>NC_089616.1:1756544-2356544 GCF_039881205.1 Euwallacea similis | reverse complement strand
TAATGTTCAATATAAAGAGATACTTAAATTTTTGTTAATATTCTTCAGACATATGTTGCAGTCAAGATCCGACTAAATATTTTATCAACGCTTTTAAATCCCACAAGTTCAGTTATAAATTTTAGTTTACAATTACAGACGCAGATTGCCTTCAGCAGTGAACCAGGTGAAGGAGGAATTGTGGCATATCGTGATTTTGACAAGAAATTTTCTGCACATTATTGGGATTGGCTTGCGTTTGCCCTTATGACCTCTCCATCATTAGTGATCCCCTTGGTGCTTTGGTACAACAGCAACAATACTTATGAAAAACTTAACAAGGTGGCCAAAAAACATTAGTACATCATTAAACATTGTGTGAGAGGATAATTTATTTTTATTATCTACTGTGTGTAAATGAGAGATCATTGTCAACTCATTAATAGGTATTGTTTCAAAGAAGCATGTCATGTTTAAGTTGTCCAGATTGACAGTTTTCCTTTGATTCATTTCATCTAATTTTTGTTACAAGTTAAAAAAAATTTCAGTTGTATTTAGAATAGAATAAGTGAGCTATTTGTGCTGAAAGAGGTATGGGTAAGAATGTTAATAGTTAGTACCTAACTAATAAAGAGATTTCTTATTATGTCGAGTAGTTTTAATTGTTATCTCTATTAAAGTAGTGATTGTTAATTGGCCCAATCTCCATATTCATGATAAATACCTAAAACTTGTTGAAGAGAGTTCTAACAAAGGTGTTATCAATGGGAAAGAAAAAATTTACCAAAGCGGGAAACATAGTAACGCAAACCCAATGTCAGTTACAAAATTTATTAGTTAACATGTAATTTAAATTACAAAACTATAGTTAACCTAAGAATATGATTATTCATCGCTCTGAAGAGAACATAGAGATCAAGCTACATGCCAACAGTAAGACAAAAATTCACTATGTTCCGCCCGATAATAATTTATCACATCTCTATGTACATTTCAGATAATATATATATATTTATATATATATTATTTTCCACTCTGGTTAGTACTCTATCTTAGAATAATCGTGCATTCAATATTTAAATAAATTGTTATAACATTCAATTGTAATACAGACCTAAATTAAACGATCGTAACAAGTTAACCAATAATCTCTATATAGAAATTATGTCCCTTTTTAATAAAATCGAGAGTAAACTTGAAATTAAACAACTCTGAACAGAAACGAAAATCACGCAAACAAAATGAATGTGTGTTTTATAGTATTCCTAGCCCATTAGGTAGAAAAAATGTCCAGTCTCATTCAGTCATTCTTTAGATGTCCCAAAGCTATTTAAAAACAATAGGAAAACACCGACTCAAACATATTAATGTGAAAGTGACACGCCTTATTGATACAGACACCCATATCAAAATCCTTTGAGACTTTTATCAACATTCAACGCCGTTGCAGATCCATCTTGCAGTACTGATATCAAGTCTAATCTACACTCATCAAAAAGTTAAATTTAGATTTAGCAATAATTCACATAATATACATTTACATTCTGATACATGTTAATAATGGAAGGAATGTTACTTTGCACATTTCAAAAACATTACTTCGGCATTTTATTTCTTAGCATTGGGCATCTTTCAGATACAATCTAACGAACCTTAATGGCTGGAACAGAGAAGTACAAACCATAGCGGTTAAGAAAAACGCCAACTCCGGTTCCAAACAGAAGCGAAAAGAGATTAGTGAGGAACATGATACAGATTCCCCTTTTGGAAAAAAGGGGAGTGTTCCCTATTCTTGCGTAACGAAGACTGAACATATCATATTTGTGCGGCGCTCTGAAGCTCCATGGCTTTGATGGCATACTGTCAGGACGGCTGCTCCAGTCAAAGGGAAGGAAATCCTGTAAACAATGATGAGTTATTAGACTAAAGTTGTGAAATTATAATATTAGGCATGCTCTCAGAAAGTGTTAAATGTATGTCCATCACATAGATTTATTTGATGGCAGAAGATATTCTGCAAGAAATACGAATATGTGAAAGGTGAAGATGTTTTGAACATAATGGAAAAGACCTTTGCTGACACAGAGAAGGTAATACGAAAATCATAAGGGCCATAAGATGTAATCAGAAATATTATTTTTGTGATGAACAAATAACTACAATTCACTTTAAATTTAATCGTAAAAAATAATGTGTTTATCTCCGCACGTAGTTGTGGGAAGTTACTGCGAAAATTGCTATGAATGGAAAGTGTATCACACTGCTTCTATAATAACTTGAAACGGAAGTACCTATTCTTGAAGTATTTAGCGATTGACACTTACGCCCCAATCCAATTTGAATTCAAAATCACTTATTTTATTCTTAAAAATTTTATGACGCAAATCACGTAGCCAAAACAATGAGTCAATCTGGCGCGATTGCCACAGTGTAATTGGTTGGATTGTGAGCGACCGGTCATACACCTGCTTTCATTTATGTACCATCCCTGTTTCCCACATCAGCCCATATCTTTTAAAATAATCGTAGTTCATTACCTCCTTAGATTCTGAATTTACATAGTAAGACTGCCATTCAAGATTTAGAGCTGTTCCTTGTACCACTGGGCTGTTGGGCGGCGACTTGGGGCTGCCTCTAGGAGAGCCCCTTCGAGAACTGGCCAGCGAATCCCTGCATGATGACTGATTGGACTCCTGAGCCTCTCTGAGTAAACGCAAATAGTCCTCAACAGTCAACTGTTGGGTGATGGATGCAGGGGTTCCCCCTCCATGGGAAGCTGCTCCACTGACTTCCACCCAGGACTCTAAAAGGGATGCTAAATTTGATTGGATGTTAAATTCAATACTTTTATTTTGTATATCTTTATGTATGTACAAGGTGCAACATATTATCATGGAGATCATTTCAGGGGACAATAGTACTCTGCAAAACGATTTTAAAATGTTATTAGCCCCATGATCAAAAGTTCACCATTTTCAATATACAAAGTTGTACAATGAGTGAAACAAAATGTACAAAGAGTGGCAAAGTTTCACAATTCTTATAATTTTCTCAGCTATGCTTTCAATTATATTTGTAAAATTTCATACACTTGTTTTCTTTAAGAACCTCTACAACAAAAAATTGTTAAAAATGTGTTTCTGTGACATCAAGAAAAATGTGTAACTTTACCACCTTGTACATCGAAAATGGTACGTTTTTGACCATGGGTCTAATAGCATTTTTTAATTTTGCAGATTACTATCTCCCTCTGAAATATCTCCATGATTACACCCTGTATAATCACAACAAATGTTGAGTTATTAAGGAGCATAAAGTTTCATTACAGGGCTTAATTATTTGTCTTTATGGCTAAATACCAGGAAACCTTTGTAAATGTATGGAAATACCCACTGTCTTCATTCATTTACAATGACTTTTGTAAATTGATTAATGTAAATAAGAAGCTGTTTTATTTTGTTAAAAATTAATTTTTTCAGATATGATGGAGTAATCATTATAAAGTATCATTAATGTTTCATTTGCAACAATTACCAGGATCATTTAGAACAAAGCCTTAGGAAATTCTAAATTTAGGTTCTTTTATTATGTTGTAGGTGTTATTTAGTAATGCAAATCAAAATTTTCTAGCCAACCTACAAGCTGTTGATACCCTAAAATGACCTCTTTATCACCTATTATGCAGTTCCTAGTATGACAAAGAGAGCTGATAATACAGATCAAGATAACCGATATAAACAAAGGATAAGTTATCTTTTATTGTAAAATACAATTACATTTTATAATAATTTAGAAAAAATATGGAGGGAAAGCAGTTTCCTGTCCCTAGATGTGAGGAGCAAATGTTAGATATTATTTGTATGTGAAATTTTGAGCAACATCAAAATAACTTTGATGCTATTTGTATAAATCCTGGAAACAATAGTAAATTTGGAAAATGTGGTGTTGTACCAGTTTTAAGCACAAACAACTGGAAAACATTCAGTTATGTTTTCCTCAATACACATTCTTTGCAGAGTGTCTGCTTGGTTAGACATTTGGCTATAATTTATTAAAAATTTGATTGAGCTTAAACTCCTTGATTTAACTTACACTTATGACTTAATTCACTATTTTAAATTAATGATTTGTTGATGACTTCAAAAATTCTTGAACTTATTGGAGGATTAAAGTGATGACAATATTTAGTAAATAATCCCTAGAAGGACAAATCAATGGCACTGTCCCCATTGTATAGCAGTGTTAACATGTTATATTCTCCTACTATAATACTACTAAATACACAGTAGTCCCTGTATTTTCATAGAAGATACAAGGTAGTTGTATTCTCACATAGAATACATGGCAGTCAATCTCTGTATTTGCATAGAAATCAACTTTGATTAAAATATTAAAGCATAATTGCTGAATAAAGAAATATCATGGTTCAATGACATACAAGGATAATTCTTTATACACGTTTTAAAAATATCCCCGACGTCTTCATTATAAAAATAAATAGACAATAAAAATATGGAGGTAAACAGCAGTTTAGCAACATGTATGTACGTACCTCCTAAAACGTCATCGTTTCCTGAGCTGGATTTCGAGGATGACATGTTGAGACGATAGCAAATTCGCGGCACTAAAATGAAATAAATTCCAATTATCACAACGATTCAACCGCAAGTTCCAACTTCTCTCTGAAATTCGATTTTATAAATTACAATGGATGTATTTATATCTACGTGACGACAAACAAGTATGCTTCTTTCTCATCAATGAAGCACTGCGACTCTTGCGGAATTACGACGAAGTAAATTTGACGTCGGCTGACACATGACCGCGTTGCTTGCGCAGACCAATTCGCCATTAATCGATAGGCGACGCTTCATAGAACTGAGCACGGAATCGACATGTTTTTGAGTTTGTGGAGCGAACTTAGTGCAAGTGAGTGCGTGAGCCGTATGACTCATGATGTCTCTTATGACGCCTCAATTTCTTATTTATTATTAAGAGACATCCAGCAACCTCCGAATTCCGGACTCCTTTGTAGCGATGAAATATTGATTTTTTATTTCGTTGTGAAACTTCTTAGGAGTCTTTTATCTTGCCGAAATGTACGTTACTTCAAAGTTCCTGTTACAAGTTTTGCTGTGCCTCGAAATAAAGAAAATGTTTCCTCTCTGATTCGCTAGAGCATGACCTTTTAATACCCTAAAACAAGTCGTAATGTGCCACTTTTGATGCATAAGCTATGAAGTGGACTTACTGCCTAGGCAGTAAAATGTTTTACGCTCAGTGTCAATTTGACAGATGCTCGGCAGTAATAGTTTTTTACTGCCTAGATAGATCTTAACGACAATACTCCTCCGGAACTGAAAGATTGCGGTTCATTTTCGGACATCGGGGGATGGATTTCCTTTATAAAGAAAGGGATTTAAAGCTCATTTCCGCTACCCTTTCATCTAGGATTTTGCACAGGGTTAATTAACTCAGCAAAATTATTATATAAATTACTGAAGGGCAGGTTCATATTTCAATAAAATCGCCCAAGATCTGTTTCAAACTACTTTTTTCTATGGAAAATGGGGTAAAAGAATCAACTAATTTAATTACATATTGTTGGCAACAATTACAATTGTCTTAACTTATAATAATGGAATGTTAATTTTTACACATATAAATTCCAGTAAAAGTTCCATTGTTAAACGGTTAGTTTGGGTTGATGAGATTATAAAGTATAAGTAGGGGCTAAAGGTGCGGGTTACAGTGTGTCAAACCACTTATTATGGACCTTATAAACATTCCTCTAAGGCTGACGCAGCCAAAAATGTACATAAGAGAGAAATGAGGAGCTAAAATGTAATAGAAACATGAGTACCAACAAAAAACATTTCATTGAACAGTGGGTAACAATGGTTTCTCACATCAATAAAATCCGTATATAAAATATTAACAAAGGTATGAATATAAACTTGCAACATCTTGGTTGCATTTAAGTATATTTAAGTTATTAAAAGTATATTTACAAAATAGGTTCAATTTTGTTATACAGGGAGTTCATACAGTCAGTTTTTGGCGGATGATACCAATAAATCAACCGTGGACTGAAGTATTAGAGTTACAAGAAGTTTCTGTAGAAACGCAAGTTAAATTTACTATAGACAGCTACACAGAAAAATCGTAGCAAACAAGTAACTTCAATAATGAGGGTTGCTACAGAAATGCTTGACCATGGCAATTTATACCGGCAACTGAGCATGTAGACAGTATCAACACCCGTCAGGAGATGAAGGAAAACGTTACTTCTTTGTATCTGTTAAGGCACGATGACTACTTCTAATGGGGAGTGGAGATGAGGGTGTTTTTGGACTGTTCGAGTTAATCTTCTTTAATTTAGCGGATTGCAATTTTTGAATATTTCGCTCATGAGCATAAAGCAGGACCCCTATATGGCGATGACTAGCTTCCATGGCTATTTTCAGTGCTGTACTCCCATCCTAAAGAAACGTTTATTACACTGACATCATCAGGCAAAGAAACTTTTAGTGCATTTACCACATCAGTGATGCTGGAATCGCAGTCCGGTTGAGAGAGAAAATGCTTGACGATTTCTATATGTCCGTGCTCTGCCGCGCACATGAGAGCAGTGCTTCCATCTTCGTCTTGGATGTTAATGTCTGCACCCGCCTCCAGAAGCATTTTCACCATGTCTAGACGGCCATGACTTACAGCCAACATTAAAGCAGTTTGTCCATGCTAAAAATTGACAATTATATATGACACTTGACAGGAAAGTCCTCAGTTACCTGCGCAGCTCTGATATTAACGTCTGCCAACTGGAACAGTCTTTTGACAACGTTTGCGTGGGTCTGGCTTTTGACTTCTGCAAGGGACACCAACATAACGCTAGTATACCCGGCTTTATTGGGTTTATTTATGTCGCAAACTTTAGAATCTAGAAGAATTGACACGACGTCGAAGTTCCCATGGGACACTGCGTAATGCATGGCAGTGTTTCCACTGATATCAGTCATGTTCACGACGTATTGTAAGAGCACTGAGGACATATCCTCAAAGGCGTCTAAATAGTCCTCGACATCTAAAGGATTGGCGGTAACGAGGCTGGAAATCTTGAACCATTCCTGCTGCACTATGTTTATAGCACTGTGGTTCTTCACTGCTCTGCTAGGACTTTTCTGCAGAGCGTCGTTGAGCACTTTCAAAGCACCCTGCATCTCTTTGCTGGGGGTCGCTCTAGAAATTCATAATTATTCTCAATTAGGTGCAATGTATATCCAAATTTACTTACTTTTTTCGATTCTGAGAAGGGGTCTGGAAGATCGTGGATTCAGAGACTGGCAGTGTTCTTTCCTGAGTAGGGATTTTTTGTGATTGAGACTTTGAGCTAAAAGCGCTTCCAGGGACATCAAGCTTGAGGTTCTGTTTCACTTTGTCGAACGGACTAACTGATTCTGTTGACGCTGCTTTGGGCGTTAGATCTAAGCCTGATAGTCTAGAACATAAATCATCAATTTAATCCCTAAAGAGCAGGACAATTGTATCACTAAATATAAAATATTCACTGGGGTACACACACACACACACTTTTCTTATAGAAATAATTAGTAACAAAAACACATACATGCTCATGTACATATGTGTTCATGAGCATGCTCATGTATACGTACATGTACACATTACATACATCTAAAGTTTACCTAGTTAAAAGGATATGTTGGTGCATATAAGAACACTGAGCATTGCGGTTTTGCTTAGAGGCTAACATTCGTAAGAGAACTTGAAGATATTTCAAGCCATAGCAACGAAAAAAGCGCAAAATAGCGTTTTGCTGAAGAAATCAAAAATAAGATTGTGACACTGAAAGAAGCTTGCACTCATCAATAAATGATATTACTTCGCGATTGCGCTGTTGAGCATAACTCCCCCTCACATGCCTCCTTTCTACCAGGGTTGAAGGGAAAGTTGTCGAATCGATCAGGGATTTGTCTGTCCCAAGATGAGAAACGGTGTCCAAGAAATGGAACAGTGAATATTAGGGAAAGCGTAACCACCAGAAAAAATATAAATATAAAGCCTGCGATGGACAACCTACGACTGACGTTATACAGAGCGTCCCAGGCTTATGATGAGGGCTTAGCAGTCAGCAGAAAACGTATTTTAATGAGGGTTACAGAACGAGTCGGTGAAGAGTTTTCAGAAAATATGGAACTGGTAGAACATGTGATTTTTTAAATACACTTTCCTTGAGAAGGGTTGCTGCCAGCAAGAATAGTGGCAGACATTATTGCCATGAATCTAAAAACTACAGGAGGTTTGCAAAATTAGGAAACCTGAACTCATCCTCGGAGAGTACGAACAACGTGAGCAGAGCCATCGAGAGGAAGGCAAATTCTCCAGTTATTCTGGTTCTGAACTCATCACCCTCAACTACACCTTCACCCTACTCTCAACTAATACCAATAAAAATTATAACTTACTTTTCCGGAAAAACTGGATTTTTTTCCGTAGGAGACGTTGCATACACTTTTGTATATGTATCCTGACGTCTGAATTTTCGCGCTTCGACCGGTGTCGTTGGTATAGGAATTCTACTTGGTGTAGGGCTTGAAGGAGTTTCCTTCCTATTGTCAATTTCTTTACTAATAAACCTTTCGAACACCTTTTCCTCAGAGGTTTCTTTTTCCTCTGCGAAACTGTGCGGTGACGAAGCCCTATCAACTGTTTCAGGTCTCTTACGCTCAGGTTCTGGCTGGTTCAGGTCTTTGGTATTTGTATATTTAGAGAGAGTATTTCTCTCGTATTGAACACTTTTCTCAGCACTTTTGATTTCGTGCTGTGTGGATTTAGATCGAGTAGCTACTTCCACTTGCGCAGATTTATCACTTTTGAATAATTGGCACACATCACATTGTGATGCCACACTTCGACTTTTCTTCTTAAGTTCTAGCTTTCCATCCAAATGGAACGATTTGCTCTTATGGCCTAAGGAAGCTAAAGATAGCGAATGCCCATCTAACACAGTGTCAGTTTTTTTATTAAAAGTGTTGCATTTATCACAGATTGTTTCATCTATTGTATGGTTTGAACTGCCCACAGTGACTGACTCTACGATTTTTTGAACTCCCACGTCTTTCCTTGAGACTTTTATAGCGTCTGTTTGGGTGAAGCCGTCAAGGGTGACTTTCTTAGGCTCAGGAACTGAGGCTTGGATGCCTAAGGAGACCTTCTTGGGCTCGTTAAGGGAGATCTGTATTCCCATATCTCGCTTTTCTTTACCCAAAAACGTCTGAGTGCCTTTGGTGATGCATATTTTTGGACTGGTGAGGGGCAGCGTGTTCAAGAATTTCGCTTTCTCGGGCAGCCACTTGTCGGCGAACTCGGAAGTTATCGTTGACACATCCCTTGTGTTGGGATATTGATGGCCCACTCCGATATTCCGAGTTAAAACTCCACACATAACTCCACAGTCTTTCCGGGGCAAAGGGGAAGGAGATGACTCCTTCTTTACGATCTCCTCGTTCTCGGGATAGGTAAAGCTGTGCGAACGCTTAATATTGAATTCCGAAGGGACGTTAGTATAATTGCCATTTAAGCTGTGTAATTTATTACTTTCACTTGACTTTAGCTCGTGAAGCAATCTACGATTCTCCACACGCAAGTGTGCCAATTCGTCCTAAAACGAACATTTTTATATCTCCTTATAATCTATGTAAAGTCTTGGCGGAAAATTACCTGCAATTCCGGTATAAGCTTCACCTGGAACTCCAGTTGTTTCATCCGATCGAGGCTTAAAGCTAGGGCTTCCCTGATGTTCTGCAGTGCGGTTGGACTGAGGCCGCATGACTCAATGCTGACCATGTCAAACTCCGGTTTCAGGGATCCATCTTGATTGCTTGACAATGCCGGCGACGCAGAAACTGTAACGGGGAAGCAAAGGGGAGTTAGGAACTCCGTTTGCAGCCGTTGCACACATAATAGCAGATCCGTGTGAAAAGTTTTCATGGACGAGACGCGATTAAATTCGTGGAGACTGTTGTTATCTAAATATGAATGCGTTCCCAACACATCGGCGTAGATAACACGATCGATTATTAGAATTAGTTGTAACAATGCCGAACAAAAAAACCACGCACACACGTAGAACACTCTTTTAAACTCGAATTTATTGTACGCCATGAAATATCGAGTTCACGTAAAGCGCCAGGTAAAAATGAAACGTGCAGCCATGGGTCGAAAGTAGAAATAAGAATAAAATTGTTCTGAATAAAAGCGGTCATGGTTAGTTAAGCAACATAAGTTTAAAAGTTCATGCCCCGATGACTACTTGCTTCCTACAAAACCGTTTTTGTTTTAGCGGCAAATGGCAGAGACCATTAAGTTACAGCTGAATGTAGGTGGAGGTGTACTTCGATCAATTTTTTTATCAAATATTATTAAGTTAGTAATAGCGACATATACAGAGTGTCCCCGAAACATCAGAACAAATTCACATAGTGCGCTAGCGGACGAACAATAGATCAATTTGATAAAACTTTCCTTATACAAGAGCTGCTTTTTGTTACCCCACAGGAAGTTACAGTATATTTTTGATTCTGTAAAATTGCCCCTAAGGGGGCTTTTGTGTACGATAAATTTATAAACGTCATCTATTATTAGGTACAAATTTGTAATCAATGATTTCAAAAAAAAACACACAAAATCTAACGGGTTTAAGTCGGGTCTTCCTGGCGGCCATTTTCTGCAAAATGTGAATGAAATGGGAGTTTTTAAATTCCCTAATACTCATTTGTATCATTGTTTCTGGGACACCTTGTAGATGGACATACAATTCAAGCAACTTTTTATAATACATCGTCACTTAGTAATAATTATTTTATGTGCTTTTCGCTATTTTTATTTGGGACAATAAGCACCGCTAGTAATAGTTACGAGTAAAACTTATGGTAGTATTGAGCAACTATAGTAATTTTCGGGCAATTACTACATCTATTATAAAGGGTGTGATCATTAAAAAAAACCTCGAGTAGGTGAGAAACATCACAGGCATGTCTTGGATAAATTCATCTCTTACCAGTTTTTCAGTCGGATGTTTGATGGTAAACAGCAAATGACTTAATCAACGCCCTACGTGTACGGTTCACCGCGTACTATTGGGTCTCTTTATTGATTACCCGTTAGTAACGCATGCAATACAAACAATTTTTCATCGATGAATTTAAATTGCAAGTCATACAGGGTGGCCAGTTAATTGAAACTAGGTCAAAATTTCAATTTGTTAGCGAAATGTGAAATCCCTCCCAAACCCGATTTGGAGATGGGCAAACTGGGCGAGTGCTCAGGGCAGAAAGTTTTGGGAGTTAAAACTTGAGAACCACAAAATGAATCTATAAATTCGAGACCTCAGCTTTTACGTAAAACTCAACCTAAATAAATCAATAAAATCAAATTGTAAAGGCGGCAAAAACGGTCAGAGCGATGAAAATCTGGATCCGGTCCTGACCTCTCCAAATAGTTCTGACATTCTTAGACATTCCCGGAAAGGTAGAATAATCCAGAAGCGTCTTAAGTAAAAATTTCCAGAATTTTTCCAAGGGGGAGGAAAGTGTTTTTTTAGGAAGAGTTTATTTAGATCTTTTCATTTTTTTAGCTCTCCAGTTTTTTGCTCTCTTCCGTTCGCTTGAAATTCCAAATCTTTTTGACCAAACCGATGTTTTAATTAGCCAGTCATCTAATAAACGTCTGATGATCCTCTTTTGCTCGGCCCGGTAAGTGCTCGGTGAATCAAAAAAGCTATAATTGGTGTAAGACCCCGCATTTAAGAAAAGTGTCTCGATACCGATTCGCATGGATCGGTGATTAATAGATCCAATTTAAGCATTTAAGAAATATTTCATCACATTCACAGCCTTTCATCGCATGCCGTATTACAAATTACTAACCTGAGACTGCAGTTACATCCGGCAAATTATTCGATAACTGATGATTCTTGGATCTCTGTAACGCCCGCTCGAAGTCTGATACAGCATTATCAAATCCTTCGTTAAATCGAAAATGTTGCACTTCTTGAGGTTTCTGAACTGGCTTTGATGATGTTTCTGGCACGTAACTCAACTGGAATTAAAAAGTTCAGTCAGTTTTTCGAGGAGGAAATACGTGGAGAATCTGCGATTCATAGAAATTCTTGAAAAATACTCGGAGAAGGTCGTCCGCTATTACGACCAACTTGATTCAATATTGAACGAACATAAATTATGCCATTACGAAATATTTATCTTTCAAGGAAATGATCATTCATTCAAATCATTCAGTCATCCCCATAATTAAGGACATAAACAGAGCCTCTTGGAATTAAAGCCGTTGGCAAAGGTCAATGGGTTACGTACGTGTGTAATGGAAAAAACGGAATATCTTTTGAGCCAGGGCCGGCCTTAGAAAATTTGGTGCCCTGGACGGAATTTTTAATCACCGCCCCTCTTCCCCAAAAAAACCGTCAACCACGAAAGTCTACCATCCTGGGTTGTCGTCCAACTTCGCTCCTCGCATAAGGCCGGTACTGTACTGAGCTATGTGATATTTTGCCTTTTATGTTAATCAGACACGTTTCTATTTTCTATTTATAAGACATGACTCAGATAATTTGCACTGCAGTGTTCTCTCATTAGATACTTGCGTCACTTGTATTGTTGTTTCATCAAGTGACAAAAATAATTATCCCGTTTATCCTGAATTGTGAAAAAAATCCGCTTTCAATAAGTTCAATTTTGAATTTTTTTCGATTTTCACTGTCTCAAAAAGTTCATAAAAATTACTGCACTGCTACGCTCCTAAAGGAACTACCCTTGGGATCCACATTACCCCTATTCCCCCAAATTTCAACCCATGTTTCATTCTTCAGTATAACTTCCTGCGTGCTGCACAAATTTAACTTGAGACCTGCATGAACTTGACGAAAATAGTAAGGACACTTGTGTCACAGGAAATAACATAAAGAATCCAAAAATGTAACATTTCTAATTAAGAGAGCGTTAAGTGAATTATAATTCTTTGAATGTAATTAATGATAAACAGTATCTCCAGCCTACAGTTACAGCTATTAGCGAATTGCTCTTATTAACTAATCGGCTTAGTGTTAATCAAAATCGTGTAAAAACCCACATTTCCATATCCATATTACAACAATGATGTAAGCAGTTAAGTTCCAAGATTCTTGTAACTGGATCATGTTTGGGCCGAGCGAGATGACTTTTATGAGCTTTGCAAGTTTTTTATCTGTCCTTTCACAATTATAATTTATATCGATTTGTTGATGCGAATGTAGCCTTAAGAGAGTTTAAGGAAAAGAACTTTATGAATAAAAGATGTTTATAGAAAGTTTAAACTTATTAATCGACAACGGTCTTACCTGTGTCTATCAACAGAGATTAGCAACATAAATACGATCAAAATCTATACTTATGCGCTATCAAAATTTTCCAATCCAAAGAGAGCGAATCGTAGATTTCCATTATTCAAATTTTATCCTATTGAGAAATTTGCACGCCTTTTAAATTGATAAGCTTACCTTGGCATGTCCATCATTAAGACTACTTAGCACTGGTGTAGATAGTCCAAGTAGTACTTCCATACTGTGCCTTTGCTTACGCCGATCTTTTCTGCGTTTGATAGATCCCGTGCGAGTCTTATCCTCTTTGCTGATCGATTCGCAGTATCGAACGAAATCCAAGTCGATGTGGTACCCATAAGGGCAGCAGGTACATTCGTCGTACCAGCAAATGTATCCTGGAATTAGAAAACTACGTCCAGCTAAATCTTGTTTATCGCTTTTTTTTAAATTAATATTTCCTTTTTTATCTTTTCTCTGTCTTTCTTTTTATCTATTTTTTCCGTCTTTTTTCTTATGTTTTATTTAATTGCGTGATCTCAATAAAGTTTAAAAAAATTGCTATTTAATAATCTTCTTCCGATAGTTAACATGTTGGTTTATCAATAAGCGTTGGAAGATCAATATGGGTTTATTTTGTCTAACATTTGTACCCATGTAGGTTAGAGAGGACTAAGGTTGGTATTAGGTTGCAGCTGACTAAAAACTGTTTTTATCTCTTATCGTATGATAAAAACGAACGACGTTGTAATATAAAATCGAAGGCTAATGCAAAGTGACGACTTTAATCTGTACAGCTATAAACACTTAAATACGCCTAAAATCACTCTACTATTTACAGAAAAACTTCCAAAATACCTACCTAGGAAGTCGTTAGTGTACTCCTCATAATGTATATGCATTTTTTATTTATTCTTCTCACTGCTCACAATTAAATAAAAAAACCTAAAGGTTTCGCGTGCTCACTTTCTAACTGTTTGCTGCCTACATAATGTCTGTTAGCTATTCTAATCTCAAGATAAAAAGTCTATCAGTATGCACTAGAATTTAGATTTTTAATTGTACTGCCATGTTAATCGCATAAAAAAAATCTTTCTACTATTTTTATCTTTTGACCAAAAACAAGCGACTTACCATTGTCCAAACTTCTTATTGGTGAGACATTCGGCCTGTATTTTGAGTAAGACATTTTGCGGACTCAGTTGGGATTAGACTGGTCTGAAATAGAAATTTACCCTGTAGAAATGGATTTTTTGGATATTAAATGAATTTATATTAACTGGAATAATTTAAGAAATCGCAATATAAGAGGTAAAGTGGGAGTGGGTGGAAATTAGCATGAATATCATTGGACCTGCACAATTACTGTGATATCGATTGAGGCGGAATATGAATAATATTTCACGGTGAGCTTTCTAACAGAAAATATACATTCACTTTTTGTTATGCGGAGGTTTGTTTTCAATGAATAGAAACAATCGATTTCTATGAATCGACGAAGTGACGAACAATCTTTTAAGCGGAACGCCGCCATGCATTAGTGCCCTATGACGCCTTTTTTCCGTCAGAGATGTGCCATGCGCGGGCGCAATTGCCGGCGCCATAGATTAGTGCCTCATCTACTAAAAAGGCAGGACAACCTTCCAGCCACTTTGAAATTTACACATCCGAATTGACATAGATATAATCCTTTAGTGGAATGCCGACGACTTATCTTTACACTAAAATATGTAAGCGAAGATGATTATAGGTTGAGAAAAGTAGTACCGAGAGCGGTGAACTGATTGGTACTACTTTCCACCATTACAAAATTTCAGCCACATCATCGTCATTATTAAAATAGTTTCATTGATCCATCAAACTACTTTCAAATTCTTAATCGAGCAGAAAGATTCTTCCATTGAATCATCGTATAATTTTGTTTCTTTTTTGTAATTTTTTTTGAAAATGTATGTATGGTGATAAAATGGCCTAACAAAAGCGTTTTGGGATCCGCATACGTATGGAGTCACTAGACAAAATCGAAATTAGGCTGGATGAATCATGTGAGTATTTAGCCTCGCATGCTTTTATTGCGTACAATCGGAACGAAAGTATGTTTGTTTTAATTTTAGAACCGTACTAGCTTTTATTAAAAGCGTTCCAACCGGTTATACAAAATTATTGGGATATTTTTAAAATTTTTTTACTTTTAAAAAATTTTTAGTTTTATCATTTTTTTTACTTAATTAGATACCTTTTATTCAAGCAAAGACAAAAGTTTACAGAAAATAAATTATCCTCGTAGTGATGAGAACATCAGACATGGGCATAATTTACTTCACCCTGAAAATCACCGCAAAATTTTATGTATTGTTTGACCACATATCTTCTTTTTACGGCCAATTCGAGTCCAATTCAATTGCCTAACAAAAGGGATCTGACTAGATCCAAGTTAAGGATCTACTTTGTTATGCCTAAACGCGAACTAGAGGTGGATAATAAATAACGTGCGTTTGAACGAAACGCATTGGAAACATTGCCAAAATGCCAGGCAGAATTCAAAAGAATCATGTCTATTCAAAGTACATCTAAATTTAAAATCCTCATCTTTCAAGAAACCAAAGTGACACAAATAGACACAAGGGCGTGCGTTTTTAGTCGATTTTGGAGAAAACTTTGCTGTAGATTGCATATTGAAATGCATGTGTCATTCAACTGGGACTATTTTCAGCTCGTATAATGAGCAGGCCCGCTATGCTTCTTTAATAAAAGTTCCAGTCCGTGCAAATCTAAATTAGAGGATTCTTAAACGAATTTACAGAAAATACTATGTGAGAATGGGTACATAGATGCGGATATTTGACGATTTTTTTACGGAAAAAAGGTATTTTTTTAAATTTTAGTGTTCTTTAGGAGCATTTTTATTGTCCAAATATACCTCTTTTTCGTTTTTATTTCAACTATGCACGACCTGAAACAACGAAAAACATATTTTTTTTTTTTTTATTTTAAATATGCAAGATATTATAAAGAATTTTTTTCTCGAGAAATCATAGGTCTGGCGAAAATTTTACAAGAAACAAAAAAGTTTCAAAATAAAGTCAGCTGGTAGAAAAAAATTAAAGTCGTTTATATAGGTGGTAACAAAAGTACAAACTTTTATTTACTAATCACGCGCCTTTTTTTAAATATTTTCACGCATCAAAAAAGATCCCGCTTACGTCAAAACACGCCAATTCATGTAGTAACTCTTAGTCCAAAATTAGCGAAAATCGATAAAAGCGTTTAGCAATTATTTCGAATTAATTGGAGAACTTTGGCGCTCTGTATCAGCAAAGTGAAGCAACATTGGATATAGGTAAGTTTACCCAGAATGCCCTCTTTTTACTTAAGGAATTTTTGGTCAAGCGTTGTACACTCATTTCAGGGACACCCTATATATTATCCTAAATATTCTTCTTTGATATATAAATGTCGTCAGGTAAGTAAACAAATTCAACCTTCGCTAATCTTCTGAACCGGTTCACTGAATAACCGGTAGACCCAAGAGGAAGAGGCCCTTCAACGGCCAAATGGAAAGATTCTTGTATTTTAATTGTCGCATTATTTAAAATTACTTTTAAGCTTCTGAAGATCTTTAACATTTGTTGGTAATCTATAATTATAATCCAAGAGTGCATATCACATGTAACATCATTAATAAACATACAAATTGAGGCTTAATCGCATGTTCTTCCATAATTATCTTCGTTGTTATGCCGCTCTGAAAAAATGAGTAATGGCATCCTGTTTAGTTAGTCATTGTGCGGTAAGCCAAAGCAAAAAATTTGAACGCCAATGAACCCGACCTTCCCACAGGAACTCCTTTTGCTTCGTTATCATGGCCCCTTGATTTCACATTCAGCCATTAATTAAACCAAAAAAACGCACCTCCTACGGGTACCCAGTAGTTCGTTGGTTTGCATCTTATAATCGATCATGTAGCTTCTATTCATTTATAAAGATTCTCGATCAGTATCTCTCCTCGACGTTATAAAGGGCAAGGTAGCCCACCAGGGGACTTCTTTGTGCAAAAAAGAATATATAATGAACCGATAATTGCCTTTACCTTCTATCAGATATTTCGGTGCCCTGGTACTCTTGAAGATTTGCCGTGATCTTCGCCACCTTACAAAATTAATTGCTTTGATGTAATGTGAGGAGAACCAGAATGTTGTAGCAAATTCTGGGGATTTACTGATGATATCATGAGTGGTGCCCGTAAAGTCCCAGCCAAGCATAAAGGTAAATGTTTGCACAGAGGTACTGCTGTTTCTCATAAACATGGGGCAAGGGCAAGAATATCTTGGTTTTATCCATTGGCTCAAGAATTCCTGCATTCAGGTCTTGAGTCAGGTTTCGACCCAAAAAGGATCAAAGGATTTCGCTGAGGAAAGTAGGAGTCGATAAAATATACGATACGTCTTCTCATATCCAGTTTTTCGTCATATCTCTGTCTCGAAGGACCAATATGGACTGATGGAGATTCTTTAAAGATCTCTCTTTATGATTCTAGGAAACACTATCTCTTAGATTAAATTAATTGGGTACCAGTTGACGAACCAAATGGTGCTTATTACACTGATTGTGAGATTAAATCTGCCAAAACAACCTTATCAGTGTATAGAAAAACGCTTTTGAATCAAATTATAGTCCATAGAAATTAATGCGTAAAAGCTATCATATGGACAAATATTAGCATTACTACTTGCATCTCTTAGTGTGTCAATCAATCTCAGACACTACTCAAAATGTATACTAATCTTGCCAATCCATGTACTGAATACAAAACTAGTGGATGATCAATCGATGGAATGGTAATTTTGGATCGCACTTTATACCGGTTCAATATATTGAGTGTGTGCCCTCGCAAGTCAATTTTCAGCTGGGTCTATCTGCGCTTGCGTCCAAGGTATCTGTTTTTGCATAATCCTTAAATCGATATCTTTAGTCGCATTACACATAACGGTATTGTTCGTCCTCATCATGACATTGCGACAACTACACTTTTGATGAATTTAACTCTCTACCAAGGGAAACTTGTTTGGTTCTTAAAAGGCAAGTTGTGTCTTGTGTTATATCATATCTATGCGCTAGAGGTATTGTTACGCACCATTCATTCATATGATGGATGACCACGTAATATCGGATACCTACTACGTTCTTGTCATTAATGTAGATTTAATCGTTACTGTATCTGATATTGAATTGCATAACTAAGGTCTGCCAGTGTAGGTTGTTGATGCTAATTAGGTCAAGAATTCACGCCCAGAAGGAAGATACATTTTATGTTGTTTTAATTTAAAATGAACATGCTTCAATAATTCGTAACTCAGCAATGTTCGTTTGCAGTTGGCACCAATTTTTGGGAAATTTTGAAGAATTTTGCCCAAAAACTTATATATATTAATTTTTATAAAAATTGTATAAATTGTATATAAAATTTTTTTAAATAATAAATTTCACCTAACAACATTTTTTATTACTTTAATTATATTTTTTCCATTAATTTGTTTGTTATATTTTTTGTATTTCACAACATCACGTTCCTTTCCAGTTAATTTTTCTGGACTTTTCACACGCCAGTTAGGCGGAATAGTTAATGCCATTGAAACAGTACAATAACCTGCCACACACATGCCGATTTAGGTCAAATAGCAACCTAGGACAACCGTCGAATAGTCGATTGACCCAACTTAGTACTAACGCCTACCAAATTCCAAAGAATCCAAGAGCAGCTGCGAATCTATTCGGAGTTAGTTGACAAAATCATTCTTCAGAGGAGAAGCAAACTGTAGCACAAAAATCCGCGACATGTCAACACACACATACTCATTTTAACTTGAAATTGTACGTGACTTGGTAGTACCACTGACGAAAACTATACGGCCGAGTCCACATATGCACATCACACATCTGCTTCGTTAGTTATTCAAAAATGACACCAAACGAGCAAGACAAACAAGTGTGCAACGAACTTCTAGTGGAGAGTAGGAGAGTACGACCGAGTACGAGTGCGGCGCTTGCGCTGCGGTCGCACTACACTACAGGTGATTTTCTCGGAAGATACGTGGTGAAGATTCTGTGCTGAAATGCGGATGGGAAATATTCGACGGTTTTGCACGTCCTGGGGGGTGCGCAAAACCGCACACGACACGCAATGGATTCGGTAGGGAAATTTTTCGCTTTTATATGAAGACAGAGAAGTGTCCCGTTATAAACTTGTCGTTACAAAAAAAATCTAGTGACTTATGGAAGTATTCGAAAAACTTGAAATTTTAGAATTTTCGGATATTTCAATTTTCGACCATCATCTACTTTGTTTTTTCTTGTAAGCATCATCTTGGAAAATTATAAAAGGTGCTCGAAGGACCCTCCATTTTCTTTTTCATATTTTGGTCCTTAAAGTTGTGATGCGCTTTCTCCGCAGCTCGTTAATGTCGGTGGGTGCAGATTTATAAACGAAGTCTTTCATAGTTCCCCATAAACAATAATCTAATGGGGCCAGATCTGGTGAACGTGCCGGCCAACATATGCCTCCATTGTTTGAAATGACCCTACCAAGAAATATTTCAGACAAATAATCAGCCACTCTCCGAGCCGTTCATTTCTTCTGTTATAACCCTTGTCGAATCCAAGGATTATCTTGACTCTAAAGAAGAATTTGATCTTTGTCGGGATTTTTATGTTCATCTTTAACGAATTTTGTATGCGGTTATGTGGTCATGAACTCGTGATCATCAAATTTGAGAGCTGACATTAATTACCAGAAGTCAAAGGCTTAATTTTATTTCCAATGATCTTTTTATTCTTTTGTAAACATCAGATGGAATTGTCATAGGGCTGTATTTTTAGCCGCTTAATTACTGCTTGAGTGCTCATTAGACTTTCAAGAAAGTGCAGCTTAATGACCTTTATATAATGTTTTCATTTTTTCATTTCGTAACATTTACACTGTTTTTCTAGTAATTTTTTTCCAGAAGTTGTAAAATCATAGCAATTCAATCGGATCAAATCGTTAAATATCCTTTCTAGCGCTATTCCATGAAAATATACCAAATCGTCCGACGACCAACCTGAGCAGGTGGCACGAGAAAAATGTGACAATAAATATCAGTACAGATATACCGGCAAAACAGATCATTAATAACAACGAAATTATCAATTTATTAATTGTAACGATGTGGGACGTTAAAGTTGAAAACTCAGCCAAATGGCATGGCTTAGCGAAATCATGGGAAAATAACGTGATAATGATATTCAATCTCCATTCAATTGCAGAAAGACGTTTTCAATGTTCAGTCTAAAGGGAATGAAGTAAAATCAGTGTAATAGATGAAATAGATCTATATTTACACGACCTGTACACGGTGCCAACAACGACATAAATTGATGCTTTTACAACAGGATAAAAATGGATTTTTGATATATAATTTGCTCCTTTTCAGGGTCTTTTCGACCCTCCTCAATTACTTCCGACGTGTTGAAAAAACTCAATTTTGTTTTTCATTTCCGGAAGATATATGAAGTTAAGTTCTTATCCGTAGGCACACCCTGTATATGGAAATACAAAATTACTCGTATTACCATCGACATATGCACTAAGGTTTCTGTCCACTTCAATGGTTTCAAGAGATTAATTATCGTCTAGTAAGAGCCTACAAGTCGTAATTGTCTCTCCTACATATCGTTCAGCTTTTAAAACTTTTTTTAACCCAATTAATCAATGTTAACGCATTTTTAAAATGTACCGACAGGAAGCTAGTGAACGCGTGAGACTCTTGGAACCCAATCAGCCTCGATATTTCCGGGCAAATCGACTCTTGGCAAAACGAAAACTTAAAGAAGTTTATCTTTGTTCTATTTTAATGTAAGGTCGCGTTAAATGTATTTTTCACCGGTAGATATGTGCAATAAGGTTCATTTTTCAGGTTAGTCATATTAATAGCCCTTGGCCTAACGATATCATACGCAGTAGATTTCTCTCCAGCAGATAACTCAACTGATACGGTTCCCTTAATTAATCAGAGCGACACAATTACCAGCGATGTCTTTACAGTGCTAATGGAAAAACAGTGGCCGTTGGGTGACCAAGAAGGGCGGCACATGGAAAATACCACAGTAAATTTAAATGACGCACTAGTCATAGGACAAACATTTTTGAATCATAGAGATGAAAGGGAGAAATGCAGTCCATCTTTAGCAGTGGACAGTCCGAGCTTTAGGCATCAAATGGTTATGGGAACTAATGCAAAGGCTAGGAATTTGACTAGGGAAGGATATAAAATGGAGGGGGTTTCATATTTTGTTTATGGGTGAGTTTGAGTTTAATTTCAATGTGTAGTCTTAATCGATTTTGTTCGAAATAGGAACAGAAGTGAAGAAAATCGTAAATTATTGTGTTTTACGAATTACACCAACAGTAGCCTGAACAATATTTGTTCCCACTTATCGCCAACAGATGTTTGCGATAGTTTCTTCAAGTACAGATCTTATAATGGCACTTGCAATAATCTAAAATTTTCCGACACCTTTGGGGTTGCTTATCGTCCCTTTAGGCGGGCCCTTAAACCTGATTATGCGGATGGTAAGTATTTATACCTTTTTTTGATCTACTTTTTCACGAAAAGAACTAATGCGATTTTTTTACACTTGTGATAGAGGCTGTTGGAGACAATATCTCTAGATGTTTTTGTTAATTTATTTGTTTATACTCGTTAGTAAAATGTATGGCAATTTTACAAAAATAGGGATGTTTTTCTTATTATAATAATAATAATCATCATCATTATCACCGTCATCATCATTATCTACATTATCATTATCACTAGCATCATCACCATCATATCCTGGATGCTCTGAACAGATATCAGAAGAAGTTTCCGTATAATACAGTAGTGATTATCTAAGTTCTCCTTTATACAATTTACAGGTATAAGCAAACCCCGAGCATCAAAAACACGCGAACCTTTCCCTTCAGCTAGAACAGTGAGTCTGAAAGTCCATAGGCCTTACATGAAAAGTGACTCAAAATTTTCTGTGATGCTGGCTGTTTGGGGCCAGTTCCTAGACCATGATATAACAGCCACTGCCTTGAACCAGAAATTAAATGGAGACTCAATTTCCTGCTGCCAGAACAGTACCAATATATCGCCAGAGTGCTTTCCTGTGGTGTTAGATCCAGACGATCCATTCACCGAGTTTAACGTTACTTGCATGGAGTTTGTTAGATCAGCTCCGGCTCCGCAATGTTGCTTAGGTAAGGAATGCTAAATAAATTCATGTAAACATGCATGATTCATAGGTCCAAGGGAGCAAATGAACCAAGCATCCGCATTTATTGATGGTTCGGTTATTTATGGAAACGATGAAAGCTTGGTGCAATCTCTTCGCACGATGAATAGAGGCCAGTTAAAAATGCACGTCACTAGTGATAAAAAGTACCTATTGCCTGTGTCTTATGATATGAATGATGGATGTAATAGGCTTGAAGAGCAGAAAAGGGGGAGATACTGCTTTGTAACTGGTTAGGGTGTTTAACGTGAACTCACCCGTCAAAGTAAGAAATTACGTTTTCAGGTGACTCGAGAGCCAATGAAAATTTGCATTTGACTAGTATGCACTTGATATGGGCAAGGCAGCACAACAATATAGCCAAAGGCCTTTTCGCCATCAACCCTCACTGGACTGATGAGACGCTATTTCAGGAAAGCAGGAAAGTCATAGCTGCCCAAATGCAGCACATAACGTACAGAGAGTTTCTGCCTTTGTTAATTAGTTAAGTATGAAAGCTGCATCAGACCTTGAAACCCATGAAGGAAATTTCAGATGATAATTTGCTAAAAGCACACGATTTGCTACCCTATTCAAACGACTATTTCCGCAAATATAACGAGAGCCTAGATGCAAGCATTGCGAACGAATTTGCGGCAGCAGCATTCCGATTTGCACATACTTTAATCCCCGGATTAGTTAAGTTTTTAGCCGAAGATCATTCAAGTGTCCAGTTTGTCCAGATGCGCAAAATGCTCTTTGACCCTTTCAAGCTATACCAAGAGGGTCAGCTAGACGGATTTTTAAAGGGGGCCATTAATACCAGCATAGAAGCTTCAGATACTTATTTCTCCGACGAAATTAAGGCCCATTTGTTCCAGAGGAATGGCATGTATGATGCATCGTTTCAAAAATGTGGCCTGGACTTGGTCTCCTTAAATATTCAACGAGGGAGGGATCATGGCTTGCCAGGCTACGTACATTTTAAGGAGCATTGCGGATTCAAAAAAACGAAGAGTTTTAATGACTTGAGGGATATAATGGACCCCGCCTCGTTGCAAAGCATTGAAGATGTATATAGGTAAGCTGATGAGCCCTGCATTGATTCTATTTGTAATTTACCTGTATTTCGTCTCCTTCAGGCACATTGAGGGCATTGATTTATACACCGGCGCACTGAGCGAAAAACCTTTAAATGGATCCCTTCTAGGTCCAACGCTAACGTGCATAATTCTAGATCAGTTCATAAGACTGAAATTTGGAGATCGGTACTGGTACGAAAACCCAGACGTCTTCAGTCCCAACCAGTTGCAGGAGATTCGTAAGACCAGCTTGGCACTGATCATTTGCGATAATGCAGATATTCTGGACGCCATACAGCCTCGAGTCATGGAAGGATGGAGGAAGGAGAATTCGAACGTGCCTTGTGCAAAAATTCCTCAATTAAATTTGGCTTATTGGAAGGAAACGCTACCCACTTTGCGGCTGCATACGGACCACTTCGGCGTCAATGTTATTACTTAGATTTTATTAGTGTGTTCGATGCAATAAGTAATAAAGCATGAGTATTTACATTGATTGAGATGCGTGATTAATTAATTGAGCTGAAACTCGACTTTAATTAAGAAAAATAAAAGAAAAAGTAACGAACTAATTACAGCAGTTTTACTGTGTGGAGAGCGTACCGCTAACGAAACGGCCAAAGCGCAAGTCTTTTTGTTAATTGTTTCACTATTACTACACGCGCGACATCTGTCGCTTTATCAACATGACACGACTGTGCATGCCTAAATCAAAGATTTCTTCCTTTTAATTACCGACAAAATGTCCATTGTTTACTAATCCACGACCGTGCTCCAGTACCCTTTAACATGAACTGGTTTTCTTTAAAGGGTCTTCTTGGAAAGTCCTACATCAGTTCAATGAAGAAGTTTAGCCTGGAAAAACGTCCTGACATGGAAAACATACGCCCGAACTCCCAACAGAAATATATTTCGCAATATATATGAAGTTTTCCCTCCAATTTGCCAGCGCCCTCTCGACAGTTACGGCATTTTTGTTTTGATTGAGGCTGTGCTAAGTAAAATCTCTCAAAATAATTGCTAAACTGAGTGGAAATTATGTTTTCCACGCCAAAAAGAAATAAACCATCCCTCGATAGTGAAGTCGGTGATGCTGCTGAAACTCCTAACAGGAGAATTTTAAAGATATCGTGTTTTAATATTGGAGACAAAGTGCTAGAAAATGGAAGCAGCCCAAGCGTACAGGACAAAACTGTTATATCCCCTGGTGAAGCTAGAAGAGGGAGGCCCAGAGCCGATCTGTTAAATTCTTTAATTCTCGAGGGATCCACTTCTCCCAGTTCGATAAAGTGTATGTATTGCAATAGAGTTTTCCCCAGGGAAAAATCCTTACAAGCACACCTAAGAACACACACAGGTGAGTGTACTGTGCGCTTTAAATATTAATTTCCTTTAAATGTCTAGGTCATTTAATCACGTTTCTCTTGGCACTACACCGATGCATAAATACATTAAATTCCTGTGTATTTCCTTTTCACTGTTTTTCCTTATTATTAATTTTTATAGAATTTTAATTTATTTTAAATTATAACCTGATTTTTATCAAAACTGAGCCTGTGAAAAGTGGTGCCTAATGGTGCATTTAAGACCACTTGGTCTCATTGCTACTACATATAAGGTATCCGTTTCTGGAGTTCAACTATGATGATCTTGGTGACCAAAAAGAATTTAAGGGTGGTTAAACAGGGATGCAGTAGCCTAATTTGGAGTTTAAAATATCTCACAATTTAGAAAATTTCGATAATTTTCACAGGTATTCAAATAAAAGTAAAATTTCCTCAACTATACAGGGTGATTCAGAACTATGGGATCAGACTTCTAGGGATTATTCAGTGCAACAATAGATGACTTGGATTTTTTAATTTTTTAACTCAGTAATTTTTTTATTTTTAAATAACACACCTTGCATTTGTCATATATTTCTGCATCAAGCAGGGTGATGTTGGGCTTTTTCTTTCTGTTAAAAATGCTCCTTTTATTTCAGGGGAAAAACCTTATGTATGTGATTTTCCAAAATGTTCTCGAAAATTTGCCCAGTCGGGTCAGCTCAAGACTCACCAACGCCTCCATACTGGTGAAAAACCTTTCATTTGTGTGGCGCCAAACTGTGCCAGGCGTTTTACTCATGCCAACAGACATTGCCCAGACCATCCCGAATTCACTTTGAAAAGATATATTATGAAGTCTGACCCGACTTTTGATAAAGCCTGTGATGAAAATCACTCTGCTGAAATAAGACAGTGGTTGCAAAATTATGACAAGTAAGTTATAAGTCCAAAATTATCTGTGAGTATATTGCTAACTTCAAAATTTTAGGCGCAACAAGACCAGCCCTACTTCAAATGAAAATCTAGAGAGTACTCCAAGAAAATCAATAGTTTTTAAATCGGATGAGTCGACGTTTAGCAGTGGCAGCTCAGCGTGTTACTCAAGCTGCTCACAAAATAGTCATGATGATATTGAAAATTCACCAAAATCAGAACTTGATGAACTGGATACGTCCATTTGTAGTTCAGGAGTGTGTGAAAATTATATAGGTAAGTTACTTCATATACAATTTCATATTTAAATCTGAACTAACCTAAATTAACAATGTTCTTATAATTTATGTAGGTGTTGTGATATATGGTTTAATAATAGTTGATCCTCGCTGAAAATTAGCATAGTAAGTGTTAAATCTTATATCAGGCTCTCCTCAACCCAAACCTTCCGAACTGCCGAAAAAGAGATGGTTGCGTGAAGCAGCCCAAGAACAGCGGCTTTGGGATTCTACCACGGATTTGGCCTCTCCAATTAATTGGGGTGAAGAAAGTGGCGCCGAACCTGAAGAACCAGTCGTCGATGAAAACGTGAACAATGGATGCCAAAACCAAAAAAGGCCCTCAGTATTGGTTTGTGTTCAAGGAGGTAAGTTACTGCGTTTTGTTGATATACTGTTTGATACTTACAAATTCTTTATCTTGACATATTTGTTTTCAGGCAAGAGTAAAGAAATATCTAACGACGAAATTCAAGGGGCAATGGCATTAGTTGAACTCAAAAATGGCCTTAATACCAGCAGCTATAGTTACAGGATATGAGTTCAACTCATTACCTTAGTGGACTTAGGTTGTTCACTTTTCCTTTGGGTTTAGAAATTTATTGATTTTATTCATTTAAGAGGTGATTAAGACTCGTTATTGGTGGTATCCTTTTGGTATACAAATCGACGTTGAACCTCGAAAGACACGACCCGTTTTTGAATTTTTTATGTTGTCGATATTTGTCTGAGCTCGGTGATGACTTCATGTCGACAGCTCTTCTGCCAAATGGTAGAAATGACCTTCTTATAATTTCAAAAAATTTAATTTTAAATACATATTAAAGTACTATCTGAAGTTGTCTTTTAAAGACTACTTAAAACATAGATATCCTCATTTTATGCACGCGTAAGACATGAAATTTATAGAAGTGCTTCTATTATCCAATATAGTAGGTATATCCTTTGTTCCGAAGTAACAATCTTATGCAATACTATAAATACTTCTTTGCCAAATATTTGCATTATCGGTTTGGAAGTGTAGAATTAAGTTTTTGTATTATATTGTTTTCAATTAATTTATTATCGTTGACCGAAAATTGTCGTATTATTTATGTATATAGTGCTATAGAAGGATTGAATAGTAACTGCCTCCCTTTTTTTACCAAGTAATTGACACAGTATTTTATTGGAAAAATGTTTATATAATCATACTTTTCTTTTCCCAAATTACTTCTAGTCGTAATGCTAGCTCGACTAAAGCTAATTAGGGTTGTTATTTTATTGGTGGAATCCAATGCGTATGGAAAATCATGGTTCAATACATTTAGGAAAAATGTTTGCTGCTGTGGTTTTCATGCGGAAATGCCTGAGTCAATACATTATGTAATGATGTTTGATGATGGTCGAGTTATGCGATCGGGTTAGTTAGGCCATTTGAGTATAGACGGAATTTAATGTCACTTGTCGATATTTCGTCTGTTCGAAAAAATCTGTGGCCATGTTGGTGAACAGAAATATCGATTTACCGAAAATATTAAATATTTGAACATTCAGGTCTGATATGCACTCTGAGCAACATTTCTATTTGCGCCTTCTTGAGTGCATGCAGTTGGTCCACAACAGATCAAAACCTGACCTGAATTCGCGAAATACTTCTGTGTGCTCATAATTCAAGTAAGTAAAACGCCTTCCAGAATAGAATAATTTATAGGAAATTAGGTTTAACTAACTCCTAATCGGCGTATCAATGTAAATTTAGTTGTATAATGTTAGCCGTGCTGAATTTGTATATGTGTAAATAGTTCATAACCAAACTAGCACAGATTGTTTGCTTAAGAAAATTAACTCTGGTGACTTAATAGGAAATTCTGATTAGTAATTTAGATTTTAGACAATTTACATAAACAACACCGTTTTATTGCTGTGTACGGTGCTATGCTTTAGGTGCAAGTTAAAGACTGTTTCTACCTTGAAAAATCTATCTTCTTTTAAATAAGGTTTGGATTAATTGGTTTTTCCACTGAAAAAATTGCTGAGAGCCTTTTCTTTGTGGCTTGTGTAAGCTGATGTGATAGGATTATTTATTGTTTCATGTTAAATTTGTTACTAGTTTAAACCATTTAATGTTTATTACTAATTCTATTGTATTTTGACAAATTTAATTTTATTGTAGCTTATTGTCATGCTAAAAAATGGAAAACCTTCGGCTCACGCTAAAAGCGGGTATTTTGTTATTTTTAAGCAATTTTTATAACATATTAATTAGAGTAAACTTGTTTTGTGTTGAACGTATGTATCCTGTAAGAAAGCGTTTCTTCTAATTTGTCCGTCTAAACAAATACTGATCGATTCTTAATTTATTAGCTTGACTTGTGACACTCACGGTTTGTGTTTTGTTCTGTTTGCTTAATACATTTTCTGTTTCCAATTTATACACATACATTTTTATTACATTTAACCAAATACCCTTAAAACATAATATAAAATGGTTGGTTTGAAAGTTGTAGTGTGTTGTAAATGAATTGATACATAATTGGACATCTCCAATGTTAAAATGTTTCCTACCCTAAATTCGAGAAATCTGAGTATACACATCAAAGCAATATTCTAACCATAACCATACTCCGACCTTCATAAATTTAGATTATTTTTGGGAAGTATATGAAAGATCAGCCACGTTTTTAGTAAACTTTATTTACCTAATAAATTCATAATGATAACTTATTAAACACTAAATGGTTTTTTTGTATCATTTCATATATAATCAATAGTTTGGTATATGGTATATTCTATCCTATACACAAATTCCCATCATGAAAATGTCGTGAGTTTAGTGCTATGCCAACTAAATATTGCGAACAAATATAAGGCTATTTAGGTACCTAAAAAGTTTTTGTCTATTGCTATAACAACGAAAACGTGTAACATGAAAGAAATTCTAAACTTGAACAGGTGTAACAGTTTTCTTATAACGTTCCGGTTTAGGTCAAGATTATGATTCGGAAGGAGATTATCTTTCTTTGTAGATGGTTTCCAAAATGACTTGTAAACTGTAAAGACACGAATCTAATGTACCTACATTCAGTTGTACATGGATAACAAATATATAAATTTCTCAAAAAATTACAATAATATATAATAAATACCTCGAAAACTCAGTCCCATATCAGATAACAGGGACTAATATAGGGAAACCTTGAAAAACTAAACTGCTACTCAGATGATCTGGGAAACATAAGTTACCGTATTTTCGTACGAACTATACAAAACATAAATACAACAACGCTTTACTTAATATTTACACAAAAATATATACAAACATACATCGGGCAAATTTAACAGCAAATGTGACAATCGGATGACCGATTTACAATTTAACCGAAACTACTCTTAGACACAACTAAATTTAACACCGTCATCACTGGAATAACAATTATGGCAGTGCAGTTTCTGGTTTCGCACTCTTACGTCAGTACCAATGCGACCATCTCCAAGCTGGATATGGCAGACGCAGCATTTGAAGCATTCCATGTGATAAAAGAGGCACAGGCTTTCAATTATCATTGCTGCCCCTCGTCCTATAAAAACCGTAATGTATATTAAAATATGTGCTAAGTTAACACATAATACTCAAGCTAACTCACCTAGTTCATTACTACAATATGAGCATTTCTTTTTGCCACTAACGCTTAACATTCCATCTTGAAGACCTTCGTCAATGGCAGGGGGTGAAAAAGGCACTGATGTCATCGAATGTCCCATAGTTGGAGGATGGTTCACATAAATTGGGTGGTGGGTGTAGTCTGAATTCAATTGCTGATCATGTCTGAAACGGAACCAGACACAAAAGTTATTTAAATGTTAATGTACACGAAAGATATGGGCTACATTGAACTGTGATTGTGGATATAGAAGGTGGACTATCACCTACCTCACATTATGTTGATTTCTTTCATTCATGCTGTTTCTATTCTGCACTCTTTGGGTGATGGTTTGTATAACAGAGTCGGGCAAAGGTTTGTCGTGTTTCCCTTGCTGCCAACTATTGCGATTTGAGGGAACTTTCTGCTGATCTGTCAACCTTCTGAGCTCCGCTTCCTTAAAAAAATATGGTATATACAATATCATCCAAGATCAAAGGAGATTCTTACCTGAATAACCCAATGCTGGCTGTAATTTTTGCCATCCGTGGTTTTTGGGGTAATCCAACTGTCGCTGTGCCTACTCCTAGGCACTGCGCTTAGAGTTTTTAAGCTCGGTGTTAAAACTCTAGTTTTCACATTAGGAGTAGGCCTCAAAGGTTTCGTGCAAGGTTTGATAGGTCTCCTATCAATTGGGACTGGTGCCATGAAAGCGGAGTTCTTACTTACATGCTGCAGTTCCGGCATCGACTTCCTGTTGCATATCGTCAAGAGATTGTTGCTGGCAAAATTGTGTTCGGAACTATTAATACTGGGGTTGGACGTCTGATAGCTGTATTGAGATCTTTCACTGTAAGCAGACGGTACGTCACCCATTGACTGCCTGAATTCAACAGGCATTTGTTGGAGATCAGGTAAAGATTTTCTATAACTAATGTTGGCATAGTTCGCATATGAATCGTCGCAAATGTTTTCTAATGAATGTCTATTGGCGAGTCGATTTCTAGTTCGATTCTTTCGAAACACGATGCTTTCCTTTTGCCTTTCAAGCTCTTCTTGTTCTAGCTGCCGCAGCTCACGTTCCACTTTTAAAACTTCGGAGTCTTGATCGTCGATGTAATGGGATGATACCTACAAATTGATAATAATCTGTTCAGCATTTTCTAGCCATCAGGCCACCGCAGGAGGAAAGCTACATATTTGTTGATTAAACTGCTGTTACAGCTGATATTACTTACCTCTGGGAAATAAGGATTATTATACTTCTCGCTTCCCAACGGCTCAAAAGATCTTGTTTCCTTCTTTGGTGATTGCAAATTAATCGACGAATTCGACACGTAGCTTATTTTGTCCTTAGACTTTTCCTCCTTTTCCACCATTTCAATAATCTCTCGCTCTTTCTTTGCTATTTCATCTTCTTCTGAGGTTATACTGTTAGTTTGCTGCAAATTGCAAATAAAAGTTTAATTAAAATAATAATATTTTTTTATAATTTACCTCACTGTCCTGTCTCTCATGACTAGGTACGCTGCTGCACCAGGTATCACTGGATAACCTTCCCCTATCAATATCCAAACCAGAATCTTGGCTTTCGACTTTGCTCAAATGACCAGTTCTCACTTCCTCTTGCATTTTCTTGTAGAGCGATTTCTCTAGCTTTTGCTCTTTTTGAAGAAATGAACTGATGTCGGGCGGTTTTTCGATTATTTGATCAGGATCTATGAGATCGTCATTCGTATCTTCTAGCCCTAAGAAACTTGAACGCTTGCTGTGTATTTCTTTTATGATTCGTTTAGTGGAATTCATCCTTCTGATGGGCCTTTGAGGAGGCTCACGCTCTTCCATTGGTGGAGGTGGGGGCCTAACTTTAGGGGGCTCCAATATTGAAGATGGCAAATTAAAATCGGTGGGCATAAAATTTGAGGAGTTTTCTTTGACTGTGATCATGTTAGGAGTGTCACTAATTGGGCTAAAGAACTTTTCGTTTGACTCGTTATGCGCAATTTCCTGATAGCTCTCGCTGAAACTATCTCCCAAATCTTGCTGTTCAGGTTTCGTTTGAAATTGTTGCGTAGCGATCTCTTCAGTTGCACTCTTTATCAGCGAGTCCAAAAACTCCTTGGTAAAGTCTATAATTTCTTCCCTAGTAAATCCCAGCTGTGGTTCGTTTTGAACCACGCGGGGTTGATCAATCACTGAACTAATTGGGGCAGTTATCACCTGTGATTCAAGTTGAGTATTCAATTTTTGTTCCTCGGTCTTTAACTTTTCGATACAATCTGGGATAGTATTAATTATGGCATCGTTATCTGTATCAATTGGTTCATCAGCTTGACTGACTGAACATGATACGTCAGCAGTATGAATACCGCTATCTTCCCTATCTGAGAGGACTCCTGTTAAATCCATTGCAGAGGTCAGCGCAGGGTAATCACTGAAGTTTTCATCACCAGATTTCCTTCCCATTAAAGAATTCAAATCGTGGTTGAACATGTTGAGTTTGTTCATGTAGATTTCTGTTTCTGGACTAGAACATCTTTCAGGAGGTTTCCACGTGGGCTCAACTTTGGGGAATTCTTCTAATTGCGAATTACTATTCGACTTTACCAATAAATAATTGCTTATTTTTGGTGGTATCGAATGTACCGATGATTTGCCCTCGTTGTCTTGTTGCTTGTTAAAATTGGCCAGTCGCTGCTTGACTGATACCTGGATTTCACTAGGCTCCACTTTGGTTAGAGATTGATCCGTGGCACTTTCTAAACTCTTCAATCGGTCCTTAAGACTTTTCGCGTTAGCGAAATCTTCAGATAATCTTCTGGAAGTTGGAGATTCGGAGTGCAACATTTCTATAGATTTCGAAGATTCAAACAACCCTTTTCGCTTGGAAATCTCACCCTTGGGAAGTACCGTTTGAGCCTCGGAGAACTCTTTCGACTTGTTGACTTCCTTTTTATTAAATACAGATGTATCAGGTTTGAACTTATTTTGAATCCACGATCTATAGTCTTGAATAGCTCCCTCGTAAGTACACTGCTCCGAGCTGTCTTTGTTCAGGTTTTCGGCAAATTTACTATCTAAAAGATTGGACTTTGGTGGAATTGCAGGTTTGGATTTCGGAAAGACTAATGGTTTAGCCGGGCTAGAATTGAGAGTGGAATTATTGCTTGTGTAAATCACAGTCTCGATGGTTTCGACTTTTAATTGACTACTAGATTCGCTTTCACTTTGATCTGAAGACGACACTTCCTGAGATGTAGGCGATCTAACGGTGTGATTATTCTTCTCGTCCTGCAAAGAGCTCCAAATAAAACTTGGAAAATCATAGACTATAAAGTACTCTCACCGAGAAGCTCAAGCTATCGTCAGTGTCACCATCTCGTGCAATGCTAGATGGTGATAACGGCGATTTAACACTTCCAATGCCAAAATCACTTAGGTCGTTAGACTCATCATCATTGTAAATGTGTAATGACACTTTTTTCCTGCCTTTTTGAGTTCTGTAAATAAAACGAAAAAGGGAGAGTCAGGGCGTGAATTGGAGCAACTTTATTTTTGGTATTATGGGAATCGCTTTAATGTATTTCTACGTATTTAAACCATCTAAGTACTTCCAGAAATTCGTGGGTTAATTAGTATGAAACTCCATAGATTTTTCGAAAAAAAAACCTAAAATATTTTAGAAGGGAGAAGAAGAATTTGAGAAAATAAGGAATCTTTAACGCCTTGAAAATTCAGCATTTGCGCATATTAGTTTATAAACATTTTCGTTTAAAAAAGATGGTGAGGGGGGAAAGGAAGTACTACAGGGTGATACAGTTACATTACTGCTGTTATGCCCTAAATGCTTTGCTAAACTCTGTAGAACACCTTAGAAACCAAGAAATCAATGATACCGTTATTTGCGCTCTCACAGTGCGACTGTATACGACAATAATGCTAATGAAATAAGAGTAATACGGATACATAAAAATTTCAATTAGATTTTATCAGGTTTAAAGCGACTTGAGAAAGTATTTCTAATTAAGATAAACGGTATTTTTTTAACAGCCCGGAATCTACATTCTGAAAAATGGTAAAATTCTTATACCGGTACTTTCGTTTTACACAACAAAGTAGGTTGTTGCGGACGTAGACAATAATAATAATTTTGATTAAAACCGTCATAAGTCATTTAAAGTTTTTTTTTTCGTTTGCCGGCCTTTCCACAAGAATGCGAAAAGGTAATTTGCAAAAATTATTATGAGGGCAACGATGAAAAAATACCAGGCACAGAAATTCCTGACTTTTTCTGCTATAAAAGGCGAGAGCTGACTCATCTAAAAAGCAACTTTTAAAATTAAAACAGTCTTTAACACTCCTGCCTCGGCCTTGAATAAAAATAATGCATGGTCAAACTCTTAGTAGTTTTACTGCAATGTGTTATAAGAAATGTTTTCAATCATTCCGTGTAGTGGGAAGTTTTCAGCGCTTTGTCAAAACATGCTGTGACAAAAATACGACTAAAGGACGCAAAAAATTCTTTAAGCTAAGCACTTTCGGTACTCTAATCATCAAGTAACTGCTAACTCTACAAACTGCTATCCCAGTCGATTTTTAATTAAAAGACAAAGCGGGTAATCACCAGTTTTTTTTTCGTACTAGAATGTAACATATTTTTTTGTACTAAAAACACATAAAATAAAGTCAAAATTCATGTTAATATGCGGCATTTACGTGCAACTCGTTGGTGAACGCTGGATATGTAAGCCGAACAAAACTGACATACATGAAAGTCCTAATAAGTGTTTAAGCAAATGGACTCTTTGTAAGAAAATAAGAGAGATATTTCATTATTAGCCGTTCTAAACACAAGACATGGGTTTCTTTTTGGGTCTTAAAAGTATAACATCAAAATGCTAATGAGTAGTAACTGCTTAGCCAAATAAGCTTCTAAACAATGGCGCAAATCAATCCTATCTTTGGGACGTTTTATGCATTTAAAATTTCAGAAAATTCGCAGTTAACTTGGCTATAACTTACCTTTCTTCTAACATCTCACTAAAAGTCTTGCTTTTCCTCCTATTCTTCTCAAGCTCTTCCTGCTCAGTCAGCTTTTTCACTTCCACTACACGTTCAATTATATGCTCCTGCCTTTTTCTACGGCAACTCTTCCAATTGTCCAAATTCTAATAAAAAAAAAAAAAATTAATGAGAGACTAAAATCTACCCTGAACTCATATTTCAAATGCTATTGGGTGCCTTGCCTAAGCACAAGCATGGAGCATGAAAACTTGCCTGTTGCCAGTCTTCCGTTTCATCTCGAATCTCTTTTCTTTCCTTTTTGATTTCCTCGACCTTCTTTATTTGTTCTTGGGCTTTCTTGAATAAAGGCGGAGGGGCAACTTTCACGAATTGCATGGGATTGGAGGCAGGCTTTGGGGGAGGGGGTCTTGTAACGCGGCATTTTGTGGGAACGTATTCAGTGTTGGAATTCTAAATTTAAAAAAAAATTTTTAGCACTGAATATTCAGTTTTAAACAGTGTTTGCTCAAAGAAGAACAAAAATTAACTAAATCTACTCCAGTTCAATTACTTTTGATCCCAAGTCTGTTTGAGGGAATAAGACCTGTGGAAGTTGCTAAAAATTACTAGAAAATTCCCGAGTTTTCCATGTACCGAGGTCGAGCATTTTAATCGAATTTTCAAAATTATTCTCGACTTAACCCAAAGTGACATAAAGGTGAGAGAGCACTACAAAATTTTCGATATCTCGGAATAATATTCCCATCTGAAATGGAAAGATAATGACAAAGATTCACAAAAGTAGGTAGTAATTATGTAGCTTTCTAACATCAACGGAATTTTTCCCACTAAATGTTGTCCCAAGCAGCTTTCCCGCTCTTCGCAACAATACTATCAGGGAATAATGAAAAATTAATCGTTTCAGATGAAACATCCGATTCACGCCCGTAGGCAGGTTGGGCTTTATCGGATATAAAGTGAGAAGGAAACAATGAAGCTTTGCACTTTACAATCAGTAGTTTAACACCAAAGAGTGAATAATAAATAATGGCGCCTAAACAGGGGTGAATAGGCCAGAGATAGTCAAGGCACAGTTTATTGTGAAATACAAGGGACCATTGTAAATAAAAGCGAGAAGAGATAATGAAATCGGAGGCGAAGAATGTGCGATAAAGCAGAACCAAATTGTCACATTTCTCCCTTAAAAATTTATAGATATAAACGAGCACCTATCTAACGACAGAGCTGTGAAAATATTTAATAAATAGATACTTTAGAGTATCTAGATTAAGATAAATACTGGTAGTTCAGATATTTTTAATCTATCGATACTTTTAATCTAAATTCATCACATTTTGTGTTAGATACGAGAACCCTGGCTCTTAAAGGTACCGTACACACAGTCAAAACAGGTATTAAGAGCCATATGTTGTGCCTTCGAATCTCGTGGTTTCGCATCTGGCATTTAATTAGGGTTCAGAATATGTGAATAGCACTGAAGCTGGTATACCTAGAAGGGGCTTGATTGTAAGGAGCCTTTAAGTTGTTATAGTTTTGGGTTTTGTGCTCGATTTGGTCGTACGTGATCCTCTACCGGCAAAAGATTTAATTTCAACGTGACTTTTCAAAATTTTCCAAGAAAAAGGCCCCAGTTGACTTCTTTACATTCGTAGAATAATCCTCCGATTATGGGTCATGCTATTGTAAAATGCGTTGAGTATACCACCACGAATTTCAGAATCAAAAATTTTATAAAATCACTAGTACTTCTCATAGTTTGTAGAAATAAGTAACCCATGCATAGCCCCATGTGTAGATCCGTGAACAATCTGGTAGGAGGGGGAAAGGGTCGACAGTGTCTCATTGAGTAAGCAGCCATCAAGGATTGGGCACTACGTCTTCGGTTATAGATTGTTCATGTCTTTTACGATTAAGGGCTAGATATTCTCTATAGACGTCGGGTAAATATGGAGGATATTGAACATATTCCCTGATCCACCAAACCTTTATGGATTAGACCTTTCTGGCCTTTGTGCACTGAACAATAATAACTAGACCCTAATAGCCATTTGACTTTTGTTTTGTGCGGATACTAACCATTACCGACATATTTAAGGCTTATCCCACTCAGGCCAGAAAAATACCCGTTAATTAACTCATGATTGATCAAGATGACAAGGATTGTTCGAGAATGAGGCAACGGACAGGAAGGAGCCCTGATGAGTAATTCTCAATTGTGTTATTTAAAGCAGTAATCTTATTTGTTCATTTAGGATTTCCTACTGTGTGGCTACCTGTACGATCTTCTGTACTTTGGTATGTGATTTTAGAAAGTGTAATTCACCTCCATAGTCATAGTCAATTGTATCGCTTCGCCAAGGCCGTTGTTTACTATAAAGCCCAAACCGATCGATTTCGGATTTTGGCTACCTATTCGTGGTCTGTATGTTGCTGTTAAACCCATTGGCTATGTCAAATGAAATATTTACTTTGTCATCTTACCATTCAGCCAATTATTTTATTAGTCAGCAATTTGATGAATCAAGGGTTTAATTAATGAGCCACGTAAGAGGCCCAGAATATGGTCTAATTAGAAAACAGCTTAATGTTTTACTACTCCATTAACTAACGAGTTACCTCTAGGGATTTATGTAACCAATGGGTTTCTTAACCTAATCAGAAAGTATATTAGCACCATGCAGAAAATACGATCTACTTTTGATTCGTATATTCGTGTAGATCGTGAAGCATTTTATGGCGGATAGGAAAGACATATTATATTATTTTGTAACATTTAACGTTGGCAAACTGAAAATAAATTGCAGGTAGTAATTACAAAATCGGCATCGATCCAAAAGCGTAGCAGTGCTAATGGTCTTGTATGTAGAAAACTAACAGTTTGAGTAAATTACACCAGACATGAAGGCATTTTTAAATCAGATATTCCTCGTACAGTAGCCGGATGCTCGTGTAATTATTATAACGTTACCAAAACAATTTGAAAGAACAAAAAGCCATAATCGCAAGTTTGGAACTGTGCTCTGAAGATGCACACGCAACGATGTTTTTATCTCCAATGATGGATCACTGTAATATTCGTCGCTGGTGTGAGAGCTCATGGTCGGCGTGACAGGAAAATTAATCGGAAAATTCAAATTTCGCATCATTGTAATGCTAGTTAATACTGCATACGGTAGTGCAGGGCAACTGAGCCATGCCTGATTCATGCGAGCAAAGCAGATGATGAGCAGTTAATCAAAGGCAAGAAGAGCGATAATTCTATAAACAACTAAATCCCTCATGCTCGAGAAAAAGTTCGAAAATCAACCATAGGGAACAATTTAGTAATTTACAAAAGGGTCCTGGGGACGGGGGGGCTGATGAAAAAAAGCTGGAGAGGTGAGAAAAATTCTTAATCGGAATATCCCACTTAATCAAATGCATCAATTGGTCGAGATGTTTCCGGGAGGTTTGAAGAACAAACGTGATCTTTTTCAAAAATGGCCAAAATCAACCGAAGAAAACACTCTCCAGATAACACTTCTAAGATACGAAGACGAGAAGGTTATAATAGGTATCTAATCCTAGTTTTTTTAAATAAAATTTGCTAGTTTCACGTTCAAAATACAGAGGCGAGCAAAAAATCCAGGTCATTTACAGATAATACAGACATTAATAAAAAAATATATATAAAATTATCTTTAGGTCATGGTTTAGAGATGCAGAATCTTAGTTTTTTAGCTAAATATCTGTTTTCAAAAGCATTTTTTACATTTCTAAGTTTTAAATCTGCGAATACGTGACAAGTCGTGCAAAACTGCTGTTAATTGTACTCTTAGATCTGAACCCAGAAACCAAATAGGCAAACCTTTCAATATCCATTGAAACGTGCGAAACACAGGAGTTTCCACCAGTTTTTTTAAGGGGGGTAAGGTTTAGGGTAGGCAACCCCTACTCTAAACTTCTTTTAGTAACACTTACCCGAAACTTAGATGTAGACTAAACAGCCAAAAACTTTGGTTGATAAATACGGCATTACCGACAGCTCTTATACAAATGTGGAATGCGTTTTGTTTATAGATTTCAGTTGAATGGAGACATTTTCCGGTATTTAGTTACTGAAGCCCTGCGACCAATGACCACTTACAAAGTCGATGGTGTAGTGCGCTGCTTTCAATGACGGATAATCAAGAGCGAACAAGCACGATCGAATCTTATAGTAAATGTCAAGCCTTAAACTTGCTATTTTGTAATTCTGGTTGGCTGAATTTGCGGACGTTTTGTAATACGTTCGATTTTTCATGCAGACATCGTGCAAAAATTGAGTTCGGATGACGTGCAGAAAAAGTATCTTCCATTCACCTTCCTTGGTACACCTGTGTCTCCAATACGACCGGAAGGGTAATCAATGATTGACGCACAAGTTTGATTTTCCTTCACCGACATTGCGCACGAAGTGCTTTACTATAACTGAAATCCCACTTTTGTTCAATAAAAAAGCCTTTTAAAATTACATACTCTACTGCCGCTAAATAACCACTTCAGTAGGTTTGCAATTTCAATGGCATTCTCGGTTTTCAACAATTCATTGCCAGTGTTAGTTTTGCACGGTCGGTTATATCACCGTAAATAAATGTAGTTGGATTTCAAGGCTCCAGGACAAAATTTTACATGCACACCAGCACCAACCCACACCGATTTGCATATACGCAGAGCAAAACAAGGCGATTTTGTTTAATTAAGGCATTTTTGTCAACTTGCCGCTTTCTCGTGTGTGACACTTTTTAATTGTTAGTGATAGGAGAATAAATTAAATTAAAATGCCTCGTAAAGTGACGCTAAGGATCACTTATCATGAAGCTGCACATATCGGAACTAATAATACAATTCGCGATTACAGCGTGGAATCAAAGCCCATATTGAATACGACGTTGTCTTGGTTTACAGCTATATTTAATTTAAATTCCGATAACACGGCTACTCCGGAGACTTCACCGTTTTAAGGTTAGTTGTGGTGATGCGAAGTACATTTTACTCATAGAATTCAATTTAATACCACGAAGTGGTCTCAATCTCTAAAAAACGAACTTCTTGTTGCTCTTGGTGGAACAAATTGCAGCCATCCAAGTTTCGGAACTTTATTTTTCTAGCACGTAATTCCATTGTTCCAAACTGCTTGATTTGATGAGCCCTTGCGCACGTCCGCTCACCAATGTGTACTCTCTGTGTTAAAGCGTCTTCAACTCAACAATTGAAGCATTTTGCATCAACGTTCAAAATGCTGTGTAATGCCCAGATCAGAATGGAACAATGCACTTGCAGATTTCATGATGGGACTGATCTGAATCTATTCCGATTTATGTTCGTTATCCGTCACTTCCAGTAGTCAGGTTGCTTTATCTTCGCAAACTTCTACGCTTAAACTCATAAATTTCATGCCGCTGGACGACGATGTGATTAGATGATGGAACGATAAATAAAATGCGCTTAAACAGGTAACACAAAGAGTGTGCAATTAGTAAAAACTATTCGATATAGCACACGGACATTACCACTAAACGAGGTGTGACAATCCTGCTTACCCGTCTTTCGCAGCTTTCTTTTTCATGGTTTTGATTGTCCATATTCGTTTGTTCAGCATTTCATACTTGTCATTTTGATCTCTGCAACAAAAAAAGCACAAAATCAGTCAAATTGTTCATGGTTTTAGAATGATTTGAATGGTCGAACACATGCTTTCACTGCATGATATGTTCATAATCAGCGAGGAGCGGACACCCAAAAAACTCCTGCTTGAGGTCTGTTGGTGGTGCGGTGCCCCATAAAGCCAAAGGTCAGGCAGGGCGTTCGCGGTGCGGCAAATAAATGTGTAAGTTCAGAACTTTGCCATTAATATAACTGTAACAAATATAATAAATCTGAGTGACGCAAAAAACAATAGGCAAAGGAGAAAACTTTAATCCGCGTACCGTAACACCCTTTGTTTGTTAATGCACGGCTTTGAGCTGATGAGAATTGGATTATTCGCTGGTTTCTGTAAAAGCGAGGTGAGATATTTTTTTATTCTCGGCACAATTACATATCATTATCATATGGCAACATTTCAATTGCGCCTTGTCGAGAAGGTATAATAAAAGGTCTATTAGGCACGGAAAATTTTGATTTACACCCATGCAGCTCAATTTTAAATTGCATAGGAGCTCATTGGAACGAATTTTATTTATTGCGAACTGTTAGTAAAAAAAACCAAAATCATTTGGAAATAGGCAGCAATATAATATGCATAACGAATAATTAATCATATCTGCGTGCAGGTAATTTTTTACTTTTAAATTAAAGAGGAATATCCGGGCGCAGAAATGAGGAAACTTTATGTGCAGTAGAATAAGCATTTCGTTATGATAATTAACTGTTTGAATTTCTCGGGCTTTAATGGGAATTAACGCAAGATCCTTTTCCACGCGGCCCGAAATACTCCAAGAAGGTGTAAATTGCACCAACGGCCAAACGCAATCCTTCAGCAACAACCGCTTCAGATTTTTAACGATAAATTCGTTATTAAGTTATCCAAGAAAAATTTCCATTTGCTGAAAACTCTCACGTCGATCTGCGAGGAACGTGGCTAAATTCAATCACCACAGAGATCGGCTTGTTGCTAATAAGGTAAAGTACGAATAACGGTCGTGTTGATAAAAACGCGTATTTTCAATGAAGTCGTTACAATCCGTTGCCTCAGTTGAACAATATCAAAGCCGCGAACGTGCAAATTAGAAATTTCAGATTAAGGCAAAAGACAAAAATACCTGAAATAAATTGCGTGCGCGTTGGATCATTTTGGGATTTCCCTTAATTGGAACGAAAGCTCGCGTTAACACGCAAATGTTCGGAATTTTATGCTAAGTTGTCCTTATAATATCGTTTAATTATGTATTTAACTTTAATTAGTAATTATCGTTTTTTATGTTTCTGGTATCGCCTTCATGTTCGCTAGTATTTCAATCGAAAAGCGCTTCGCTACAGCTCTTGCACAGGGAATGTTCTTACCGACCAATTAGCAGACACCCTGTATTATAGAGAATTCGTTGGACACATTTAATTCGTGAACGTCCATGACTTTCAGACAATTACCCATTTGAAATTGTTAATAAATTGTTAATTGCACAGCGGAATTTTTGGAGTAAAAAGCCATAATCTGTTATAAAGTGTTTTTCTGATCTATGTAAAATATTTACACGCCTTACTGTGCGGATTAAGCAAACATTAGCATGAATATGGAAGTTGTTATATAATCACTTAAAATGAGAATACTTATATGGCAATTATATTAAGGAAACGTTCCACTTTTGAAGTTAGCTATTCGCTATAAATATATATAACTCACGAGAAAAATTTCAAACACGATTTTATACAAACGAACAATCAAGATAACAATGAAAATGTAAATTATCATTGATCAAATTTGATCACAAACTCCTTATTAAAGGTTTTACTTTCTTGTCTTTTAGCAATTTTATACTCGGCCATTACTTAGACACACTCCACAGCTCTTATAAGGGATGTTCAAAATAAAACCCATATCATAATGAGAAAATTTAGTTCAAGACTTAACACTTAACAAAACGTATTTTATTTTATTAATCTTAAAATGTTGTTATTAGTTATTTTTATTTTATCCGCAAATTGGTTTGATGAGCATCACCTCACCGTGCGACGTTTGGTTCTTAGTACCTTCCTGCGACAGACACATTTTTTGCGACTGTGCTATAATGATTTTTTGCCATTTTTTCCTTCCAAATATATCAGAAATAAACTCTCCATCGTTAATACTCGTATATTTATGGTGAATTAAACCGAAATGAAAAACATCTACGCTTGTGGTCTCAAGCAGTCACGCATCCAAATACCATCCACGCCCAACGTTACTTAACTCTGTGAGATTGTGTCTGTACTTTTCAACATGCAACGACATTGAGAGATTTCTTACCAATAAAGGAAGAAAAACTAAAGTGTAGCAATCGACAGGCAATTCATAACTTCTCATTGTACCATGAACTTACAATTTTATCTACTACAATAAATTTGATTTAATTTAGTTCAGGTTTCAAGTTTTAATCACTACAAAAACAGCATAAAAATAAGACTTATAAGATCCTTATTATAGCAATTACACCTATAATTACTATGTAGAAAGACAACAAGTGCTAACTAGGTATATGGTCACTTCCTACATATGCTTGCAAACCGGCTCTCAAATATTGCATATTTTATAGAACAATAATAATTATTTCTAATGGCGATTTCTTATTAGTTGATAAATAATTACCGCATGGGTTTATGAAAGGACTAATGGCTTCTCTGACATTTAGTGCAAAATGGGAAATCTGCGTAGTTGCTGCATAGGTGGAGCAATACCACACGTACGTGTAACAACTGTTTCTAAAGTACTAAAAAAGTCACACAGACTATCACTAGTGGAAACAACTGTTGTTACATCGATATCAACAATGTGGGACCTGCAGACGTATTTAATTAATTAGCAGATTTGATACTAATTATCAAAGAATAAAACAAAGAAATTTTATGCTGCAGTTACGAGATTTACGCAACGGAAGGCTGACGCAATACCTCTTTTACCTTGATATGGTCATTTACGGTAAAATAAATACATGAAGAAATTTAAAACTACTGTTTCTACAGCGCTGCATCCTTTTCCTGAAACTCTAAAAACGACACAATTGTGCAACATAACCCCCTGGCAATATTTATTTTCCTGGGAAATAAATGGATTGGTACCCGACTGCAGTCACCTTAACCAACAACACGAATCTTATATAGTTTCTAAGTAAAGCAATATGTATCATATACCACTTACACATCACTTACAAGACTTGACAATAAAGTGCACATGGCACATCTATCGGATATACGAAGATAACCGCTCTGTTCCGAAAGATAGATCAGTCCCTAGAAAGTACTTTCCAAGTGCCTCATAGAAACCATTCAAAAGGTTTAAACGCAAAACCTTCCTAAATTCGCCTTAACCAAAACTTTATTAAGTTTGAATAAATAATACGCCGTTCTAATGTATGTGGCAGACACAACCGTTCTTTAGGTAGATCAAGGAAACACATAACCTTGCCAAGATCGCATTCCTTCGGCATGCTGAAATTATACTGAATGTTGAAATGAATTGGGCCCTTGGGGTCCATCAGGTAAAAAAAAACACAAAATTTTGTAGCCCGTGTATAAATTGACTCATCAGAGAGGGTCAGGTGTTTTCGTGCAATGCAGAGGGGGGATAATGGCACTAGGATTTGCTTTCATGAGGGTACCATAATGATTAACGTTACTTTCGGTAGTGATGTCTAAATTTGTTTATTCAACCGTCATACGAGAGTTGAACCTGTCTTTAGAAGCCTTTGCAAATGATGTAGTACCACATACAAATTTTGATTTGGATTCCGGAGAGGTTGGTACAAATGAGTATAGCGTGCTAGCGGATGAAAGGATGAAGCAATTCGAGTGAATGTGCCGCATAAAAAAGTTGCTAGTCTTCATTCAACAAGATGTTTTTGAGACGCCCTGTATTTAGGAAGTATAAAAATATCATTTAACCCAACAGCAGCAATATTGGTACCATTTGTTGCCACATGTTAACAAATTTTTCATTAAGGAGAATCGTAAGTTTCCCTGAAATGAAAAACTTCGACAAAACATGGTTGCGACAGAGTCAATTGTTAACGTTGACTGCTTAATTTCACGTCATTTTAAGTAAATAAATAACCGCCACAGTGCGGTTTATTGACCATTGCATGATGGATAAATCTAACAAATGTATTCAAACAAAACGCAATATTAGATGCCTATGTGCCCAATTTAAAGTTCACAGGGTTCCCCTTGGCATTCTTTCTGATAATTTCCGGTCGTTTGGTTCCATTTCAGTTGTTCTATTGAGCTAAAATATTCGTCTCTCAGTACAAATTTGCTTTCGGATGCACATTTACATTTACGTTTTTTTATCATGCAAATCAGGAATTCGACGTTCGGTAAAAAAAATTATTTTATATACAATTTATTGTTCCTTGAGTTTTCTCACTACACAGAGTTTCATACAAGTTTTCGTCAGAGTCGTCACTCTAGGATTTCCTTTCCATATCTTTGGAAAATTTATTCTTTAAGACAGTCCCAGCAACTTACCAGTAGTCTATTGGTTTTCCCTACTTTGAACTCCTCGGGGATATGACTCAGTGGTGAACTCACTTAGTACATTCAAGAGTTTTTCGGAGAGTGGTGGAGGTCTTTTGAACAATTGATTTTTGAAGGTAACGCGTGAATTTGCAACATGATCTTGTAGAGAACCCAACAGTCAACAGGAACATTAAAAATGTATTAACCAAAGTGTAAATATATGAATCACAAAGAATCAAAATAACAGTAAAACTACATATTCGACTCCGATTAAGGACATATTCGACTAAAGGAATTATTATTTGTGTCACATCTTCTTCTATAAGTATCGATTTCTTCGTCACTGTGCCAGAAAAATGAACTTTTAGTCACGTCAAGAGACTTGAAATTCTTTTTTAAAAGGACACCTCCGTCATCATCCAAACTCACTTTATAAATTTAAATCCTGACTAAGTCTGTTCATTTCTCTTGTAGCCTTCAATGTTCAACACAAATACTTACGTTCAAGTGGATACATTCGCATACTAATTTGTATTATTAAACCTGTGGCTGCTACTTGGACCAAAGCCAAAATTCATGCTTGATAATTCTTTCGGGATGAAATTTCAATTTCACTGGAACTAGAATTTGATAGGACATGAAATGGACCCAACAAATCTCGTTAGTCTGGTTGCGTTTCTCAAGCTTTTATATTTCAGTTTTTCTACAATTGGTTTATGATGATTATCAACCGTAATATCGATTTAGAAAATCGTGAATTCAGAAGGTAATTTAAAATCGAATTCAAACCTGTTGCGACAGGTCAAAAAGGTCGTGTGGTCATCAGTCACCGATATTGAAAAATGATCTCATGTTCTGGTCTTAATTAGCAATAATAAGGCAGATGGGGATTTAACAATGCTAATTAGTTAGACGGTGTTTTGCAGATTCCTTCTGCGATTTTTCCGCATTGGTAGGACTATTTTAAATTAGGAGTTACGCCACTGTATTTGACTAATTTAACCTGCAGTAATACTTAATAATTGGTGACCCGGCATGATCCGTGCTCTCGTAACACTTTCACAGTTAACACGATTGTTTCAAATTATAAATGGTTTTATTTAGCAGGTGGTAAAAATGAGTTTAGCTGTATTGCTAACTGAAATTATGCCATTTGTAAACAATAGGAATTAATTCGTTTTTGGGTAAATTTCAAACAATTTATCTACATATCAGCTGATAAGGCAATCTTGATCAAACATATCCCGCGACAATTGGTTGTACGAAGCAGCAGCAATTAGCGATATGTAACATCGACTTCTACATACATATATACCTCAAATTATCTATAAAATGTTTTTTTGTATGGTTTACTTCTTAAGAGTGGGGAGCATACTCAAGGAGTTCCCATTGTGTGGTTAAGTGGAAAATAAACAGATTGTGCAATAAGTATGTAAGCCAAATTGAAGAACCTCATACCTTTTGCCAATTTAAATTTAAAAATACGTACGTGCACTTGCATTGCTGGGTAATTGGGTGACTCAAGAAGCTAATTTTAAACCATATATCCACAACATCGATTCTTAGTTCCACATCCAACTAATATTTTGATATCAGACTCGCTTTCGCTAGTTCAGCATAAAATCTCAAATTCACACCAAAACATCCTTGAAACGGACATCCTCTTCCCACCCCCCTTAAAGAGTTTCGCTATTCTTCTTGCTACTGCTCTTGCAGCAAATTGAAAAGACTGAGAAGCGAAATCCGATGAACGAGCATGGTAAACCGACAGAATGTTCAACAATTACCTTCCGGGATAGACGTTTCACATGTTTAACAAGAACAAATAGCTATTACGATAGAGCTCGGAAATTCGTAATAAAATCGTTTCTACGTGATTTTACTCGATTGTAGATTTGCACAAATTTGCAATGTGTCTCAGTTTTAAGTTTTGAAATAACATGTAGTTACGCTGTAATAACAGATCTGCTGTTTCTTCTATTCTGTGAATTCCCATATAAACAATAGAATTCGCAACGCCTTATTCATGATGAAATGAGACTAAGTGCGTTCGAGGAAATCGAAAAGGTTTCAAAGCTGATTATTGTTTAAGATCATAATATACCACCAAAAATAATTCTCTTTGGGTAGTTCGAGTTCAAGCAGACTTAAATAAACCTGGAAATTGTTGGGAAAAAATGGTGCTCGGTCATCAATCCAAGAAAAAATGGCACTCATTATTTTTTCAAGCAATAAGAAAAAATTTCTAAAATAAAAAAAAGCAAAATTTATTTCGGTCAAAATGCCTACAATTTTTTTTTGATGTTGTGAAAAATGCTTTCCACATATTTTTCTCATAAATCATGCGAAAACGAATTCCACTTTAAAACTTTTATTCGCTTTTCGTTAAATACCTTTAAGGTATGAGGGTAGTAAAGTTAATCCAATATTAAACAACAAAGAGCAATATAAATTCTCATATAAATTGAAATCTAATAATATAAATCAATAAATGTGTTAATGGGCTCGAAAGCCAAGACTAAAACTCCAGGTAAAAGTAAGTAGATACTTAAAACGCATGGAATATCTTGGATAATAATAAATCAGTGTGCTGATATAACGGTTATCCAACTGCACAGACGTAAGCGTAAACTAATACCTTCTTAATCCTTTCAAGACTGTGTTTATTGGTGTATGATGAAAAATACCGATATTTATGATTAAATTGAATTGTGCAATGTTACGTCCTCACTCATTACAATATTACAAATTCGAAAAACGCAGCCTTTGGAGGTGTTCCTTCGATTCTGCAGTGGAATAAGCGAAAGCACAACATAACTTAAGCGACCTGTGCTCAGACCTACAAATGGAAATAGCAAAATTCTTCCTATAATTAGCACGACTGAATAGAACTGTTACATTGGTTGTTAAATTAAAACAACCATTAGATAGCGATATCTCTAGAATTTGCTTTAGGAATATCTTGTCAACGGCATCTATTTATGAGCCTAAAATTTTGCCAGTTATCAACTATCCGTTAAATGCAAATCGTCTAATCTGTTGAATTATTTCTCCAATGGCGACATCCACAATATAACTCTCGAGTCTAGCCATTTAGACTTATTAACCTATATTTACATTAAAAAATTAAACCATAAAACTACTTCAATCTGTTATAAACGACAGGCCGCCCTAATTAGTGGATAAATCTGAGTTAGATTGTAAGTTCTAGCCATAATAATGTATTACGATCAACACGTCTAATTATGGGATTAATCACTTTCATGTGATAGCATAATCTCAGCTGCGATGATCTTTTCAGCTCCCGACCCTAAGGGGCTCCCAAATGCCTAGTTTAAGGACTTAAAAATAATAAATGTTTACTTTTGTACTTGCTAACGGATTTCAGTCTTCAAGTGAGGCTAAGTACCAAGTTTTTGCTGAAGCTTTAATTAAATCTTTTTAAAAGTAATCAATTGTGGTTTACCTGCAAAACAGCGTATGCCCTTGATGGATGGCCGGTAATGATGTATTTTTTAATTTCTCCTTATTTAAATGTGGCGCAATTCATCTCAATTGCCTTCGGATGAATTACGTGTGCTTCACATATCGCAACTAAAATCCGTTCTTATAAGGTTTTAATCCACCATAGCAGCTATTCGGTAACAATAATAATCCAGATTGTTCTATGTTTATCGCTTGAACAGCCTTGACATATTAATCGGCTTCATATTATTTATCGATGCTGGTTAGACCAAGCTATCTTTTTCATTAAATCTATTCATCTAATTAAAATATGAAGTCGGATGGAACGTACGGTAAGTCAGCATTTTCGGAGCAGTTTCATTGGCCGTAAAAAGGCAAACCTGTTACCTACTTCCACTTCCTAACGCTTAGAAATAGTGGCTTTTACTAAAATAAGAAGGTTGATCTAAAACCGTAAAAGTCGCCTTTTGGTGGCGGCTTTATTTGGGTTACGTCAGAATAAAACTATTAAAAAAAGCGACATTGTCTGATGTGGTTCTATCAGGAGGTGCGGTTTAATTGGATAGTATGGTACCATAAATTAAAGAATTCATTCCCCTAGTGATGCATGTAAATTCAAATGAATGAGTGAAGCTTTGAAACAAAATCACATCGTTCACAGGCATAGATCGGAGATGCAAAACGAATTGTCTTGGCTGAAGTCGTTATCTATGAAATTTTCGATCAATGAAAGAATCGGTCGAAAAAATGCTTACTTAAATTGCCAGCAGAAAGCCGCTCCATCAAGAATTTGCTATAATTTTGAAATTACCCGGATCAGGTTGTAATCAGGGTACCTTGCGCAATATCACAAATCATTTTTAAAAAGAATTTGGAGCACACATAATTCGACAGGAAGTTTACAGAAACGAAGAACACTTTTACTTAATACCTAACAAACTTGAACGAATTCGATCGCCGTCTTCAATTGCTTAATCACACGAATTCGGTCTTTCACGGGTGTTCGTTTCAATCGAAAAACACCTCAAGTGTAATGGATAATTTCCTACTTTCTCCGGAAATTCCTTTAAAAAATTTCCCCTTTATTACCTCCCGTTCCCTTGCATTTGGATCGCCATTTAGGCAACTACCAGCCATAATTAGGAAAAAGCTCTAAAGCGCTTTTGTCCTGAGCTTGAACTCACGTGAGCCGAGAAGTACGTGCATTTCAGCGAATCGAACACAGAGCACTTTTAGGTGAAATCCTTATAGTTCCGGTAGATTAGAGAGACCTTTGTTAAAACGTAACTTTAACTAACTGTGCTCCTTCTTCTAATATAAACAAAACCTTTCCGACACCTGTATCTTGCTGAAGCAGTTACGTCTAAGTATACCTTTAGTACGGAGTAACTAAATGCAGAATAATGTCAGAAAGTGGAAGACAAAGTGTCCCGGATAGGTAAATACAAACGTTGGAAATGTCAAAGACCCTAAGAAGTGTTCATAAAGTAGGTGGCAAAGCTTAAGTAAATATTTTTTGAAAGGGTAATTACCTTCAGAACACCAGATATGTTGCATTGCGCTTGTTAACTCATAAATCACATATCCGAAATGCTTCGTGATTTAGTATAAAGGAGACTGATAATGATATTGTACACAACCTGATAATTTTTATTACATGTAAGTGAATAAGTGCAGTGTACACGGAGTTAAGAAACTGTAAGAAGAACACAAAGCAACATAATAAGCTTAATTTAAGAGTTGCGCGGCCACAATACATTTTTATGGTAGATAAAAATTTAAATTTAAGGTTGCAGCAATTATTTGCATGCATTTATGAATCTGAATTAAAACAATTTATATTGACAATCTGGGATTTACACTTACATACACCAAGAACATTGACCTCATATTTATGAAGCCTTATGGCATACACGCTTTAAAGAGTTCAACCTTTCGTTGTATTGCACTTAAGAAACGTTAACATCGGGAAAATTCAACTGACAATGCATCGCTGCTCAGAGGCGAAGTTTGTCAGAGAATGAAATTTCGAAAAATTGCAAATCTACGATTCACCCACCAATAAACCTTGCATGCATGGATGTTATTACTTTATGACATGTCACGATTTACTTTAATGATAAGCTGAAATGATAATGGGTATATAAGCTTAATAAGTTTCCATTTTGAGCACTCTTCGTGAGGTATATACATTAGGCAAATGTTAATATTCCATAGAGGAGGCAATGAATTTCCCACAAAACGATAGTAAAACTGTAAATTTAAAAGAGAAAATGTGGGAAATTAAGGCAATTTCAGCATGTATGAATGTATATTCTACAACTTGCTAGAGAAAAAGTGATGCATAGCATTCTTCAGGATCATATTGTCATACCTCAGATTTGCATAAAATGCTTTTCTTGAGTTTAATAAAATCAATCGCATGTTCCGGTTAAATGCATGTGAGGAAAATTAAAGCAATATCGATTAATCATCGATATAGAACTGAGAAATATTTGAAAAAATTGTCGCCTTACACACATGTGTCCACTAAGGCGGCTAAGGTAAACTGGTATTTTTTTATCAATCTTTGCTGCAAATGCCTTGATAAAGACACGGGGAAACCAAAGGTGTCTTGCAATGTAATTTTCGACATAATAGATTAATTTTAACGACTATGAATTTGCGAAGGTTGGTGACTAATAAAATATGAGCAATTTGGTAATTGTGCCCAGTAGCCAGCAAACAGGTGCCGGAATTTGCGTGTTAAGTAAAAAAACTTAATAAATGGTTATGTCGTTATGCGCAATCGGACTGTTCTAAACGACTTATTAAATAATTAGTGATTTCGGTCCGACTTTACCATAATTACGGCTTTCCGTATCTAATACCGGTGGTTAATAGACGAAAAAAATGAATAAATAATGTAAACCTACAGCTATTTTTACTTTCTCTAAAATACGAAGCCAGCGTGGACTGATAATTGCCCAACGCCCCGTATAAATAATAATATCTCGAATAATAAACAAAATAGAGATTCCTGTTCGCGTGCTTGCTAAAGTTTTTTAAAGGGAAAAACCTGTTCAAGAAAACCTGTGCTGAACGATGATATACCACATCGAAAACTGCATTCTTAGTACGTATAGACTTAAATCTCCATACATAGCACCACTACCATTTGCTTTTGAATATTTGATATGATGCCCCTATACAATTATCATAGTGGACTGACAGAAACAAAGGTTAATCGATCATCGTAACTCGCAACCAAACCAGTCCACACTATTCCTTTTGTCGGCAAAATGATAATTACATTGCGGATATTCAAAATCTGGCTTTTAGATCTAAAACCAACATCCAAGTGGGTATCTAATTAATCTCTCAATGCGATGCGTCTATCTGGCATTCATGACTTGATATTTGGTGAACAACGAATATCCAATCAAATTGAAAAAAAAGCATCCAGCTCCAGGTCATGATCAAATGTTCACTACTCAACAACTTACCTGCTGATACGAACATCGTTAAGCGATGTCACAAAGGGATTGAGAATCGCATTCGAATGAATCGCACATAAGAATGAAATTAATATACGAGGGCCGTTCGATAAGTCAGTGACTTTTTGAATTTCCCGCGTAATAACTTTAAATGCAACACTGCTCCCGTCAAATGTCATCTGTTAGTAGACTACTGTCAAATTTTGAGCAAGCTACGTCATTTAATTTGCGTTTAACAGTCATTGACAGCAGACGACCTCATGAATTTCGACGAAAATGGAAAAAAGTGAATTTCGTGTGCTGATTAAACATTATTTTTTATGTAAAAAAACCATCACTGAAACCAAGGAAAGGTTTGATAAATACTACGGGGACTCTGCACCATCAATTTCAATAATTAAGAAGTGGCTTACTGAGTTTCGTTGTGGCCGTACCAGCACAAGGGACGCAAAACATTCGGGTCGTCCAAAAGAGGTCCTCATGCCAGAAATTGTCGATAAAATCCATGGAACGATATTGGATGATCGGAAAATGAAAGTCATCTCAACTGAGCGGGTACATCACATTTTACATGAATATTTGAATATGAAAAAGCTATCCGCGCGATGGGTGCCGCGATTGCTCACACTCGACCATAAGCGCTCCCGTGTAACCATTTCAAAAGAGTGTTTAGCGATGTTCAGCCGCAATTTGAACGAGCTTTTGCGCCGTTTCGTAATCGTTGACGAAACGTGGATCCATCGCAACACACCAGAGACCAAGGAACATTTGAAACAGTGGGTTTCTCCAGGTGAACATGCACCAAAGAAAGCCAAGATGGGTCTGTCGGCCAACAAGGTGATAGCCACAGTTTTTTGGGATGCACGCGGTGTCTCACTCACATCGATTACCTTGAAAAGGGTAAAACGATTAATGGTGAATATTATTCAGAGCTTTTGGATAGATTCGATATTGAATTGAAGTAAAAACGACCGCATTTGGCGAAAAAAGTGCTTCCATCAAGACAATGCACGGGTGCACACGTGTATAGTTACCATGGCAAAAATCCATAAATTAGGCTACGAACTGCTACCCCACCCAGCATATTCTCCATATTTAGCCTCTTGTGACTATTTCCTGTTTCCAAACCTAAAGAAACGGCTGGATAGTAAGAGATTTAAATCGAACGAAGAGGTTATTACTGAAACAAATGCCTATTTTGAGGATCTTGATAAAACCTATTATTTGGAAGGGTTAAAACATTAGAAAGGCGCTGGCCTAAACGTATCGAGCTAAAAAGAGACTATGTTGAGAAATAAAACGTTTTTTAGCCGAAAAAAATATCTTTCATTCGAAAAGTCACTGACTTATCAAACGGTCCTTGTATAACACGTATTCCAGAATGTGCACAGTACACTTTTCACACGCTAATCATCGAAGTGTATTTTCAAGTGTTTATTTGCCCTCTTTCGTCGATCTAAAGCGTTAACATGCTAAGCCGATTTTTCGTGACAAATTACTTTTTAGTATAACTGAAAGTAGGGTAGAATATTTATTAATAATAAATTCTGAAAATCGGTGTATACCCCTCCTGCGAAATCAGTTAAAATCGAGGTTAAAATGGTCTTCCAATTAGCACGTTAACGGTTAATACTTTAGGCTGCGATATACTGTTTGATTGAACCAGCAATTTAACTTACTTGAAATAAGTGCAAAGTAGGTATCCTTTGCTTCAGCCAAGCTGCAACAAAATAAATAAATATTTTAGACAATTTGATGGTGACTAGTACCTAATCAAATACTAGTGTGTTTTAGTTAATACTGTATTTTTATGGTCGATCTCGAGCCTACTGGAACTGGTGACAGAAAATTGAAGGATTTTTCTAGTTCTACCATTCCATGATATTTAGAAATATCTCAGAAACTAGCAGTTTTTATTATGCATCAGCAAACATTTTATTATTAAAGAAAATCATATTTTCTAACCCATTTCAATCAAGTCAAGAGAGGTAAAATCTAGCGATCTAGGAGGCCATTTTGTCTTATTCCCACGGCAAAGTCAACAGTTAAGAAAAATCTTATTTAAGTACGCTTTATATTATATTTAAGTCAGCAATTAACTTCAAAAGTTCATTTTACGCATTTTTACAGGCGAATCAACTTGTGCAAATTTGGGAGAATAAAAATAAAAGTTAACCAACTAATTGGTATTCTGGAATCCTAAAAAACCTACATGTCCAGGAGTTGAAAGTTCAAATTTTTAACATGGAAAAAATTCCCTGTTGAAATGAGTCTATCAAACGATTTCCTATTGTGAAATACTGGTTTTACAATACTAAAACATTTACAGTATTCACCTCGTTTCTCGGCGACGATGCAAATTATAAATGTGCATGTAAAGAATTTCACTTTTGTTGGGAAATAGAAAGTTCTGGCCCCTAAGCCAAAATATGTGTATAAAACCTAATTATAGCATTGATGCTTAATAACGTGCTACCATTTTAACACTTAAAATTCCATATATAACACGTATTACATTCTTATTGTCTTGGAGGAGAATATAAATAGTGCACTGAATAGCGTCCTACGAGTAATTGTCCTTTATTGGTGATTTCATTAATTCACTAAATGTTGTTTAATCGTAAAGATGTTTTAGTGAAATTTACTTTTAAACGTACCTACCGTACGATACAGGAGCGGGACTATGAACATTTTCGTAGAATACAAAAATTCACTGTGTTACTCAATAAACATGAAACAAAATTAATACACTTGGTTTCGGGTTTTTGCTCTCAATTACATCAGGAAATAAATTAGCAGTTCAGTGCCATACTTTAAAACAGGATTTGTGGTGTAATTTGAACTTTCGTTCTTTCCTATATGTATAACTTATCCGATGGTATACTGGCAGGCTTGTAATCTAATACTGTTTTCCCTTGTTTTTTTTTTCTATTTAAGGATAAGGCTGAATAAGGTAGAATGAGCAAAATCCGCGCCTACATACTACGCTTATTTCGGCTCAAATTACGTGTCGGTGTTATCCATGCATAATGCAGGATGTTTACATATTACATGCCATAGCCCTAGGACATTAAATGCAATTTTTCGTCACACTTCTGCAAAGATGATGCGGTGACAAGATGATCTCGGGAATGAGTTAATATGGTCTGAGATATCACATGTGAGTGGTTGCAGAAAAATAATGGACAAAAATACCTACTCGTTTGCTGAATATAAATAACATAAATAAATAAATGGGTAATTAAATTAAATGAATCAAGTTTTCTGCTCTGTTTTATTAGTGTCAGTCCTGATGAGAACATAATTTAAATGAAAAAAATGATTCGGTCCTGCTAATTTCAAAAAGTAGATGACCAATATTATTTTTACCATATTTGTACAAATATAATTAATTATTACTGAATTAGCCATTTCAAAGAGCACATTGAGGTATTATTAAATAGCTATCAATATTGTTTCAAGCATATTTTTCGCATATTTAAGTGTATTGTTTATATGGAGATAGGACATACACATATATGTTAAATAATGTTTACCTTTAAAATATGTACGTACCAATGGGTATCCACATGCGTACCTATAATATGCATACTTTGTATGAGCTTCGGTACGAGTTTAGAACTATTTGATGGGATTTTCCCCGGATTTACGATACGAATATGAGAAAATATGAAACTTCTAAACACGACTCGTATTTTAAGGAATCTTGTAATATTTTAAACACTCGTAAACAGGCGTAACTTATAATATTTGAAGGTTCACACAGTCATTTATTAAAATTCTCACTTAAAATATTTAATATCTGAGTAAATCAGATTTAATAGAAAATTTAAGGAACCGGTAATAAATCAATGGTTTAAACACTGCGAGAGGTTAAACATGGGATTTAAGGTTCACCAGGTACCATCTTGGAAATATTACGGAGGTTTAGGCTTTCTCAGATTTATTTATGACAGATTTAAAACAACTTTTTCAACTTAACGGAATATCTGAGTGTTTAATGCAGTTTACGCTGAAGTGATTTCAAGCACCTACTCTATTCCCTTCGCTCTCTTAAGAATGCGATCCTAAAACTCATTACTGTTAATGGTTTGGTTTCAAAGTTCTATACGAAATTTAAATGTGATGTATTGACAAATATGACCAATCATGCTTGGAAAGATAAGTTCTCAGTTCAATAAAAGTAATTGTTTGAAAACGCTGCAATTTGAAAAAAAAACAGTCCCAATTAGGAAAAAAATGAAGAAAAATTCGAAATTGTTGCAGAAATTAGTCTTTTCTTAATGGAACCTTGAAGAAAACACTTTTATTCGCTGTTAAAAAGTGTAATACATATGGAAAAGGCCTTTTCAGGCTAATTTCAGTACCAGGGTTCAGGATTGACAATTTGTGAAATTGCACTAACAAAACTGAGTATGAAACATTTCCAGGTAATGGTAGTTCCCAGTGCCATTGGCACTTGACAACCATGAATTTTGGAACGTGCCCTATTATTTTACAAAAAGAGATATAAAGTATTAAGCACTTTTTTATCATTTTCAAATCAGTAGGCCCCAGTGGAACATGAAAATTTTAGTTTGAATTGTTTCTGTGTATATCCTGGATATGTGTAAAGGGGAGTCAGATAGAGAAAAACTAAAATTACATATTCTCTGGCCCATCAGGTATTCTTCTAAATAGATACTAAAAAAATTCTGATGTAGGTTATATGTTGACTTTGAATAATGAGACTTATAGCCTTCTACTTACTTGGCTTTAATAGTTTTTAGGTTAGGTTAGGGTTAAAATAACCAACATAAATTAAGGAGGTAGATACTTCCTCATTACCCCCAAGTTATTACTACACAGATTATTACCTATAAGAGGTAAATATTCTCTTATGTTCTGTTTCAATTTTAATTGCTTATGAAAGTGTCAAGCAAAGGGGAACAAAACATTACATGACAGTTGCAATTTTTTGACATATCTTCAAGAGTATGTTCTGCACATGTGCAAAGGGGAAATTCATAAAAAATGAAGGTCCTATGGCTAACTGGGTTTACAATCTGTAATGTTGTACCTATATGTTAATTAACAAATACTCCAGGTAAAAATCCTCCTTGAAATAGCAACTTGCTCCAAGTCATTATAGAAATTTTTAAATATATCCATAATGGGTTATTTTATTACATATTAATGACCAATAAAATTCATTTGATACTTTTCTGCAGGGATATAGGACAACTGAGGACAACAACTTACATGAATGAAGGTAATACTGTACCTATACCTACACACTGAAGAATTCCTTTCTGAAGAATGTAAGGAATGTGTGCGGATGGTAAAATTACAATACTACAATATATAGCCCATATCTAGCAATCTGAAGCACAACAACCCATAACCAAACGTATTTTATATTACAAGAAATAGTGAGAAAAGAATAACTATACAAACCTGTCAGGTAACCGAAGCAGCGGTAAATTTATCCAGTTAAAAGCACATATTTTCACTAGTTATGTGAAGAATAGGTAAATTGTAAATATTGACCAATCTGATGGGAAGATTGCGTGTGAAATAACTTAAATACCTCACATAAACAACTTCTTTCTTACATTTAGAAAGAAATTAAACACGATGCCCCGTGAAAAACAACATAATAATCGCAAACACCGAACCAATTTTTCGTATCACTGTGAACATGAGCAAAACCTGACTACTTTTTGTTTAGAATAGTCCATTTGATTCGTTTTCCTGTTCGTGAGAGAGTGAGAGGTACGTTACACGCTAATGCGCTTGCGCTAATGGCTTGCTAGCCTAGCGCCGCATATCTTCTCCCATAGTACTAATATAGTACAATTATTTGAACTATTTTCTCAGTGTTTGTCCAGTACCATCTTTTTTTTGTTGTATCTTCAGAGAAGGGTCAAATAAAGAAAACAATTCCGTGTTAGCTCAATTTAAGATTCATAAAGTAAAATTTATTTTTGTGGAAAAATTTATTAATTTATTTTTTCGTTTTGTTTTAAATTCTTTTTGCTTTGCAGTGCAGGGCATTCAGGGGATGCCATATTACGCATTGGATAGTAGTGTTGATAAGGCATCATATTTGAGCACCATGAGATCATATGTGGTTTTACTATTATACCTTCAATAAAATACTTGACTGGCAGAAACAGAATCATTGATATTTTCACCAAATTGTTAAGCTGAACCTTAAGACATGGTCCATCATAGTAATCAGAAAAAAGTTGAATACAAAAATATCAAAATTCAAGATAACGCCTATAAGAAAAAAAAACAAAGTTCATGATAATTGATTGAAGCTCTAAATTGAAATCCAGTTATTTTGGGATTTTAATGGCAATTTCTATCGTTTTGAGTGTATTCAGAACTGTTCTAAGTTAGCGAAACTCCCTATCAAGTATGACATAAAATTAATGAAATCTAATGATAACGAAATTTCCCTAGGCCATGTTGGTTTCTTTATTCTTTAATACGAAATAGAAAAAGATAACAATATGAAACACTTTGTGATCTTCTTTTAACATGAAATCGAAGGTCAAAACTGAGTGACGCACTTGTGACGTCATACGTAAACGTAAACTCCCCTCACACCATCAATACAAATTTTGTATTATATTTAATGTCGCTCTTAATTTAAGGAAGATTTGATTAGAAAAATGATTTAATAAGTTAAACAGGAAAATAGTAATGAAAAGTATGTATCTGGCGTCTTTCAGTTTATTTACAAACCGCCAGTTACTGTGAACAATATGGCCTGAAAAAGACGTGGGCAGTAGGTATTATTTTATTCCATTACTTATTGCGTTATGGAATCTCCAGATAATTCTCTGGATGGGCGTCCAACAGGAGAGCGTTGGGATCCTCTGGGGGCCCCAAATGATGATGAGGATTTTGATTTTGACAAACAAAACTATTTCGACGACCCGTAAGTCTTTAGATGTTGCAGACTTGTTTTTGCTGAAACTCCTGCACTAAGCCCTGTTTTGCACTTTGGATAATTGAAATAGGTAGTTTTTGAGTTGAATCATATTCTTTATTTGAGGTTTTGTGTCTGGTTTGTTGGTTATCATTCAGAATTCCTTCTGAGGTCCTCCAATATTGCTCATGCTTCCATGATTTGTTTTTGTGTTGATTTGTTATTGTTTGTGAGAATAATCTACATGTGTTATACTGCCCAATGATCATTTAAACTCTTAGGTATGATTAAAGAGCAGTTTCAAGATTTTTTTCCCTTTCTTAGATATGCACTTTCTAAAATGAAAACAATGGAGGATGAACAAGAACTGTTAAATTCTGCTCTCTTTGCTTTAACAACGCATTTTGCTCAAGTCCAGTTCCGTTTGAGACAGGTGGTCAATTCACCTCCAGAATGTCGTGAAGATCTCCTCAAGTCTCTTGAAGAATTTGCATTCCGAGGAATTCCAGATGTAAGCTTAGTGAAAGAAAAGATGGATGAAGCTAGTTTGGCTGAAGCCGTAAGGCTAAGGCGCTCACAGCAAAAAGAACTTATTGATAGACTTAAAAGTCAATTGAGAGAATTGGAGGAGTATGCCTTTGAAAATGGAGAAGCAGGTATTCCTCAGGATGTTCTGTTAGAAAGGCAAAGGATTATTTTAAATGAATTGAAGAGTAAAATGCATCTTGAATTAGATGAACAAAATTATTTGACGGTAAGTGTTCTTACAGGTTTTATTGCTTATTACATTTCTAATTCAAATTACCTGTGAGCATCAATTTGAAGGGAAAATATTTAAAAATAATTCAAATCATATTTTAGATGACACCAGAATGTGTAAAACATCAAATAAACCTTGCTTTGGATCAACTGATAAGTCCATTAAAAGTGAAGGAGCACCTCGTAAGTCAACTTAAAACCCAAGTTGCAGATTTAGAGCGGTTTATAGGATATTTACAAAATGACGGGAGCAAACAGAAAAAGTGTAGCTGTGGTTGTGCATATCATTCTGTAAAGAAAAATTTCCATAGTGAGACTACCATAGGATTAATTCAAAAGACAGCCACAATACTGCAAATGTTTGCTGTGATGCAGCTTGGATGTGGGCCAAAATCTCATTTTAGGAAGAATGATCTAAAAAACTCTATGAAAGTTAACCATTGGGGGTAAGATTTAGAAGTAACAAAATTTATTGGTGTATATGATTTTTTCATTTCACACAGTGACCTTCGTGCGAAACTTGAAATGGCAATAGCAAGGGTTAAAGAGTTCGCAGATGCTAAAGAAAATCAAATGTTATTGATACCAAATCGAAGTCTCAGCAGTGAAACTGAAAATCAAGCACTTGCGCCTTACAATTTACATCTCACAACAGCCGTGAGGAAATATTTAGTGCCCTGCATAAGAGATTTGATACAACACGGTTCCTGTTCATCTCAAAGTACTAGCCTAGTTCCTTTTATTGGGTGTTTCGCAAGGAGAGCTTCATACTCAGACACAATGATTCATCCTTGGGAACTTATTTTAGGTTCGTGATTTACTTGATTTGATTGAAAGTTATACAAGAGACGTCAAAATTTAATATTTTTGTGGTGGAATGTTAATTCTTAATACCACTTTGTTAGGGTGCTGTGCGCTGATTAGAGATGCAATTAGACATGCGATTTTTACAAGGATTTAAAACTATTTTATTTAATTTTGAATCTCTATAAAGAATTCATCACAACAATCTTTAAATGTCACTGTGACTATGTGAAATATATTGTAGATTATTATCGTCTTAAAAATGGAGAAAACTATAATTCAACTCCAGCAAGGAAGCTGTCGCAGAGTTTCAACTTGGATATAGCAGGTGCTTCTCCTAATAGTAATAAACATAACATGCTCTGCGCTATAGGAGCAATCATCTCTACTCACACACCATATAAAAGAAGTTACGATTCACATTTTAAAGCTTTTATATGTTCGGCCTTAAAGTAAGTATTGTAAAGAGGTTGGGAGAAACTTAAAGCTGTTTGCTGATTATATATCTATGAAAATGAGATTAATCGACTTTGTTCTTTTGATGAGCGTTTATTGCGGAGATTTTTATAGATATCTTGTGATTCATTTTTTATTTTTTATTAACTATTTTAGTGCTGGGAAGATGGTGCCATGGTTGAATTTATTATTTACGTGCAATAAGTTAATTAAAGACTACTATCTGCCGTGGAGTTATGTTGCAAAGACAGGTACATACCGCTCACACCTAATCGACTAATCTAATTTATACAATACCTAATCTAGGGTTTCAAGACAGTTTAAAAAGCCTGGATGTTCTAACTAAATACCAGTTCGACTTGCCCGTGGATTTGGCAATACGACACTTCCAAAATATTAATGATGTCTTCACCTGATGAAAAAAGGCTGGAAATTCCAAAGTTTTTATTTTTTATTTAGTTTAGTTACTAGTTTAGGTTTAGTCGTTTTGTTACTTTTGTGATTTTTGTTTTGTGTCAGTAATTGTTTATTTTACATAGTTTATTATTACGTAAAAGATTTATTTTGCCATTCCTAGTGTGTATTTTAAAAACGCCTAATTTTTATTAAACTTATTAATTTGAAAAACTTGTTTTTTTTCTGGACACAAAGGTGAAGGAAGAAAATACTTGAAAAGACCTGAAAAGATTTAAGAATCTTTATGTTCAAATATTCAAGAGAAGAATCAAGAATGGGAAATTTGAAAACTAATTTTCGTTTAATGTGAATAGGAGATACTTGATGCGTTAGGAACAATCACAAAGACACAAATTTAAAAAAACCTGCAAGAAAGGCAATAGAACCACTGGGTCTCAATAAGAGTTGCTCCATGCTACTGGAGTTCTTTCGAATAAACACCTAAAAAAAATTAAAGGAACGCCGCAGCGGTTCGCAGTAACCTCAATTTCCCCTTTATTCCTCTTTTGCATTCTACTCATTTGAGTTGGAAGATTATAAAATATCATTTTGTTATTTGTTATATTTTAATGCGTTTTATCTCGAAAGGTATTTCTATATTTAGGTAAATAATACGTTCACTTGTCTTTTTTTACTTTGATAGAATAAGCGTTCAATTGTTAGGCTGCAACGTTCAGTATCATTGTCGAGAAACATGTCTTTCATTACAAACTATCCGAAAGCAAGACGGGATGAAACAGTTAAGGACCACTATTTTGGCACTGTGGTAAGTTCTTGTTTAAGCTTTTATATCTACATTATTATAAGTCCAACATTTTTTTGTGATCTTGAAGTCTTTTAAATTAGGTCGAGGACCCATATCGCTGGTTAGAGGATCCAGATTCTGAGGAGACAAAGGGTTTCGTTGATGTTCAGAATGAAATTACTGGACCCTACCTCAATAGCTGCACTCATAAAGATTTTATTAAAAGTCGAGTCACAAAGTTATGGAATTATCCTCGTTGTTCAGCACCTTTCAGGCGTGGAGACAAATATTTTCAATACAGAAATTCCGGTATTTTTTTTTTGGTTTCCTATTAAATTTGGCAACATTTTAATTTTGTCAATTTAAGGATTACAAAATCAAAGTGTTTTGTATGTGATGGAGAGTATAAAAGATGAAGGAAGGGTGTTTCTTGACCCAAATTTATTGTCCAAAGATGGTACCGTTGCATTGTCAGATACATCTTTTTCAGAAGATGGAAATATCTTTGCTTATGGGTTAAGCAGCAGTGGATCAGATTGGATTGAGATAAAATTTAAAGATGTTGCTACTGGTAAGCAAAGAGGCATTCAAACTATTCTATTTTCTTAATAAAATTAACATGGAGGGTTTCTAATTTCAACTATATGTATATTCTGATTTGTCACACCAAAGATAAATATTACCATTACAGTTAGTAAATACTGCCTCAATTAATTAAATCATTAGTAATCATGCTCTTAAAAAATGGCGTATTTATTAATTAAAAACAAGTGGAAAGTAGATACTATGGAAACTTTTCTTTGTAAACATTATATCACAATCTAAATCTTTTGCTCACTATATTCCTAGTAAACCATGCAACAGCAATTAAAACCTCCTCTTTTAATTTATACCACAAATCCATCTTGTCACAATCTTTTACTCCCATTGTTCCATCCTGAGTGTGGCACCATCCGATGGCATCTATCTTCACTCAGAGTTGTCTCCTCTCCCTAAGGTCCTAGTCTTTAGATCCTATCATACTTCCCTATATGAAACTGCGATTTAACATGAGAGAGCACTTATAGAGACCTTGATCTATTTAGTCTTGAGGGAGGAATGCACCTCTAAGCACATCCATATTCACAACAAAAGAAGAAAAAAAGTATTTGAGTGCAACCACTTTCACTTATTAATTATCAGGTTCACTAGGAACATACATATCTCACAAGCTTTTGAAATAAATGAACACTCCATTACTTGATTGAATCATCTAAGAAATGTTATTGGTATGAAACATACCAAAAAACTTTACAATCTGCCTTTTGCAAAGGTACAGCCCATAGGTCTAAAGGACGATATGCGATACAAAATAATATACAGAGTTACAAGATTTGATTAAATGGGAGGAATTTGTGAATCTGAGGAAAAAATTTCATGATGCAAACAAATCTACAAAATTATTTTTTGGGGTTTCGGGTTTTGTTTCATTCATCAATCAAAGAAAAACCTTACCCTGTCCATATTAGGATATAAGAAACTGTATAAAATACATGTTTTTGGAAAGAGCTCTATTTCTATCAACAACCTATAATGAAGAAACCACAATTTTTTATTACTTTAATAATTTTTGAAATTAAATTAGCAATAAGCTAATAAAATCTATAGGTGAATTTTTTAAGTATTATTAATTTATTTTTTTTTACAGGGGCAGATTATCCAGAAACTCTTAAAAAAGTTAAATATTCGCCCATGGCCTGGATGCATGATAATAAGGGCTTTTTCTATGGGGTATTTGTAATTGACCAGGCAACGAAAGCAGTATTTACAAACATCTTTTTTAGGCATATTTAAATCAAGAGGGGAAAGCAGATGGTTCAGAAACTACCTCAAGCGAAAATCAGAAACTTTATTATCATGAATTAGGAACTGATCAATCTCAGGACGTGGTAGCTGCAGAATTTCAAGACAAAGAGCTCAGAATGTAAACTTCAGTTTCTGCCAAAATTCAGCGCCTTTTATAGTTCCAATTTTTAGTGGTGCTGAAATTAGTCATTGTGGCACTTATCTCTTAGTCACTCCAATCAAAGGCTGTAAAAACTACCTGGTTTATTTCGCGAAGGTAGATCCGTCCCAAAAAATTACAGAAAAGCTAGAACTCGTTCCTGTAGTGACAAATTTTGAGGCTGATTATGAGGTTGTTCACGTTTCATTATGCATGGAAATTTACTTTTGTTAATCATTTTCTAGTATATCACCAATGTAGATAGCCGATTTTACTTTCGAACAAACAAAAATGCTTTAAACTTTAGAGTGATTATAATAGATTTCAACGCTCCAGCTGAAAGTAATTGGGAAGTATTTATACCAGAGCAGCAGGCCGTTCTGGATGACGTGCACCTCATTAACAATACGATGTTAGTTGTTTGTTATTTGGTTGATGTGAAGGTATTAGGAATTTACCTAAAATTCTATTTTCTATACTGGGTATTGTTATAGCACAAAATGCATATTATTGATTTTTCTGGAACAAAAGTTTACGACTTTGCCATAAATTTAGGAACTGTGTGTGAAATAAGAGGAAAAAGATATCACAAAGAGATGTTTTATAGTGTGTCCTCCTTTCTGACTCCTAACGTCATCACTAGAGTTCAATTCGGTGAAGAGATTACAGAGGAGGTATTGAAATGAATTAAATCCAGTTAAAGCTAAAATTTCAGCCCGCCACTTTTAGCTATATCACGAAACGAAAGTAGGCGATTTAGATCCGTCGTTATATGAAACCAAGCAAGAATTTTATGAGAGTAAGGATGGCACCAGGGTGCCGATGTTTATTATCAGCAAGAAAGGTGCAGTAAGGGATGGCTCTAGTCCGTGCCTTTTATATGGTTATGGTGGTTTTAACGTAAAGTTAACTCCATCATTTGCCGTATCAAGACTAATATTTGTAAACAATTTCAATGGAATATACGCTCTTGCAAATATTAGAGGAGGAGGGTAGGTTTATTAATAAATATTGCTTGTTCTTTGATTTAAGGGATTATTTTAGGGAATATGGGGACTCCTGGCACAACGGCGGCAGATTCGAAAAGAAACAAAATTGCTTCCATGACTTCCAGTATGCGGCTCAGCACTTGATTAAGGAAAAATACACCAGTTCGAGCAAGTTGACTATTCAAGGCGGGTCCAATGGAGGACTTTTGGTGGCTGCCTGTATTAATCAAGCCCCGGAACTCTTTGGAGCTGCGATTTGTCAAGTTGGAGTGTTAGATATGCTACGGTATCACAAGTTTACAATCGGTTACGCCTGGAAATCTGATTATGGATCTTCGGAGGATGAGGAAGGATTCCGATATTTATATAAATATTCTCCAATACACAATATTAACGTTCCAAAAGGTAAATTTTATGCTTTTAACGAAATCTCATTTTCTGTTTAATTACTTTCATTATTTACTTTGTTTTGTGGCTATTTATGTGGCTCAATTGTACTATTTCTATCAATATACTTGCAGATGGTGGTCAGTATCCAGCCACTCTACTTTTAACCGCTGATCACGATGACAGGGTTGTACCTCTACATTCGTTGAAATTTATTGCAACTTTGCAGTACAAAATAGGCAGTCTACCTCAGCAGAAAAACCCACTGTTGATAAGAATAGAGACCAAGGCTGGGCATGGAGCGGGAAAGCCAACAACGAAGATAGTAAGTTTCTTTCGGATTTTCTTAAGCTAAACCGTATGTGTGATTGTCTTGGCTATCTATTATGATTTGCTTAAGTCGTTGTGCGTAAATGTTTTAGTAATACTGACATGATTATCCTTTTTGTAGATTGATGAACTGACTGACATATTTTGCTTCATCTCGAACTCTTTGAAAGTAAAATTTTCGGAGTAATGCAACCAAAATTAGTTGGTCCTAAAAGCGCGTTGTTTTATTCATCGGTCCGATATTGATATAAGTATGAAGATATATGTTAAAGTATGACGACATGTGATTCTCGTGTATTATTAAAGTTCTATTGTCGTCTTGTATTTGCCATGGGTTAAAGTATGTATCGTTTATTAATAAATATTTGAAAAATTGAATGATTGAGTTGTAGCGTAGCTTGTGCGTTTTTTTTTTACTTAAAAGATTCAAGGGATGTGAAGTTGGTATATGAATTACGTAATGCGAAAAGTTAACCCCCCCCTTAGGGATCTCGTTTGGTAGGCAGAATGAGTACCAAACGTGGAGACTGTAGGGTGAGATGGAATTGGCAATTATGAATTATTTTATTTAGATTCATAATTAGATTTTCTTAAAGGACCACGAACAATATCTGCAGTGGAAAAGTATAGTAACTCAATCAGGTATTAATGGATTATGACAAACAACTCTATTAACTTGTCGTGATTTACTGTCCGTTATAAACCATAAAAATGCCTGTTTACGTAATAGCTTCCGATTCGTTTCATTTGTATGTGATATTTGCCCGAACCTCATTATCCCAAGCCTTTTCTTTGATCTTAGGATTCACAGGTCCACTCGCCTTTAACTTTAACATCTGAAGTCAAACTTTCTTTCCTTAGCTGCCGGTAAGGCCGGTTAAGGGTGTCGCGTCTCAGCATGATTTATTCCACATTTTTGACTCCGTATGCCTTAGCGGGACGCACCTGCCTAACGACCGCTATTCCACTGTGCAGTTTTACTGTGAAATACAGTTCAATTGTCATAAAGTTTCGTGTGATAGAAAGTCGTGAAAGAGAGCATTTACTGGAATCCCTAGGCGACGAAATGTACGAGTATACTACCAGGAGCAGATATACAGGGTGTTCCAGAAATAAGTGCTATAGAGCCATAAAGTAACAACTTTTGTAAAATAACTTTTTTTTAACTCAACATTTACTTCCGGCGTTTTTACTTATTAAAACTACTCTATGGAACTGCCTGCGAATTAAAAAAGTCGAAGTGCACACTATTTTGTGGATGTTTTATTATCGTAAGGTTCTTTACTAACCGTGATTCAAGTTAGATGCACAACGAGGCTTGGATTGTTTGTAATTGATACGTGTCGTTTCTGTTATAGTGACTGCGTTTGAAACTATTAAGAAATTGTGATGTAAAATGTCGCGTTGTACAATGAATGAGTACCGTGATATGATGTTAGCTTATGAGGAAACCTGAACTGAAGGTTGAAAAAAATTTTCAACGCCATATGTACGTAGGGTGTTAAGAAAGTGTTGTCGTACAATAATATACATGAACGAAAACGTATCAGATATATCTTGTTTTTAAATTTACACTGTTTTATGCATATTTGCCAAATCTTAAGCATTTATGTTCACTGAATATTTTACAGTGAATTATTGAAATTTGTAAAATAGTCGAATTGTCCAAATGTGATTATCGGGTGATTTTCGTCTACAATTTCAAACGGGGCTTAACAACTCATCAATGCTTTGATGAATTATTTGGTGTCTTTGGTGAAGATGGATCATCCCTAAGGACTATAGAACGGTGGTATTTCAATTTTCGATGAGGTGATTTTCACTTGGATGACGAGTTTCGCTCAGAACGACCTGAAGAAATCTCAAACGAAAAAATTTCTGTTGTAAAAAAACTGGTCGACGAAAATAAGCATGTGACATATCGGTAGATTGAGAACACTTTAAGGATTAATACACCTGCAGTGCACGCAATTTTGCACAACCGCCTTCATTTAAAAAAAGTTTGTTCCTTATGGGTACATCATCGGCTAACCAACGATCAAATGCAACATCGAGTAACATGGTGCAGAAACGTGCTAAAAAAATTTGAATCAAGAAAGTTACCCAGTATTAATTCTATAGTTACTGGTAATGAAACGTGGCTATATTACTTTGATGTTCCAACTAAGTTTCAGTCAAAAGTACGGGTACTTAAAGATGAGGAAATTCCAACAATGTTAAATAACCTAAATCTGTTCGCAAACAAATGATCGCTGTTTTCGTATCAAAACACGGAATAATTAGTCCTATTGTATTAGATAGTCAAAAAATTGTTACTACAAAATGGTATACCGAACATTGCCTGCCTCAAGTTATTCGGTTCCTTAAAAACTGTCGACCAAATTTACGACTCGACACCTGGCTTCTCCATCACTACCATGTATCGGTACACCGTGCTCAACAAACTACGACATTTTTAGAAAACTCTGGGTTGCAGCTATTAGAAGATCCTCCTTACAGCCCGGATCTTGCTATCTATGACTTCGCACTTTTTCCCTATGCAAAAAAACAGTTAAAAGGTCGATGTTTTCTAAATGCAAATGAAACGATAACATCTGGAATGAGATGTGCTCCGAGATAATTCAAGAAAAATGGGAGCAAATATTTGCAGAGTGGTTTCAGTGTATGTTGAAGGGTGTTAGTTGTGATGGAAAATATTTTGAAAAATGTTAATTAATAAAGTCATATGACAAGACTTTTTTAGCACCCTACGTAATTATCCTTTGATAATAATTGAAGAGATTTTGGACACTTAAAGTAGCTTTTTTCGTAGTGGAGTAAAAAATTTAGACTATTTTAATAATAAATAAAACCCCAATAATCAGCACATTCCTCCTACTTATCTGTACGTGTGTATTGATTTTTCGAAAAAAATACATGCATATCAGGATCCAGGCAAAACATTTAGTAAGTAGGTACACGAAGGATCCGAAATACGGTAAACAATTTTATGTGCCACGGGCAAGTAGCGGAATTGTGATAAATCTTTAAATAAATTGAGCAGAAGAACTATACCTTTTACATAAAAAATGTACTTGAAAAAGATGTTGCCTTTTATGAGTTCTATTATTGATTTAAATAATGGCCCTTTTTTCTGGGACACCCTGTAAGCTGAAAGGGATGACAAATTTTAGATGAAACGCGCTATAAATTTTACTGCTTCGTCCCAGAAGACTTCACGACTCCCAGCAGATAAACCGCCCCTTTTATTGGTTCAATTTGACGTATTGGACAAAAACATCTGGGATCAAAGGACAATTTGATTTAAATGAAACGTTGTTTAGTCCAGGGTGCATTTGGACAAAAAAGTCGTTCGGTTCCACGAATTATGGTTTAAGTCGGCAGGCATTTCAATCCCGAATCAGGAAGAACACATTTTTGGTTGAGACTAAGTATTAGATACTGGGGGAACTAGGCACTGAGGCACTAAGTAACGTAGGTGCAAAGTTTTAGAAAAATCTAGCTCTAAATGTGACATCAAACCTCGCCCGCAAAGTTCCAAACGTTGCTTACAGGGCTGGCCTTAGCAAGTCCGGCACACTGAGCGAAATTTTTTATCAACCCCCCCACATGAAGCCGGTACGGGTTGCTTAGTTGACGCTGGACCCCCAATATCGATGTTAAGGATCGATAAAAAAGAAAAGTATGGCGTAATAGCATCTCTTTATGAAACATTAAAATGTATTTCACTTGACTTTTACCGGAAGAGCGACAAATTTCTTGAATTCGGTTCAATGGGCGAACTAACCGGATAATACTGATTCGTCATGAAAACAATGAGCAAATTTATTGGTCGGAACAGTGAATTGCAGAAGCAATAAACGTTAACGAAGAAAATATGAGCTCAATCTCCTTGTATATAAGACGATGACGAGATTTATTATCCTCGAATAGAGACAAACCTGCGTTCTCCGGAAACTGGAAGTGAAAACTACAGGAAGCCGGAAGTCCTTCCAACTAGTCGTTCCAAGAATAATCGTTTTTCTTGATTGCTTGTATTAGCTTTGGTCCAGAATAAATGCGTTACGGATTTATTTTCTAACGGCGATTATGGCCTGATCTTTATTCATTTTTCGCTTTCTCCTTTGTTTGGTCCCAGCATTTACGAGCATAATGCATCCATGTTTGCTACGATTGACCCTTGGCGATATCAAGCATTATAGTACAAATTATTTATTGTCCTCCAATGGATCTTGAATGCATGGACCCTTTGTCTTTCACACTTTATTGCTGCACATCTTTACTTACTTTACTCACGCACTCAACTGCATCAAGGGGCATCACCTTAATTGAACATTCTGTTCTCCAGAAGACTCGTTACAATTAACAATCAAGGTAAATTAACCACTAAAAGAAAAGCATATATAATTAGTCCCAAACTTTCCGACAGCATTGCGTGAGTTACAGTATCAGCGGACAAGCGGGGCGATTAAGGTAAAGCCTTAGTGGGCAGTAATCCACATTCAGGAGCCATATGTTGCTCCAATTAATTTATAGTTTTATATAAAGCAGGGATAGATGTTCGGTATGGTTTCAGCAGGGCACGGGTCTTATTAATTAGTCATCGGCATGTGGAGCAGTGTCCAATAATTAATGCCAATTAATTCCAGTAATTAGGTAAAACATTGCAACCCTATTAGGGTGACATTGCTACACGCTATTATTTAGAACTATCTGCAGGAGTGCGAAATGGGTCTATGCATCGGGTGACTTGTAGAGGCACATGCACTAGCGGATCTTGTGTGTTTGAGAAGTTGGGCAGCAGTAACTGGATGTTTCAATGGACTGCGTTAAACGCTTTATTGCAATGAATACAGGGGGAGGAAAAATCATGTGTAATCCGCTACTTGGATGATACGGACTTTAAATCGCTCTACCTGACGATAAGTTAGAGAGAATTTCTGCTATCTTAAATATTCAGAAGGGAAAGGTTCCATGGAGTGGACAATAAACAATTGCTCAAAAAATCTCACGATTTTAGTGTATTTTCTGATTTCTAATACGTTGGCCGGCATGCTCACCAGATCTTGGGCCTATTAGATCACTTTTTAGTAAAACAAAGCCGATCATAATTGCCGAAAATCTATAAGTCAAGTTTTAAAGACGATATCTTTGCCCAGGGTCGGCCTCAGCAAGTCTTCTGGCGCCCTGGAAGAAATCTCCAATCATCTCCCGCTTACCTCCAACAAAAATAGTCGACCAGAAAATTGCGTCTTTCCTGGTCAGCCGTCCAACGTCACTCCCTCATAAGATCGGGATCAACTTGAGGCAATTGCCTAAAAAAGGAGCTCAAATTAATCATCTCGGCGAGTTCTATAAGATGCCGTAAACCGTGTGTATGTCTTTTAAAGTTTCCTGGATGCAGCATCATTTAGGTCTTCAATTTTTGCGATTTTTTGGTGCCAAAAATGAAAGTTCGAAAAAAATGCCTTTTCGACGCTCCGCAACCCCAACTCAGGTATCAACGGTCAATATAGGGCCCATGAGTCCATTGGACCGATAAACAGCACATAGAAAATTTCGACATTTTTTCGAAAAATATTAAAAAGGGGTGGTACCCATCTTTTGCCACTTTTCAATCTTTGAGCAGCGCCATGGCCGGCCTTAGCAAGTGTGCGCCCTGGATGAAGTTTTCATCACCGCCCTCCTATCTCGAAGAAAAACCGCCGAACAGGAAAGTCCGTCGCCCTCCTTTTCTGTCGCTTTGGACCATCGCCAAACAACCCCCCCCCCCCCCCCCTCACGAGGCCAGTAACGACTTTACCCCAAAAATTTGCCCGAATTTAGTCGACCTCGTATCCTTCATTGTTGCCGAGAAGGTGAGTTCCAGAAACGGACACCTGGTATACCCAAGCTTTAGCATATACCTACAAATGTAATCGATATCAGTGCTTTTTATCTACGTATGTTGGGGTGCATTCTTTATCTATGGAAATGGGACTAACAAAAAGCTTCGGCAATTTGGCGCACAGCAATAAACCTTAAAATATCTATAAAATCTGAAAAGCGATAAAATTGCCGTTTAAAAAAGTAGATGAGATCTTTTAAGAGCTACGGGATTTTGACATAAGCGTGTGAATATTGATAGTCATGACTTGCTACCCCAAGAGCCCTTCGGGATAGTAAAATTCGGCTAGTAAAAATAAATACAACAGTGATTTATGTCCTTACTTTATTCAAAGCAACGTCACATAAACGATTTTATGGCATATAACGAATTTTACCAAGGGATACTCGATTTTTTCTATTAACTAGATGGATAAAACGGTTTATGGTAAATAGACAATATAGTTTACTGCCAGAGATAGAGTTTCGCTTTATAAGTAGGTAATGCCTTTAATATCCGTACTGTCTTTGTCGACCTAAATCTCACAGTAAATTTTCAGGCAATTATTTCCATTGTCATTCACTGGGTTTATTATGACAGCAGAAGGCGAATAATTTGTGTGATGTTAGTAAAATTTTATGAGCTGTTAATGCTTAGGTCAGTTGAAAATTAGGCGTGTGAGACGGTTGGTAAACCGCCGAAATCCCTGTGCATTTTCAGTGATAGAGGTCCTCGTGTGAAATAGTCCGAATGCAACTGGTTCTCCTGGCAACTACTGTTTGATTTAGGTGTATATTGGGTTCTGTCCTCTTGCTGTCATCGTTCTCTTCATATGCACCCATACAGTGGATCGGAAAAATACTCAGACACCTATGCTTTTGAACAGTATTTGCTTATGACTAACAAAAAATTAAAGGGTGTTCGTTTTGCTTTTCGATGTGATTTTGTGGTCGTTTATTACTAACAAAAATGCAAAAATACGTAAATATTTTCTTATTAATACAAAAAAAATAGATAAAACTTTAACCCAGATATGCCCAAGGACCAAATTTAAGGGATAATAATATATTTTTAAGGGTGTTAAGACTAAAATGGCAAAACATAAGTATTTGAATTTTAGGAACTCAAATTTTAATAAAAAATGTATTTTTTAAAATATGTATTTTTGAAGCCGTACTACATATAAGACATTGGGCAAATACTTTGCTACATCACATAAGATATTTAATATTTAAAAAACCATTTCATTTTGTGTGATATGCTTTAAAACACTTAACGTGGAAGCTTATGTCGCATTTTTTACACCGTATTCTTTTCTGATGACATGATGCGCACCTTCTCTGTTTGTCTTGAGGAATTATCCAATGATCAAGTCTATAAAACGCCTATAAAACATTTCATGTCGTTTGAATCCGCTCTTCCTTTTCGATTCCTTTCGGAAGCATACCTGATAGCTTCTTCAGTCAAAGTACCTATTAGTTCTTCATAAAAAAATAAAGAAAATAATTGTGATGGTGTTCGTTCACCAACAATGATTCATATTGTTCAAAACTTCATTGTCAAGTCTCTTCTCATATTGATAGTTTTTCTTTTTTTTATTAGGTCGTGTAGTATGAAATGAGTAGATTCTCGAAATGCCACATTCAACTGCGAATAACTTCACTCTACATCTATATTTGGACTTGACTTTTTTATGTGGAAAAGGCACATTCTTCCTCTTTCGATCAGAGTTTAAAGTGTTAAAAATTATTGAAAACTTTTATTTTTATAAACATTTTTGTGCAGCCATGCAAAATAGCGAAATTCGCGTGTTAATGAAATATGAGTTCCACCGTGGAACCACAACACCTCAGACGGCTCGCAATATTAATGATGTGTTTGGTACTGAAGTCACTTCACAGCAAACAGTATCTCGTTGGTTCATGAAATTTCGTTCTGGCAATTTTGACCTAACAAATGAACCACGTGGACGACCTGAAACTCAAGTGGATAACGTTTATCTGAAAGCCGTGGTGGAAGCGAATCCACGTCAAAGTGCAAGCGAATTATCGTTAATATTCAGTGTAACCAAAAAAACAATATTGACTCATTTGGCTGAAATTGGTAAGGTGAAAAAGCTGGACAAGTGGGTACCGCATGAGTTGAGCGACATACAGAAAGAACGACGTCTCGAAGCTTGTTCTTTGTTGTGCCGGTATAATAACGATCCATTTTTGAATCGGATTGTTACTTGTGATGAGAAATGGATCCTATATGACAATACCAGACGTTCATCGCAGTGGTTGGATCAAGATGAACCACCAAAACATTGTGCGAAAAAAAATCTTCATCAAAAGAAGCTTATGGTGTCCGTTTGGTGGTCCAACGCAGGTGTCATTCATCACAGCTTCATGAAACCTGGTGAATCGATTACGGCTGATGTCTACTGCCGACAACTGACCGAAATGATGAGGCAACTGACGGTTAAGCAGTCAAGATTAGTCAATCGAAGCGCACCGCTATTGTTGCACGACAACACCGCACAAGTCACCTTGGCCAAGCTACAGGAGTTGGAATTGGAAACTCTTCGTCATCCACCGTATTCACCCGACTTAGCACCCACTGATTTCAAAATTTTGATAACTTCTTGGTAGGGAAAACATTCAACTCCGACGAGGCTGTCAAAGCTGCCTTCCAAGAGTTTATCGACTCCCAGCCTGCAGGCTTTTACAGCAGGGGAATCAATGAACTTCCCGTTAAATGGCAGAAGTGTATTGATAATGGTGGTGCATATTTCGATTGACAATAAAAACATTTCATATGAAAAAAAAATGACTAAAGTTTCAATTCAATTCTACTCATTTCATACTACACGACCTAATAGTACCAAATTTCGCGTTATTGTATATCGTGTATTTAAAACAAGATTTGACAAGTTTCGACCGTACTACATGTAGGACATTGGGCATATTTGGGTTAATCCCGTATCGATTTTGGATATCAAAAGAATATTCGGACATTTGTTGGTTCTTTAATATTCTAATGTTTACTCCAACAAATAACTTAATTTGGCAATTTTAAATCAGTATTATTCGCGAATTTAAAGTTAGACCCGAAGAAAATGGGTCGAATTAAAAATAAAAGCAATATTAATTTTGATTTAAGATAATCAGCGATATTCGACTATGAAAAGAAGCTTTCCTGTCGCAAAATCGCTGAAAAACTAAATTTAGCAAAAAGCACAGTTAGAGACATTATCCAACGTTATAAGAATGAAGATAGCATTTCTTCCCTAAAACAAACCGGATGTTCACATGCTTTAAACGAACGAGAAGAAAAGTTTATTATGAACCAAGTCAAGAAAAATCCCAAAATTGACGCCCCTAAACGGCAGGTAAACCTAGAACAAAATACGGGTAAAAAAATATATCTGCTGAAGCTATTCGATGCTGCATACCAAAAATGGACATAATGGGAGGGTAGCTAGAAGAAAGTCCTAGTTCAACAACAAAAATAAGAACTTCAGATTCAGGTTTGCTTCTGAATTTATTTTAAAGGAAGATGGTTTTTGGAATGACGTCAAATGGTATGCCGAAACCAAACAAGGAGCTAAAATCAGATTTTGCGACAGTTCAGTGATGGTATGGGGCTGTATTTCGTCTCAGGGAGCTGGTGAATTGGTTTTCATTGAAGGCATCATGGATAAAACAATATACTTAAACATTTTAAAAACTAATTTATTAAAAAGTGCAAGTGACATGGGCATAAGGACTTTTCAGTTTTCTCAGGACAATGATCCAAAGCACACTGCTAAAATTGTGCAAGAATGGATATTGTATAATTATCCAAAAGTCATTAAAATTCCTGCCCAATTCCCAGATCTTAATCCCATTGAAAATGTATGGCATTATTTAGATACAAAGATAAGAACAACATGATATTTCAAACAAAAACTAATTAAAACGACATTTATTTGAAAAGTGGAAAAAAACTGATACACATTTTATAAAAAAATCTCATATCATTCATGCTTAGATGTTTGCCATGTGTGATAGATCAGAAAGGAGGTCATACTAAGTATTAATTACTTTTTTGATGTGATAAATAGCTTTAAGATTGAATGTCCAAATATTTTTGTAATGTTCAAAATATATACAGTCAGTCATAAAAGTATTCGTACACCCACTAAATTTCCCAAAAATCAAAGAAATACTAATGTAAAAGAAAAAGAAAAAGAGCTACATATGAGATACCCTAAATGTATTTATTTTCAATAATTAAAATAAAAATTAAAAAATCAATGCGACAAAAAATAAATTAAAATGTACTTTTAAGTGATCACGAAAGTATTCGTACAGCGCGTCCCATCGGTTATTTTTCGGGTTTTACAAAAAAATTAGCGATAACAATTTTTTCCTATTGTTGTTTATAGTAGTTTCTACGATATCAAAATTGTTGAATACACATTTGAAGCATTTAGTAAAAATGGGGCGTAAAGGACAAGAGTGTTCTCAAGATATTCGAAATTTAATTATTAAACTCCATAAAGAAAGAAAATCCTATTCCGAAATTAGTAAAATCGTTAATAGAAGTCGATCTACGATACAGTATATTGTGAAGAACTACAAAGAATCGGGAAATGTGTATAAAAAGCCAAGATCTGGAAGAAAAAGAGTTTTAAATTTACGCGAAGAGCGTTTTCTTATTCAAAAAATCAGAAAAAACCCGAAGACAAGTGCTCCAATTTTGGCTAGTGAACTATCAAATATGAGTGGTAAAAATGTGCATCCAGAAAATGTCCGAAGGGTTCTACGATCAGCAGGATTTCGCGGAAGAATGCCCAGAAAGAAACCGTTTATTTCTAACGCTAATCGGCAGAAACGACTCGCTTTCGCGAATAAATATAAAGACGAGGACGAAAGTTTTTGGAAAAGGATTCTATATACCGACGAAAGCAAGTTTAACTTGTATGGATCAGATGGAAAAGGTAAAATTTGGCGTCAGAAAAACACCATTGGAGGCCAAAAATCTATGTTCTACCATTAAGCACGGCGGTGGCAGCGTTATGGTTTGGGGAGGAATGTCAGCGGCTGGGGTTGGAAGTTTGGCATTTATTGAAGGCAAAATGGATCAGTATCAATATATGAACATTTTGCGTGATAATATACCATTATGTGTGGAAAAACTGGGACTTCAAAATTGGATTTTACAACAGGACAATGATCCAAAACACACCGCTCATAACGTAAAGATGTGGTTAGCCTACAATGTGCTGAAACTTCTTGATCATCCACCTCAGTCGCCTGATCTAAACCCCATTGAACATCTTACCTACAAAATATTAGTTCATTACCCAAAACCCGAAAAATAACCAATGGGACGCGCTGTACGAATACTTTCGTGATCACTTAAAAGTACATTTTAATTTATTTTTTGTCGCATTGATTTTTTAATTTTTATTTTAATTATTGAAAATAAATACATTTAGGGTATCTCATATGTAGCTCTTTTTCTTTTTTTTTTACATTAGTATTTCTCTGTTTTTTGGGAAATTTAGTGGGTGTACGAATACTTTTATGACTGACTGTAGTTTGTTGTATTTTTGTTAAATATTCTAAACTGTTGAAATAATTTGTTAATATTTATACGTTATTGTTAATATATCATTACAAAAACTACTATAAAAATCCATTATCTATTGTTTCTTAATATGGTATAGATACATACACGCTATGCTTATACATACATAAGTGTCCGAATATTTTTTTGATCCATTGTAGGTAACCAAAGACAATCACCGCAAATATATAGATAAAGAAGCAATAAATGGGACACCCTGTATGTCATTTCACTTTTAAGCTCGCTTTTCTGGCGCTATCTCTAGCAGTTTTCGAAATTTTAATTAATGTTTTTATCTTTCTTGGACCCTTATTCTTCTCCAGAATAAGGGCTTAAGAAACTTCTGTTACTACGCGATTTGAATTCACAAAAAGCAGAAGTTTTGGAGATCGTTTCGGAAGGGTTCACGAGAAAAGAATGGGGGAAATTAATGATTTCACAGTTAGACACTAACCCTCCCTAAAATGTGTTTTTTAACAGAACGTTTGGTACATTAGCCGAGGCTCTGAAAGACAATAAAATTTCCTTTAAAACGATGTACCATGTTCCTATACCTAAACCGGCATATTTCACTAATAAATACGGTCTCGTGTATCGCCTCTCCGTATGGGACTATTTTGGTATTTTTGCCAAAACTTTTTTGCTCTGGAACCGCGTCCTGAAGATTCTAAACAACTCGATTGTGAATTGTGCAAACTGTGAATCAGCGCATCGAAGGTCTTGGGGCCCAGCAAAAATTGATCGTCGAGTTGCAATCTCCGTATTCAGCACGAAAAATACAGTGGCTCAACCGTAGAACAGTTGCGTAGCAACGAATAAAATTTTATAGCGAAGCTGTAAAAGAAATGTGTTGTCTTCGCCCTTTCTGGGACACTCAGTGTATTAATACAAAGCATGAGTTCCTACACGGACTTCATCTATGCGGGAGTATGTTCTTCTCTACACAGCTACATTCGAAAGCGAAAAAACAAGATCAATATGCGTCCAACGATGTAGGCCTAATTTGTATTGTAGTCATACTGAGATTGTGCAATTAAATCATATTATACGGTTAATAATGTAGCACAACAGGGGATTGATTAACTATTCGGCACCTTGATCTATAATACTGTTACCGCACCGCGTGGTTAACGCTTGCATTATGCGCAAGGACCTCGATTATTAATATTTCCACGGAAATGAGTTTTAATTTGATTTGCGGTTATGGAATAGACGGTCAATTAAGCCGCATTATTCAGTTTCAGGTTATCTAATGTCTATGGGATTATGCGAAACCACAATGCGATTTTGGTGATATAAACTCGATTGCGTAAATTGCCATCACACCTATGAATATAGGATTGCGAATTGGTATGACTTGTTCCAAGCAAGAAGATATCGTTGAGAAATCGCGACTTTGTCAAGAAGCGTTATTTTTTAGATGAGATTTGGATGAACGCAATTAGCATCTTACAAGGAAATTTCCTATTTTGAGCTCAAAGCTTCGCTATGCAAACAAAGAGTAGGTAGATCCTCAATGCCCGAGGGGAAATGAAGTTGTAAATTACTAATTAGTGCAGGTCTCAAATCCTGCATTAAGGAATATAGTGCCGTAATTAAGTTAATTGCAAAGTTCGTAAGATTAATTTAATTGAACAAGTACATATTTAGACTGGCTTATTAGTTACGTATGAATCAACATTTCGGTTGGTTCTATTTGCTGTTAGTTTACTACTTGTTTGCTATATTACCGTTCACTTAAATACATACTATAGATATTTGGCCTCAAGCCATCTGCAAATACGTGTTAGCCCTACAGTGAATGGCAAATTAGTGTAAAGTGAATCATGTTCAGATATGTCCCCGAATAACAGGTTATTTGTCAAATAAGAGGAAGTTTGAAGACAACGGAGCTTAGGTGCATGTACTCTATACCAGCCGAACCGCAATATTTTGCACAAAGAACGTGAACTCTGACGCATTAGGGGGGGGGGGGGGGCACACTGTGGCAACCGCGCGGCGCATGTCATCTGGTTACTGGTTACGTCATACGGCGGTAAGCACCAACAGCAGCTACAGGGGATCGATCGCACCCTTTCAGTTGATGTTTCATACCTCCATGTTTACTAAGACAATTAAATTGAAAATTTATGCGTAGTTAAAAATTGGATAAGAACAACATCTGGTCAAACGAAAGCTTGCCGTTTTCAGAAGTTCGGACCTCGGGAAACACGCAGATCACTTTTTATTTCATTTTTACACTTACAATCGAAATGATCACCCTGTAAGTTCCATCCAGCGTTTCGCCCTTGATGCTACCATAAACCGGATTACATTTCTGCCCCAATGCAGAAACGTCCTACAACAATTTGAGTCATTACTTATTCCTAATAAAATGGAGCCATGTTATCATAGTTAAGGCAGCAAGGACATTCCAGATTACATTTATTTCGTTATTATTTCCTTGCATTTCGCGCCAAGGCCGTAGATGCAATAATAATATGGTTTACGATGCCCTTGCAAATACTTCGATAGTTCTGGCCATGAAAAACTTTTATCATGTTACACGAGAGCTGTAGCTTTTAAGCCATTATCGACGACAAATGCATTTATGCAATTCGGAAAAATCGTCCTTCCGTGGTACAAGAGCAGACAAAAACAATTTACCTTGAAAAGTTATTTATAAAGTCAAGTGCGGGTACAGTTCAAATGACCTATATCGCGACGAACAAAGCAAAATCGATATTATATGACAAAGACGCGCTCACTAGACGAGCTAATTGGGGGTGAATTAGATAGCCCTTTGTTCTTTAGTAATATAAATCCACCTTTAAAGCTAAAAATAAAATTTTCGAGTAAATGCAACAAGTTCCTTTTAAAACGACTTAATTAAAATTCTAGCTGAAGCAGACAATAATGATTGATATTAAATCCTCAAACGATCTATCTAATTACTTGCAAGTGCCAGACAAGAAAACTATGCAGTGACTACTAGAGAGTAATCAACAGAAAATGCTTACGTTAAAGTTGTATCGATTGCCTAAAAGCTCTTGAACCTTCAGGCAACTGGGTAAAGTATTCTGTCATAAAAGTTTAGTATGTGGAATGCTGAGAACAAAGGTTGGTTACCTCTTAAAGCTAAAATATATGCTTTCATCGGGCATTCCCCTAAATAAAACCAAATATGCTTTGTTTTGCTTCAAGTTTGAATTGGTCTAAAGTGTTGTAAGCAATAAGTCTCCTTTATGCGTATGCAAGAACTTCTAACCGACTAATTCACTAATTGCTTTCTGCGCTGAACGGATCAATTTGACGCGAATTTGAGGCAAATTTCCAAATTTAATTCACAATTTATGGTAATAGGGTGCATGAATTTATCTTCTCATAATTTGGAATTGTACGATACACCAATTACCATCAGCGACCATTTGGCAATATTACTAACTGGTTTTTTTGAGTTTCTATGTGTGGGAGGAGAAATTACAGTTAAGGGTTGCTTGGGAGGAGAGTTGAGGCAAAATACAGGGTGTTCTTTGTAGTATATTGTTAATCCTCAAAATTGGGAATGCATCTCATAGTTTTTCTTCTCGTGGGGGGGTTAGGCATGGAAAATTCGTTAAAAATGTTTGTTTGCCGCTGGGTAGCTGATTTGAGTAAATATAATTAATCTGAACTAACCTGGAATTATATTTTCATAGATTTGATCTTCAGCAGTGAATTTAATCAGCCTCTCATAAATAATTCACCGACCTAAGTAAAGTAATAATCGAAAAAATCCCATTCTCAGGCCCCCTAATTTATGTGAATTACGCCATAATAAGAAAAGCATTTTTCCAATTAACTATTTACGAAGAGGCGCTCCTCGAGGACTTAAACGTCATATCTGAATGGTTTAATTCGGTTGTAATTTCTGTTGCGGGCATTTATTTCTGTTTGCACTGCTACTAAATAAAGGGCTTATCCTTCTCGGAATTTAAACGGATTATTATTTCGGGCAAGGGCCTCAAAAAGTTAGTACAAGAAAAGAAACGTATAAAAGTATCAGTAATTAAGAAAACAAAAGCGATTTTACTGTTCGAGGGTTATTCGGGTTTTATGCCTTTCGACTACACTAATTTTTAGGGAAACATTTTAATAATGGTGTAAACAGAATATTTTAGTGCTTATCGTAAATTTTTCTTTATTGCTCTTGTAGTAGTGTCAAGTCTACATTCTGCAACAGACATTAAAACTGTTTAATGAGCACTAATTTATATTACAAGTGCTTAAGCACTCTAAAAGTTTTGATCATTTTGTGCTAGCGCTCGTTACGCAATAATTTCCAAAGTTTAAGACATTAAAACGCGTTCGAAGAAAAATTAGCAATTGATTTCAATAACACTTAAGTGTTTTATAGCGCAGAAGGAACCAACTGTTATGGAGCTACATATAATATACTTCATTGTCTGAGAGTAGGCCATCGTATGACGGAATCCAGATCCGCGGTCACGTACATGTAATTTCAAGATTAACATCAATCAGCGACTTGCGTGTCGTGGCAAGTCAATTGTTCTAAATATGCCAATTACAGACAGACTAATCCAATAGGTTTGGCAATGGTCCAGTTCTGGTGAAATTTCGAAAATATTTTCTGCTGCAAAAGGACTGGTCTAAGAAGTAACTACTCCGTAGGTTTTCATTGCGAACTGGGGGACGTCACTTTTTAAAGCTCAGCAAAAAGTGATGAGGGGGTGCTAGGAGAAAGGGTCACAGAGCGTACCATTGGATCTATTTTTTAGAGCAATTGCTCCAAGTGTTTCCGAGATATAGAGGCCTTTACAGCTTGAAAATCGGCAAAAAGTTGGCAACTAGGAAATTTTCGGAAAAATTCCCAAAGAGGGGGAAAAATTGTACAGTTTCAGAGTGCGCATCGAGAGAAGAAATGTTTTTGGAATTTTCTCGGATTTCTCGTTGCACCATTCTAAATATAATCAACAGATTCGACTCTATTTCTACCTGCTCGGTAAAGTCCTCGCTCTATTTATGTCTTAATTTGAAAACGGAAAACTAAAACGTAAAAAAAACTTACTGCTACTAACACGAACCTCGAGCGAAAGAAATTAGCTCATAGGTCTCGTGCTTGGAATTTGATACAACCGATACATTAGACGGACGATAAATGCGACAGGAAACGTGAACCCTCTCTGATAACAAACAAGATTAATGATTGGAACCGTATTTTTTCCTCTAAATATCGCCGAAACTTAATAAAGTTCGCCCACTTTTTCTTTATCCAGCAAGGACCCTAATTGCATTCAGTCTATTTCATTTATTTGATTTATTGTCTGTGTTCTTTAAATACGTAGGGATGTTTTATTAAATGAAAGGCATAATTGAAGGTTAATACTGTGTATAAAATTTTCAAAAAGAATGTTGATCAATTTTTACTTTCACAGTACCACAAACTCTGGATCATGTTTTAGATTGAATGGACTTAGCGAGAGTTGATCGCTTTACGTGAAGAGTAAATACAGAAATATATTGGTCAATAAACCAACCAAAGGTACGAGTACTCAATCTCTTCTACTTTGTTTCCTTTTAATGGCGAATTAAAACGAGTTAAAAACTGAAGTTTAATTAATTAAAAGGTTCTCTTTGAAATCCGTTCAATTTCCTTAATGCAGAAAATAGAAGAAGGCAAAACATGCATCCAGAAAAATTATTACTAATTATTAAATTGCTTAACTAATCTCTCGAATATTGGAACGTAAAGTTCCTACAAGGGGTATTAATGCCATTAGAATTCCGCAAAATCGTTTGGTATCACGCTTTGACATTACACTTTTTCAATTTTTATAGGAGAATTATGCAGATTACATGATCGTTTTCATTTGGGAAATGATTTTAATCATTTTAATGGACTCTCCTGGAATTAATACCCATTCAAACCCGGGCTTGGCATAAAAATACTGACAAGCAACTTTAAAATTTACGAGAGGGCAATTCAAGATTTTCCGTGAAATTACACCTATTATTTTCGATTATCTCCATCTTTCTGAACAAGGGAGGAAAGGGAGTAAAAGTAGACGTTTCCCCAGTGTAAATATAAAATTCTTTTTTCTTTTACTGGATATGATGGAACGCGTCTTTAACTGTCACTAGAATCCCACTGCAATTCCAGCTCGAAGTAGCTTTTAATCTGGAAACTCCTTACGATTCTGATTTAGGACTTAGAACCTTATCTTACAACGGCCGTGATTTAGTTATCTGCTATAGTGCTCGCGACCTTTCGTCGAATCATCGAATGTTTTTAGTTCAGGTTAGGTGAGATTCAAAGACCTATTTGCACCTCCACGTAGTGACCCCTGGATGCCTCCTCCCCGAGTCCGGGAACCAACTCCGGAGCAGGGAGAGAAGGGTAACAGAGGCGGAAGACCGAAGGATGTAAAAGGGTTTTTAGAAGTGCGCCAGTAGTACCGATTCTGAATTGGAATCGATGTCTGGTTCACGATATTTAGTGGCTATCGGTTCCTTTTCTCTGATGCCATTTCGATACTTATAATGATATCACAGCGCTATGAAGCGAAGCTAATACATTCTTTAAAACTTTGATGCGAGGTAGAAGAGCACAGGGGCGTCCCACACAGCTATATGCTATAATGTCAGGGGCTGGATGCTCGCATGATAATTATCGAGGTGAGCAGGGAAATCTTAGCATCACATCAGCAGGATCCAAATCAGATTAACACGCATTACATTATTATTTTCTTAAGAGTGAGTCATGCGCGTCTAAAGCCAGAGAAACCTGCCCGTGACCTGCGCCTCAGCTGAGGTCATGCTGATATTTTGGTTCTATTGTTACTGAGCCTGCTTAGCATTTCGGCACAAGTGATAGCGACTTAGTAATATGAATTATGCATTAATCAAAAGTTCGGTTATCTACAATTGTGAGTCATGCCATCGTTGTCCTTCTTATTTTCGTCAATAATACTTTTGTGCTGTACCGCAATATGTTATAGTCGTTTGGACTATAAACCCAACTTTACTGTATATTTTATTGATATTATATCTGGAATAAGTAACACTCGCATTGAATTAGATTAGGTTTTATTGGTGAAGCGCTGTGAGACATAAAATTTTATTCGTGATCAGTTTCAACGACTGGACAGCCATTGTGGGAAAATACATATAAATTTTAAAGCTAAAGTCGTTTTTTTCCTCTTCGCAATATATGAACCATGAAAAATTAGTCGCTGGATACAAAGGGTCAGCGACAACTCTGATATCTTTGTCACCCTAAATCGGATTATAATAGGACAAGATAGGGACGTTCAGGGATATCTGTCGAATAATAATGCTGAAACTGGAAGAGGGACTTCAAAACGACAATTCAATTTCTTTCGGTGATAGATCTCCACTCGAAGAGGAAATCTTGACACGTCCGAATTGGCAATTTTAAAGTTTGCGTTTGGGACCCCTATGACCACCGGCTTAAGGGCCTTTTTATGCGCTCTGCCACTGTATTGAAATTTTTCATAAAAGCGAATCAAGTGTAATTCAATTATTCTAAAACTCCTACATCCTCCACACAAAGAATTATCCTCTAAAAGGTTTCTCTGTTCTAAAAAAGCAATTTGCCAGAGTAAATAAAATACCTGCTGTATCTGCAGTTCATCTTATCTTAATAATGAAATGGAATATTTTCTTTAAAATTTCCCTGCGCACTCACTTCATCTCGTTTTGTTCATTATGTTTTATTTCCTGATAGAGTGGAGAACTTTGCCTCAAAAGTTATGAATGTTCGTTGTTCTAATCTAAAAAAGCATTTGGTGATTGAAAGGCATCCGAATGTTAAACTTGGGGGGAGAAAACGTGTATGCCGACGACCCACCCTTGGGATTCAATTTTGCATGTGGATTGACAATAATAACAATATATTTCTAAAGAAATGAGCTTTTAAAGCCTGTGAACAGTCTTTGATGTACATATTAACAATCCGGAAGCAAACTACCCCCTTTTGCTCTTCTCGTTGCGTTTTCCTCGAAATTCGCATTTTTTATTTAATGTTCCAGAAGAAAAACATTTATTATTCTGCAGTATGAGCACAGATGGATTAATATTAAACTTTGATGTCGGAAGCATAAAGAATCCTTTGAAAGACGGATGTGTCTCTTCGGCTGAAATTAACGTAAGTTTAAACTCAAGGGAGTTTTGATAGAAAAGGACATAGAACGGACTAAAATGTAGTCAGCATAAGCTTTTTCTTATTTCACAGGAGTTCGCGTCCATGAGAAATACTCAAGTGGATGATGGCTGTCGAAAATCGAAACGTCGGATTTCAAATATGGCATTGTCTCGGTGTGGAAGAGAAAAAGTGTAAAGATGAAACGTAAATCGTTTTAAATTTCTTCGTCAAATAAGCTGAAGAAAAAATACAAACGTTTTTCCAAAATTTCTGTTTTTTCGAATATCTTCGAAACTCGTCGGATTTTTTCAAAATTTCACACGGCAAACCCCAAACCGCGCAACTTTGCCCCAATTGAACTGACCTCGTAAGACTCTCACGGTTGAGCCGTGAACACCCTGTATATACATTGCTGTTGTTACTTAATACTGGATTGCATCATAAATAATCAAAGTTGGTCACCAACAGGAAAATTTATATCTTAAAACTTTGATTGATGAACTGTCGTAAATTGATGACTTATTTGTATTTAGCAGTGTATAGTATCAAATTTACTGCAGCCGATATCTGGGGGCAGACACAAAGAGACATATATTATTGGCAAGCCCTTCTGTCCATTAAGCAGTAGAATTTAATCTTTCCTAATGACAAAACAAGACTAAGAAGAGATTTGCTCGAGTTTAGTTTTACGATGTACGAGCCATTAAATTTTCGGAACAATAAACTTCCAGGGTTTCAGCACACAACGAATAGGTACATATAATTTAAGGCTTTATTTGTTGAGTGCATTCAGTGATCTTCAAAAAACCCAAGTAACTACATGTAGGTAATAAACCTTAAAATAGATGTCGGCAGGATTTACACGACGTAAAGGAAACCCGCGCTCGTGTGTGCGAAAAAATTCTTCAGCCGCATTTTAAACGCGAATTCCTCGAAGTCACCCTTAAACCCGATTTCAATATCTCCAACTGTGCTCATTTTGAAAATTGATGAGAATAATTCATTGTAGGTTAACGAAAAATTTTCTGTAGCGTGATTAAAAACCTCAATTAAGAAATGCCCTGATGATGTTTTTTTTTGTCGAAACGTTGTTAAATATGCGCAAAAAAATTAATTAAAATAAAATAATTTTCGTAGATATCTTGGAAACTTTTGATAATATGGCTACCTCCTAGGGGTTTCGCTAATGAGCTCCAGTAACAGGACCGTTTCACAGCTCTTACCGTTTCGGAGTTACCAACAGTAATCTACTTGGCAGAGTTCTACTTGGAAGACTTAATTTTCATTCTGCACTCTGTAGACGATACAGATGCCACCAATTCCTGATGTTGTCATTGGCACTGACTGATTAATAATATTTCCTGAAGGGCTGATCGTCTTTTGCCTTGTTTTCGTTCCATCTATTTCATTGATTTTTTATATTTTTTCGCTCTCATATGAAAGCCACAATTGAGAAAAATTCGGCTAAAAAATGTATTAATCCTTATCTTACGGGAAAGAAACTGTAAATGCTATAAATACACAGTTCTCTTAAGTATGTTTCGGGGATACAAGTTAATCCTTCTTCGTAGTTGTTTTATTTTACTTGGTTGATTCTCTGCACGTTCGTGGATCAAAACCATAATACTCAGCCATTGGTAAATATTGATGACAAACAGTTGCTTTTTCCCTTTTCCGATTCTTTGTTTGGAAAGATCGATTGCTCAATTTTTCTTGTCGAGTGACACGTGCTGCGGACAATATGGAGGTTATTAGGTAAAAGTCTAAGTAAATACTCTAAGGGAATTTGGGTAAATTGGATCCTTTCAGATCCGTTAGATCGAGATGAACACAATATTATGTTATTTAAGACGAATTCGGAGTCGGTGTTTCCCTATGTGATCCAACTCATCAATTTTAGGGCATTTTCAGGGGCTGCTGAACAATTATCTGACCGATAAGATTCCAAGATCTGTACATCTTCCTGAGGTCGGTAATAGGGGCAAGTCTGGTCTTGCTTCGTCGATGAAGTACTGAGTTAGGCTCTCATGTTTCTTCAAATTTGATAATTTTACAGTGTTCTCATTCTCGACAGTGGAACATCTGTTTCGCTGAGATGGTTGTAGGAAACAGCACTCATCACTCCAAATCAATAAACAGAATTTGCATGGATCGAATCGTTTTACATACATGAGTTCGACATGGACACAATATTATGCCATTTAAGATGATTTTGCACTTTGTGCTTCCCAATGCCATTCAACTTAATTAATCCCTTAATTAAAATTGACCGAAGCTGCAGATAACAATTTCCTGAGGCCCGGTCGAATTTTCCCTCTCTGGGTTTTCAATTTTTGGCCTCGCTGATTAAATAAAGTACGTAACGAGAGGTCATCTATCAGCTCAGCCAACCGAAAAAATTAATTTCTCTATTTTTTGCTTCTTTCTCCTGCCTACCCAGAGGGCTGACATCAACATGATAATCTTATTATGTATTGATTAAAATGAGATTATCTAGAGCGGTAGAAAAGGCAGTCCTGAAGTTGATTATTTGACGCTGCGTTTCGAACTAGTTTCAAAAATGCACTTTTAGGACAAACAACCAGAGCGAACTGATGCAAATTCCTTATCTTGTCGCTGACATGTAGCCCGGAAGGCCCCGAAGCTTAAAGACGCTAATTTATATGTTACAAGGGTTGGTATTCATCTTTGATTAGGAACGTATCTCCCAGACAAAGGGCAATTTCATTTAGTTCATTAATTATGTATTCTGGTCAGTAATAAGTTTGTCTAGGTTAGTGGCTCGTTTATTTTACGGCGATATTGCGTTTGCCATTGTTTAACGATCAGAGAACCTGTATACATCATTAAATTTTAATTGCACGGGACTGAACTCCGAATTTTATTGTATAGCGTTGAACTAATTAATGTGGGCTTATTATCATTTTGGGCATGACATTTGGAGGATAGTGCTGATAGTGAATATTTCAGCGGCAATATTTGTTTTAGTATGTTTGTGAAACACTCTGATTCGCAAATAAAATAGAGCACATATACTCTAACAAATAGACATCGAGGATGATAATCCTGCATATCATCGGGCATCAAAGCTATGCGATTCTACTGGATGGTCTCTGCGCCGATGTAGAGCGTGTGCCTCACACGAGCTAGGTTCATGCGTACTAACTGCGAAAATGTTTCTATGGCTTTTTGTTAGAATAAGAATTCGAATACTCACCGGTTTCTAAATGTAAACAACAACTAACCGTATATAATAAATAACCTCGGTCTTGATGATACTTTATATTGCGGGTATTTAATTGCTTACCATTAATAAGAAGTAAAATCACTCACGGCTACAGTATTGTGTTTGCTAGATGCCGAGGCGGGATTGCGGTTGCAGATACGTTTTCTGATTTATTTTAATGGGGTTATATTTCAAAAATACCGAAGTTATCAATATTTAACGGAATGGTATCTAATTTGTGATCCGAACCAGAACGTGTTAACGAGCTTCCGTTTGTGCGCCCGTACAATCAGGTTGGCAGCGATATATCTGACAGGTATAAATCGCTCTACATTAACTTTACTGAGACTTAAAGACAAATCATTAGCGGAGCAGAGTTAAAGAATGGCCGATGGAAAGTTCAAAGATCCAAATTAAAACGAATTTGCAAAAAAACTTGAGTATGGCTGTGTTGTAGAGTCTCGATAATCCTGCCTGTTACATCAAAAGTACTTGAATGATTGTCATGAAATATATATCCCAATTAGGGCTAGCTGTGAGCTAACTAATCCCAAAAAATTATCGAGCTAAAGCGCTGAACTTTGATGCTATGATTTCTTTAAATTGGCTTAATATCGAAACATTGAGTATGGCTTTATTGTAGCCTCGGGATTCCCTACCACAATTCAATGCTGTTCATTACAATAAATTGCAATTTAGCCCTTTAGGGATTATTATAAGGGATATCAAATCCTGTCCTTTCTATGGAACTCCTGCAATGCAATATGTTCGACGCAGCTAATTTGCAATTTGCCTCATTAAACGTTTCCATTAAGTTAATATCGAGAAAGAATTGGTAAATCAATCACAAAATCGTGCATGCCCTACCTGAGGTCACCAGTTCAACTAATACTAATCTTTACCAGGGGATTGAAGGATAATTTAGCTATAGCGTGCACTCAATAAAACTCGGGCAATCAAACATTTATCAAATGCAGGGCATTATAAATCTAGTTTCGTAAGCCAGCCATATTTCACGGCCCACCGATAATCGCGTTTTCGACTAGATGTCCAGATATGACACGTATTATTTCAATTTGATTCCTTTTTCTCACCCCATCTTGGGCTTTAACGCCCATTCCGTTTCCATGCCATGATATAGTGGCTGACTGTTGCGCCCGTTTGTCTCTAATTTATTATTAAGAGCGCACTTTTTTCGGTTTGTTCGCTCTTACTCATAAATTCTGTGATTTATGCTACAGGATGGAGAGAAAATAAATTGCATAATTGCTTTAGTTTATTGTTTGTTATTAACTGCACGGCTAAAATAGACTCGTTCTGGGAGACATAATATTTCATTGTTTGCTAGCAAAAATTATGCATTGCCGCCACAGTGTGATACAAAAAATGTTAATGGGCTAGATAATAATATCATATACAGGCTATCTCAGAAACAATTGGACATTAATGGTTAAAAAAATAGAGCGATTCAGCTAAACTTGCTTTACACAAAAGTCGCTTCTTTTCGTTCTATAGGCGTCAAAGTAATTTTTTTATTCTGTAAATCGGAAATAAATCTCATAGTTTTTGATTCACCGGCTTGAAATTGCTCTTAGAGGGGTGGTTATATATCAATTGCATCAAAAAACAAAAACAAGAATCTAATGAGTTTAAATCTGGACTTCGCGGTGGTCAGAGAGTTTATCGTGCCCAACAGCTGTCAGGAGCAATTCCAAGTCTGTCAATCACAAACTGTAAGAACTATTCCTCTATTGCTTTATTCTCTAGCACCCAAACCTAATTTGTAGCATTATTTCTGGAACATCCTGTATAACTAGTAATCCGGCAAATGCAAACACATTCAACGATAGTTGGGCTAATTGGAACCAAGTTAACCATAATATCACATTATATGTAATCTGTCTAGAGAGATGTAATTAATTAGATGCTCAAACCTGTGTTAATTAAGGCAGAACATGCTCAAATCTAAATTTGATATTTTGAATCCTTATTCCGTCATACAATTTCCCGCTTAACCCTGCATGTGCCGCATATACAGGTATTTATAGGGTTTAGCGTAATAGTTGTACATCGAACGGACACGGCTAATAGAATTTCTGAATATGGATATTAATAATTTCGATCAGGTATACGAACAGTAATTAAATTGCAAACGGGCTTGATTGGAAATACATATGGCTGATTTGAATGGAAACGCTAAATGGACATTAATTGTTTTAATAATTTGGTAATTGGTTTAAAGCAGAGAATTTTCAATGTAAAGGGGAAATCAAGAGGAAGTGATGAAACAAGGTATATTACAAGTGAGGTTTTTCTGAGACACTTGAGGATTCGGATAACTCATCATTTCAATAGCTCTCACTCTCGCAACACTTCACACTCCCACGTACACTCACAGACACACTCATTGACTCAATGATGATAGTCAATGAGTGCAAAAAAACTACCAAACACTTTTTGTAACTAGGTTCGAAAATCTGTTTTTAATAGAAGATTGATCGTCGAGACTTGGCATATGACTTCCCGGACACCCTGTATAGTTAATAAAGTTAATGAATGGAAAATATTCTGGCACAAGCACCAATCCTAATTTGTTAATTTTATGCCGGCAAGCGCACCTTGTGTCAGAAAAACTGTGCAGTTTTTACAAACACGTGTGTCTATCAGTGAAATAAATAGAAAGAACCACCACACCTTGTGCTTCAGGTCGAGCCCTTATCGCAACTTTTAATATATTCGTGTCACGCAACAAATCCGGAAAAGGTTCAAAATTGGTCGCTTTATAGGAGATAATGGCCCTTATGCCGTGTTAAATTTACATATTTTTCGGTACATGTGCGCGACTCGTACCATTTAATTAGGATTTAATTGTCTCTGCCACTACAGCTTAAGCATATCGACAAGTAGTCCGATATGCACCTTGTTGAGCTGAGTTATAATTTCATGGTAGTAGATCTCCCCTTTTTATCGCCCTTTCGGTCTAACTTCTAACAGCAGGTGAAAATGCTCCAGGTACTTATTATTCTTCTAATTATTAGTTTGTTTTGAGGACATATGTCTCCAGTTTGAGAAATTGGCCCTCGAATTAAATCCAATTTTCGAAGGGATTGGAAATTTAACCCCTAGCGATAAAGCAGTCCGCAGGGAGTTGATTTTCTGAAAGGTCGTGCAAAATTCTATACCCGCAGTAAAGGCACAAATATGATATACACTCTTAGCTGACCCATATAAAGTTTTATTGTACCCTCATCTCATCCCAGTTGCCGGCTGGAAACTTGTATATACCTCGGTGAGAAATCCGGGTGAAATGAAGACAATTATCTGGCTTCCGATTTATAACTTAGATCTAAACTCCAGAAAACCCGTTGTGATGGAGCTCGAGAAGTGAGATAGAAAGTTCAGTGTTACGTGTCAGATGATGAATGGTTTCCCGTCTCGACGCTCGGCGTCGGGCCCGGGGCGCGCTTTCACCTAATCCCTATTATTTGTCATCCCAGTTTCATATCCTTCTATAAAGTGGGAATGTATTCCCTTAGACCCCAATAAATAGCCATCGTTATGTTCGTGTTCACCAACTGAAGTTTTAATGAGCAATTCACGAGCAACTGAACTGTATTCTGTTTGTTTTCGCTTATTGGTTGAGGTTAATATGTCGAACATTCATTTTTCTCCTGTTTAAACCGAGTTCGATTTCGAAGACGTGGTTTAACACAGCGTAAAACCAGTGGGTGGAAGGCGGAGGGGGGGGGGGGGGTTATGATAAACTAAAGCAATCGGGTTATGAACGAGTTTTAACAGAGGTGTGTGGATTCCATTAGGGTATCAGTGCACCTTTAGTAGTGGATTTAAGTCTCAATATGAAAATGAATTTTTTTACGATCCGGAGGCAACATTTCTGAAATTTCCGCCAATATTAACGTGTGCTTCTAAAGATGTATTCCCTGGAAAAATCAAAATATCCAATACAGTAACAATATGAATATGCTCTAACAACATGGCGTATCCAATTTACAAGTATAGATATCCTGACAACAGGAAATACGAGAGACGGCTTTATAAATTTAGAAAGCTTCAAAGATTTTGATTGATGTTGCATCCAGAAAAGAGGGTATTTCCAGAGCTGTAAACAGAAAAGGCGAAATCGTGGAAACGCAAAAAGTTACCGGTGTAGCGCCAGACGAAATAAAATAAAAAAATACTGCGATGTAATTGATAACTTGGAGTACATGAAGTGTGGCGACTCCCTATCGTGCGGTGTTGTATCATGCTTTGTTCCTCTTCCCAATTATGCTTAATTTTCCCCAGTTTGTTTATTAAGTGATGCACGTACAAGGACTTGGAATTAACGAGTTGTTATGTTTATTCGTCTTTTGGAACCTAATCAATCAGTTTTTGTCGATAGAAGACCTAATGGACTGCGCGTTCATTAGGAATAATTAGAAATCGAAGACAGATAATGGGTGCTAAGTGGCACACCCACACTAAGAAATGAGATACACTAATCCTAATCGAATGCCCATATAATTAGTGTTAAAGAGAAGCCAACCGAAAGCCTTCACGTTAGATCAATATTTTTGATAAAGAAAGCCGGTAGAGGCATCATGTCGCACAGAAAAGGAATATTAGACTTTCGACCAAGAATAATTGATTAAACAAGTGCAGATTTCAATTTGACGAAGAGCGGCAAATTTGTGGCGAGAGAAACTTCAGGAGGTATTCCTGGGCCGATGAATAATTTTTCTGGAGATATTATGAATAGCATCAAAAATGTAAAAAGAAGGAATGAATGAATGAAGAAGAAAAATGAAATGAAAACTAAAGAAGAAAAAATTAAAAAATTATCGTAATATTTTCCTCACTTTTGTCCAATTTGCCACCATTTTGAACACGTCTGATCCCACACAATCTGTACCAAATAATACTCGAACATTCATCACATAAATTTTTATGTCGAGAAGCAGTAGGGAAAAAAGCACCGAATCCGAACAAAAAGACTTAGATCTCGGTTGGGTTTCAATATCGCTTTCAAAAAGTAAATCTTAAGATTGAAATTCATTGTTGATGGAGGAAGGAAAAAGCTTTATATGGGGGATGCCGCGTCGCACCGTCCTTGAATAAGACTCTTCATTCAAAATTGCCGAAGCCCTAATTATTATTAAGTAAAAGCTTTTAGTCTGGAAAAGACGTAAGTTGTAAACCACTTGGGACATTTCTTTTTGATGGCGCTTGGCTGACGAAGTTAACAAGACTAGATCTGATCAAAGCGCAATTTTTAAAACTGTCTTTGAATGTTTAGTTATTCTATCAAACGCTGATCCATAATACTGGTCTACAGATACTTGCTTCCTACCTAAAATGTGTATAAAAATCATATTCGTATAGTTAAAACACGATTACTTTAATTCTTCGTTAAACCACGTCTTTGGCGAAATTGAACTCGGTTTAAACAAGACAGAAACGAAAGTTCGGCTTATTAACCTTAACTAATGCTCCGATATTGCCTTTGACACAACGAGCATAAACCCATTTGTAATCTCCTTGAAGCTCTGAAAACGTTACATTATCCAGTTTTAAAAGTTGCAAACAATCCTTTAACGTATTAAATTGAACCTAGACGCACCTGTTCACCCCCATACAAGAGCAAACTTGTCTAGCGGTTTAATAAAACTTTAGACCATCATATAAGATAACTATGGCACTTGGTGCAAGTTTTAAGGGGCAGATTCCTAAAACTTTAAATTTGATGGTTGCAATTAAGTGTGAAATCCCGACCGACATGAGGGATTTTCGTGTTGGTGATGGGAGACTCGAGAAATCGAGATATGCACGAAATATAATGAAAAAAGTTCAATTAAGACCTCAGTCGTGTGCCATCGTCAATTTATCGAGACTCTTAAAGGTTTTTCCCTAATTATTTTTATTTTTCTCTTGTTATTCTCAAGATTTTGTAATTAGCCGCCGCCGGAAAATTGCCCGTAATTTGGAGGAACTTCTTCCTGTAACTATAGTTATTAAGTCGACGAAATCTTAAGTAAAGATCCCCTCTTGGCTCGACGACGATGGAGGCAATTAGACATTTTCAACAAAAGTATACTTCTTGTGAAGTTCTAGAGAAGCCTCTTATGTTCGCCCTGGCGTTTTCTTCTGATCCCTTTAATCCCGTGTATCGCTTCTATTAGCGGCTGGGAATTTCAGATTGGCCACGCGATATTTTTGCAGAAAATGTTACAGATTTATGGCGCACCTTCGTACATTATCTTATCCTAAATTCCCTTAATTTAAACCCCTGGTAAGGCTCTAAGAGTTATTTAGCCCACATTTTATTGTTTCGGATTACGTCTCAGCGCTGTCCTAATATATGCTTCTTAAGGGAAAGATAAGTAAATTTGCAAGGGTTTCATTTGGCGAGTGTTGTTGCAGTTAAATACACACACACACACAGTTAATGACTTCGATTAACATTAAATTAAACTGCAAATTTTGTCCGGTTTTACCAGAATCACCTGTATTTATGGCACGTGATAGGATTCATGTATTAACTAGATCGTTTTCAGTTTCATGTGAACCGGTAATAAAATGCAAGTAAATAAACGAAAAACGTAATTACGTATGTTCGCGTAACAGTAGCGATTTAAACTGATATATTTATTATTAAAAGAGAGCTTTATTATCTAGTGCCCCACACAATAGCTTATCAAACAGAGGGTGCCCAGCCCTGCACATTATAACGGTATGTCGAGAGCATCAATAATGTCAATAAGATATTCACTTTATTTTTGTTGACTCTCGATACATGGTTTTATTGTAACCAAACAGATAATGGGCGTTGATAATGGTATTTTATTTGTACTTCTCTTGTGCTCCGTTCGTAATACTTCAACTAATACCAATATTGTCATAACGGACTTCTCTAAGGGCAGATACAGATTCACATAATCTTACAAATAAATCAGAACCAGGTTTTGGGGTTGTTTCAAAAATTTAACAAGGATAGTGGCGGCTGAACAAATAAATCCTATCAGGTCACAATTACAGTTTTCACTACTGCTTAATCTTGGTCCAACAGTAGCTCAGTTCTTGGTGCACATAAATGTACTTCTACAATTATCCAAATCCGAGATATTAGGCCGATTGACTTCTATCTGCAAGGTCCAATTTCGTCTCCATTATGTATCTCTAGCTATTTTGTACGCACTCATGCCTGATGCAACCACAGGATAGAAGCTCCTGTTATAGCTACAATTAATTTCCAGACTACATCCAGATATGCGTTGTTGGACATGCGAAGCATGATGTGTGTGTAGCTACATTGAAAATACTCATGCCTGATGCTGCCACAGGGTAGAAACTCCTGTCATGGCTACAATTAGTTTCCAGGCTACATCCATATATGTGCTGTTGGACATGCGTAGCATGATGTGCGTGTAGCTACATTGAAGGCACTCATGCCCGTTGCTGCTACAGGGTAGAAACTCCTGTTATGGCTACAGTTAGTTCACGTATTAACTTCGATAGCGCTACGATGTTAATGTGGCCATTAGTCCCAAATCGAGAGAATTTCCCATTTAGCAAAGACAGACATTTAAGCGTCTCCAGAGCAAAATGCGTTACAAAAATCTATGAGTTGAAAACATTATGAGGTGAAAACACAAATGTAGTTACAAACTAACGCCCTTGAATAGAATATTCTGTAAAGCGAACCATTTACCCTAGATTGCCGCATAAAGAATCGATGTCATAACAATAAGAGATGAGGTTGCGAGGAGAGCAAGCTCAAGACGTTCTCCGGGTTAATATCAACAATTCACCAGGCATTACTTATAATGGGTGTTCGCCATTCCGGCACCCGCATAAACCATAAGTTTATTCGCTCGTTTTTCGAATTTTGTTTGTTGGTCCTTTATTCCGGTTTTGGTATAAGATACACTCTCCAACTAAAGTAAGGCTAATGGAGTATCCTAAATTGCCTCAGGAAAGGTGTGTTTTCGCTACTGCATTAAATCTCGCGGGCTTTGCATAGGCTGAGCCCTCGTTGGTGAAAGGCTAATTCTATCGTATATACTTATTAAGCATTATTAAGTAAACTGTTTTTATTTTGTGTAGTGTATCGCCTAAATGCTTTTCGAGGCCCGTTAGTTCCATTCGGCCGAGTGCCTAACTGGTTAGAACGAATTATCACCCATGCTTTTCTTTACATGCACCAACTTTACTCACTTTGGCTGTCTCCATTAGAGGTGATTCGATTCTTCTAACCCAATAGAACGGCTATTGAAATCTCGATTTAATTTGCATATGCCACTTTTTAATACTACTGATGGATTCCACTTAAAGTGCGTTGGATTTGTGTTATACAAATACAAATAAAGGAATGATGATAAATATACCCGCATGACCTTATTATTAATAAGGGGATAATCGTAATTATCCCCTTATCCATTCAACCGCAATAATCAAATAACACTAAAATTCTTTTACTCGAGTCATCGAGTGGTGGGTAATTACAGTGCTTACCCCTAGCCGATCCGTTAATACGTCCCAACCCATCGATGCTACCATTAAATTTTGCAACTCATTTATTATAGCTCAAAAAACCCATTCCCCTAGGGGAAGAGTTTTTACTTTCTCTCTACACTTTTACTACCTGGCTGCTCTTTTCTCCCTCAATCCATTAGGACCATCACGTGTTATAAACTTCCAATTGGTGAATAATGGTTTTCAGATGATTGTAATCGCACAAAGGATTAATCCGCTACTAGTGGTCCCGCAAGACAAGTTTCATCTAACCCTTCTTGCCCTTAAAATATTGTTGATGGAAACTGCACGCTCAATTGATTTCTAGTGGCTTTTAGGAAAACATTCGCCTAATGGTTTAATAAGGTGTAAAATTTCTCGAGAATTGTCGACAAAATAGCTTAACCTTCCATGGGAACTGGCTGCTAAGTCATAAAATGAATAAAAATGTTATAACTGAATAATATGTCCGTTTGCACATATCTCTCGAGGCAAAGCCCCCTGTGTCCAGAAATATGTCCGGCAAATTCTACGGGTCATAAAAACATGTGCCACGTTCCATAAATCAAAAGAAAGATACTCTTACCCAATAATATCGGTATCGTTTTCCTCCTCTTAATCCATTATCTTGTGTTCTTTATATTCTTGAGGATCGAGAGACATTATAAGCACGTCATTTACAAAAGTCTTATTTTCTCTAAACATAGATAATAGAGAGAGGAGGAATATTTTACCATAATTCAGTTCGCCCTTGGGTAATGTGGGGAATGGTTACTCATTCGGATAGGAATGTGTAATTTTTAGCAGAAATCGATTGTCGAATAACAAGCGGTGAGCTATTAACCATTTCGCTTAAATATCAATTTAGCAGCTGCAATTTTTCCATTAAAAAACATCTTTTTGTTTTCTACCTCTTAGACAAACTCAGAGTTCTTAGTAGTTCGAAAATTATTAGGGAAAAGGGCACTTTACAATAGGTTTGTCGGAACGTGCACAGAGAGCTGGAGATCGTGGGAGTGGCAATTCGAGGAAATTAAAAGTACATAAAAAACTACGTCTTGAAAATAGATAAAAAATAAAAATAAAAATAAGTCTAATTAGGCCAATCCAAGTTCATCCAATGGCAGAAACCATTGGATTGCACTTACGTTCAGGGTCTTCTTGCTAGCGCTGCAATTTAGCTGGATTTTTTCTACCTACGTAATGACAAAATATGGACTCTCTTTCACTCCTTTCGTGCCTCAAAATTTACAAATTACCTCTATGTTCCGTAACAATAAAAGCAATTTGAAATGCATTTCCTCATTTGGCTTACAAAGAACGAGTGTCCTTTTGTCAGGAATCAACGGGAACATATGAAATAATTGCTGCTGCGTTGGTTTAATTATATTTCAATAATGAGTTAATGGAAAATATAAATCGGTTGACTGGCATTAAATGAAACGTGTGGTTTGCCATTTGGAAAGGTATTGGCCCATTAGGATTTCCACATCGGGATTAAAAGTTTATCGACATGTGTTATGTTGATAGTTTTGTTCGCATTTGGCGGAATGCGAATATATGGAAGGTCGATCAAAAACGTCCACAAAACCATTTCACTTAGTTGTGAAACTCAAATTAAAAGGCGATTCAGTGCTGGTGCAGTGTATCGAAAAATTCTAAGGGAATTCTTGTCACATCACTAATTCCAAACCGCGCCATCAAGGGAGGGATGGAATTTATGTACGCTCGTTACTTGGGTGAATCAAAACACAAATGGCATCACTAAAACTAGACAAATGTATGTCGTGCAATTCATTTGCTCCGAATACGTGTTTTCCTTTTTGCTGTAATGCCGATGATATTTCAGATTGTGCTCTACTCAATGGGGTGTACCTTGGCAATTTTTCTAAATTAAATCGAAATTTGTGAGTTAGGAAAAAAAACCTCAAGGCAAAAGTCGGTATCGGCTCACAATAATCCATAAGAAGGCATCGAGGCAAAGCTGCGAGAAATTAACCACTCCTCGTCGAACATCGGCAGTGACCAACAACTTGATGGTTTCTATTATGTCTTGAATGGCGAATCTTCCCCCAATTTACCCCTCAGCCCCTAAATAGAATCAAACATAGGCACCCTAAGATTTTCCAACGCGACAATCCGATTCAATGGTATCCGTAAGTGTGGGGCGACACTTGTAATAAAAAAAGCTGCACTTATATGCACAGGACCGGCTTTAGAAGTATTCTGCGAGCCCAAGGAGAATGCCATTCAGGGTTATTTGGATTTTTTTAAATTAATGTGTCGCAATTATAAAAAATATAGTCAAAGTGAAATAAAATACCCCTGGAATTAAAAGGGTGATGCATAGTTGCTCGTATGTGATGTGCCAACTCCGGTGCTGTGCCCTTTTTGATTTACCCTTACAGTGTAACCGAAAACATTATTGTAGTTTAGGCAATTAAATTTGCTATTAAATAACCGACAGCTTCTTTTCACCCTGTCTTCATTGTACTATTTAAAAACGGGTTTCAATTGCCGAAAATTGTATTTTCTATGACACACCACATGTACATATATGTCCAAGCCATAATGCGACAATGGGACATTTTATTGACCATCCCATTATTCGCTAGAAGATTCCATTAGTGGAACTACGTGAGGTGGTGGAGGTTTGTGGTATTTTGGTTTCATTTTGCATTGTCAATATTGTCGATTATGCGTTTAAATTAATGAGAAACATGTTTCATACTAGTTCTAAAAATAGTAGTTATTATTAGGTTATACCCTGTTAACGGTATTCTACTGCTGTTTGTCAGTATATTCACTAGAGATGAGATTCATGAGATTTTTTGTATTTATCTATGCAATATGCGAGTCTTTGGTTCTCTAAGTGCTGTAAAGATTATACATATGAAGCTTTAAATTTTCAAACTCTGTAGATCGAAATAATTATGATGTAGGAACAGTTTGCTCATGCAAATTACCACATCAGACAGATTTTAAGTTCAAAACTTGCCCTGTTAAAGGTCGTGTAATCGTCTTTGGTGGCAGTAATAACTAACATGCATGCGCTTGGCACCTTAAATTAGCATATTCTTTCCGTCTTTTGTTCTCAATAACGGGTAGGATGGTCTAAAATTCCACAAGGTGACTGTTACCAGTAAATCTTATGAGTAAAACTTAACCGGAGATTGAAAAATCCGACTCGTACGATAGAGGGAGAAAGACGTAGTGGCGAATGCGCCAGGAGAGCTCATATTCCTGCGCCCTTATGATATTACAAGAAGCAGTGATTTCTATAAAGCAAATTTTGCGATTATACTGCTTTTGAAGAGCAACAAAAACTGGCCAATAAAACGTTTATTTTTTAATCGATTAAGAGTCACTCATGATGGTGGAATTAGCATTCCGTGGGTGTCCTGCATCGGCCCGTAGGGTATGCATATAAGTTTCCCAATGAATTGCCCTGTAGAATAAAACAACTTGTTTGCTTTACTAACAAAATATATGGCGAACAACCTTGCAATAAAATTGCTATGTTTCAGTGTAAAATCTAGAGCCACGATCTTGTAAACAGGTCGATAAACAACCATCAGAAGCATCAGATAGTACTCGTATTATAGGGCCAAGGTTCCGTTTGCTCCTTTGTTACTTGCCCTTTGAGTAAAGTTGGAATCAGAGATGATAATTTAGTTTACAAGGGCAAGAAATTCCAAGTTTTGTACGCTAAAACTACTTATCAATAAAGCATAAAGAAGCCCAGTTTCCCATATATGAAATTTATAGCGAAATTCCGTAATCTATAATTGGCCTGTTATTTGATGTAGGTGTAATGGTAAGCGATTAAAAGAATCTTAAATGAAGAAAAATTATTTGGGACCTACCAAACGGACTGAGAGGATCAACTTATGTATTTGTCCAGTTTCACTCCATCCAGTTCACTCATCACTTCGTCCAGTCATTCCATAGCAATTTCTACTATCAAAAATAACTTTTAAAATCCCAAACGAGCTATTCGATCGATCTATTCCAAGATTCTGGACCGTTACACTGACTTTTTCGCTAGTAAAATTTTATTAAATGCTAAAAAAATAATTTTTGTCATCTTAGCGCTATTCCAACTGGAAATGGAACGAAACCATATGGATTGATGGTAATAACCCTCGAATTTCGAGAAGCTAAACTTTCACATAAGGAAATTACATGCTTATTCTGTACGGAATAATCAATCATTATTAATATGTCATGCCGTGTTAAATTCAAGCTTCAAGTAAAATATTTTTAATTTTATTTCTTCACAATACTGTTATTATGTCCAGCTTTCAATTGGTTTGAAATGACGTTAGAAACGTGTTTTAGGGCTGAAATGAATACTTTCCCATAATTTTCTTTCGGCAATGTGCATAATTTTAGGTGTCCCCAAGCACTGTTTAGTACCTCGTTTTTCTTATTATTTAAACTGCCAGGTAATTTCCCATAAGGCGCATAAAAGTATGTATTAATTAACTGCTTCTTAAACACTCTCTCTCTTTGTCCCTTCATTAATAAATGTGCCAAAAGTACTATACCTAAACTAATTGCACAGAAAATATTCAAAAATAGATCTAATGCGACTGAATATGAACCTGGGGAACCTCCAAATGCGGATGCGCGACAATTGCGTTCCTCGATTTAATGTTTGCATTTGATTTGATTAGGTTCCTGTGTCGAGTATGAAACCGGGAAATCTCTCAGTACGCATGCGCGACAATTACACTATTTAGTTTATTTAATACAAGCAGATTTGGATTGATTCTGAAACTTTCTGATTTGATCTCGTTGCTGTAATACTAAGACGATTAACTTCTGTTTTGAGAACTTGTAAAAAACTGTTAAGTTATGCACATGCGCAGGTAATTTTTTCGGGTTAGCGAATATTTATTTGAAGGGGAGTTCTTCCTTCGCGAAGGTCATGGTATTTCTCTTCTAACGTCTGTGAGTTTGTTCTAATAAATATTAGCAGGATAAAATCCACAACTGCCATAAATTGAAATTACAAAGGCTGTATGGTTTGTCCTCCAATAAATAATGATAAATTCCGTGTATCGATGTACATAAAAAATCTCTAACATGGGATGCCACATAATAAAGTCTAACCATGCTCGTTTATCAACGTCCTGAGTATATTGTTTTATTTTTGAAATAAGTTTCCTCCGATTCCTAATCGCAATATGTCACGTCGGCTTGCCCGTACAAAGAAGTATAATCGATTCGGCCATTTGTCAATATTATTTCTGAAAACAAAGAAGCACAGCTTTTATTAGGAAAAATCTCTCCTTGATTTAGAAAGCACTTTGTTCGCTTATCGGGTGCATATAGCTTCGCAATCTGTGTAAATCTTCATGGGGGGACAATATATCACAATATTGACACAATATTTTAGCAACCAAGTTAATAATGTAATAAATTCCACCTTTCTACCAATTTGACAGTAATATACGTTCGAGAACAATTCTATCGGACGGAGATATGAAATATTTTTTCATTTTGTTTTATTTTCGTTTTCTTCGGGCCGTGGAGTTATAGACTTAGAAAAGGCGTCATAAGCAGTTTGAGGGAACATATGTATTCAAGTGCAAGTTTTCGATGCTAGTAAAATCTACAGTAACTCGGGAAGGGAGTTTTATGGCCTTTAGCTGGGGATAACCTATTGTCTTATGAGTTTTATCTAGAGTTTGTTCGACGAAATTGCTTATTTTCAATTTTCATCCATTGTGATCAGGATACAAATTTAGCAGAATTTAAAAAATCGGTGTTCCAGTTAGGTTTTTAGGATGTTACACGACCTAAAGGCGAGTGGCACAGTGTGTTACGAGGGTGTTAAGCGATTTTCGCACGTGTTTCACAATTTACTTTTCGTACAACTGCGGATATTATGAATTTTGATCCGGTTTAATTTTGATTTAGTTAAAACCGGAAAAAGTTGATTCAATAGACACAGAAATTGAGGTTTTTAATGTTTGAAATTGTAAAAAATTTGGCAAAAATAACATTCAACACGATGGAAAGATGCCTTAAGTCGCTGAGTAAGAACACTGTAACTCATAAATGGATCATTTATTTTGGAAAGGAACAATATTATCATTCTTCTATTAGAGCATGGCAAGCCCACATTTCACACTTATATCAGGGTGTAAAGTGCGCGCATGCGCACATTATCTATGGGGCCGACTTTGCCTTTTGGGAATCCTCGACAGTTTGAGTATTTCAATGGACTTATGGCTGTACAGGCCATTGAAATTGATCCAGATTTAAAGTTGAACATTATCAGATCCAACTTGGCAGTAATAAAACTGGATCTAGGGAGAATACAATTGTTTAATGACAAACATTAAAATCGAATGTCGTGACACAGCGTTATTTTTTACAATTGCGAATTCATTGAAGTGTAAATCGAATTTGACGTTATGGGAGGCATTATGTGACACATGCACTTCATTTATCATCATTGACACAAAAGAGTTTCGATTTTTTAACTTGTGAAGGGTAATAAAATACTGTCGGGCATTTTAGCACGTGTAGAAGAATAAAGGATTCTTCTGGTACTGTTAATAAATTATAGGTATATTTAGCGATTTTTATTGGCCATAATATTTAGGTATTGTATTCACGCCACTAAACGTGCGATGGGAACCAACGGAAAAAACTTTTCCCCTTTATCCTGAATCGATTTTGCCAGCAATAAAATTGCTTTAAAAAAAAGTCTGTATAGATACACAAAATAAATATTTCGATGGTAGAGCGAATTACGCAGGTTCAACAGCGAGAAAGCTGACATGCAAAAGTAATAATCCATCACGAAAGGTGTATATAAGACATGCAGGGAACTGACATATGGCCAAATAATTTGTCCCGCGATTTGCTATTGACCTCTCTTTCTTTTATATCAACTCTAATAACTATAGGGTGGAAATAAAGGTGAAAATTTCCAGGTAGAGCTTGAAGGAAGGCCTTTAAATATTCATGACATTATGACTTTTAACACGAAATAATAGGACCGTAACATGGTACTCAAAACTGACGGATATTGCGAGTCGGTGACTCATTTCTGAAATTCCACTTTTTATTCAATACGAAAGTGAACTGATAATCACTCATTAAGGACGGAGCTACTAAAAGCCACGTTGACGGCCTTATTTGCTTTAACAAGTGAGTAACCGCCTGGATTATCAGTCGACTGATGAGCCGTGTTTTTTAACTCACACTACTTGTATTTTTAAAGTTTTATGGGTTTAGAGCGGAAGTGCACAAACCCCTGTCGAAAGATCCCACATAATTCTAAAATCTCTTCTAGATGAGGGCAATTCGCGTCTAAAAATACTCATTATATGTACTTTATAGCCTCAAACAAAGCACACATAGAGATTTTTTTGCTGGGCGGGTGTTAATAGCATCCTCATTAATTTAGGCAGCCTAGATTAGGAGTAATCCCTTTTAGACACTGCATTTTTCATGGAATTGGTGTTGCGTGACGCGTTGAGCATGCCCACATGTAGATGTAAATTCGTTATCAGTAATTTTCTACATAATTTTGCACCCATTTTCTACATAAAATGGCTTTCTGCCATAAATGTTTTTCATGGAATGGGGATGCACCAAGGACAATGAAGTAGAACTAACTGAACACCATTGTGGTCGAATTGAGCACGATTACTGTGAATGTAGAGGAAGAAAGGGCAGAGTTTTTTTATTAATCACGAGTGGAGGAAAAATGTCTTGAACTTTTGTGCAAATCTTCAAGCGGGAGCAGCAATGAGACGGAGCAAAAACACACCAAAAACTGCACCTACTGGGTGCTTATTCGGGTGGGAACACTACTGCAGCAATAAAATCAGCACAACGGCTGGTTTTAGCTCAAACAAGTCATGCTTTCCTAAGCAAATACCGAAGTCGTAGTGAAACCATTAATAACGAGCATAGCAGCACCTCATGAGGTGGTAGAAGACCCTGAGCCAACAATTTTCTGAAATAAAACTATAGAGGTATTGCCACCCTAATCATGTGCAATAATACATTAGTCATCAAAAGGAATGGATTGCAAGTCATGAATGGCTTGACCACTAAATTAAATTAGGGCGCACCGGGCATAGCATCTATTGATTGATCGCCCAGATGTACGGACGTTTCACAAATAACTCCTTTGATTGTAATTATCCGAGTACTGCTTTAGGGAATTCCAGATGAAGGTCCAGCAAGGGCACAAACAAACTTGTCAATTCGTACATCTCTTAGATGAGATTGCTGAAATAGTTTTAGAGCTGATGGACAATGAACCGGGGCGCTAAATACAATCAAATTTACAGGTAGTTTTGCACAAAGGGCTTGTTCGGGTAAAGTCCAACTCAGACACTAAAACAAAAGTTCTTTAAATTTGAACCGGGCAATTACCTTTGGGATACTTAATGAGTTTCGTTTCTCTGTTAGTGCCAGATGTCTAACATGTTTCGTGTAAAAGTTCAAGTTACTAAATGCCGAGATAACAATGTGGCCCATGACACGAGTATGGATTAGGTGACACGTTTTTTTAAGTAGATCTTTTCTTAAATATCGACGTCGACGTTAACTAATTTCCAACTGTTTATCTTAAAAAGGGAGCAGTTCTTTTAACAGTTGGAGAGCTACTTTTCTTAGCCGAAGCCTTAGACAAAGCTCTCCCGACTGGTTTAAAAATATTCCTGTCCGCTCACAGACATTTGTTATTGTCCAAAGGCCTCACCAAATGAGTATTTATTGCGTGAAAATACCTCTAAATTTAAATCAATTGATGGGACCAGGGCCTCCCCAATTTTAATCCGTTTTAACTTTTCCATCCATTTTAAGCTCGCCAAACATGAGCTTACAATAGCGACCTTCAGGGCATGTTAACAATTCGCATCTTACTGAAGCTTAAAATTCAAAAGCGACCCATATGTTTAGACTTGCAGCCGTTTTTGATATTGATAACAAATTTAATCCAGATCACTAAAACATTTTTAAATCCAACAGATGTGGTTAAACCGCTTTTGTGACCGAGTCCTCCCTTGGTCTTAAGGGTAGCGAGATGCAAGTCAAATTTATTGTGTGGAAATGTACCCTTTTATCGGGTGTAGTTGAATTAATCGTAACTAGGAGGAATTAAATTGTTGCCCCATGGCAGAATTATGTCTAGTTGATAATCGATTGATCGTCACTTGAGCAGGGGGTTTGCTTCAGTCGCTCCTTTTGATGGAATTTTATCAAATCGCAGTTAATTTGTGGAACTAATATGCCGCAAGGTTTCATATTTAGCCATCTAATTATGAAAACAATATAGATGTGGAGACATACTCATATCCATAACATTATACGGTTCAATTTACCCTATAACCATGCGCCCTGATTCATTATCGACCCGTGGAGATATCGTTGGTAATTAGATAAAGACGCGTGGATAAAGTCGGACCTCGTGCCCTATTAAATATAATTGAAACATTAACCATAAAAGCATTTGAGGGTAAAGGAGAACCAAGATATGGACAATCTTGAAAGGCCCCAAAACAGAGGACTTGATAATTTACCTACATTATTCGTCCTTTGTGTGGGACCAGGTCTTAATTCTTAGTCCTCGTTCAAATGCATTTTCACTTCCCTAGGGGAAATAAGTAATTAAAATTCTTCTCCTCAAGGATTAACTTTGGACAGGCTAAATAATCACAATGCCGAGTTCAAACGGACGGGGATTATTTTGATGAAATATACTTCGTGATTTAAGGTCGAAATGGGCTTATGAGGAATTAAATGATTAGGATTTATACAAATTCATTTTGATTATTGAAGACTTAATGCGGATCACCCTGTATAGGTGCGAACTTAATAAGGTTAATCCCTAAAGTGCAGATCTCAGTGCACGTCAATTACCCAGTTGCGCATTAATAAGGAAGAGCGTCAACCCAATCACGACACAGGCGCAGTTTTGATGATTTGTTTTTATTAATTATTGATTTTATTAGTTGTTGATATTTAATTTGTAAACTCATGATTTTAACGCTCGTGTTCTTCAGTGTCTGTAACTTTTCCTGCGCTGACTTTTTACTTAGCTATATGGGAATCCTCATGAATAAATTGTTCAAGCTCATGCATGAGGGGTATTTCTGAGATATACCCATCATGAACAACGTAACATTTCCAACACTATACACATTGTAATGTTGCATTGAAATATATGCCCGTTTTATGCCTATAAATTTTTTTATATCCAGGAACCTTCTACATCTACAGCCATACTCTTAATTCCACTCGCTTCGTTCAGCATTTTATTATGGAAGTGAAACAATAATTTCGTTCGCTAAGGCTCAAAAACCCTTCGGAAATATCCCAATGTTTTCTATTCGCTTTAGTTGAGGTATAACTGCGAACGTAAAAGGTTATATCAAAACGAATATTAAAAACGTTAAAACCGCAGGGCTGCTAACTGAAGACAAAGAGATATATTCGAGCCATAAAATATATATTGCGCTTTATAAAAAAAACTTTATTAGTCACAGTAAAAGTGGAAAAGCAAAAGAAATTTAATTTGCTTTAGGGTAGTTTTGGGGCAATGTTAAAATTGGAAATTGCGGATAAGGAAGTCTTGTTGCTAAGATTTGCATAATTAAAGCATTATCAGTTTTTGGCGTTGGATTTGGTGTTACTTCCGAACCATGGTTCAGTCATTTTTACTATTTTATAATTTTTATTATTTCTCTTCTGATGCGGAAGTGAACCTCTCTATGGTTGTTGTCTCTCCTCATCCTCTCTATCTCCTTCTCAATAACTTCTATTGAGTTTAAATTGTACTTTTGTTCTCAACGTTTCATGTGAAAATGTGGTGGTTCTGCCCCATCAAATACAAGCGATCTTACTCTCTTTTCATTTTTCAGTCGCTTAAACTGACCTGAATTTACTTCTCATGTTTGTTTATCTCTCGTGATGCCTCAGTAACTTGAACCGACATTAATTGGTCTCCTCTTCGCCATGCCATTTGGCAATAGCTCGAGCTTTCAATTATTTGGTCTTTTGCTCGCGATTTTTCATTAACTTGAAATGAGCTTTATTAGTTTCATTTCTATTTTCATATTCTTCCATTCGCGCTCTTCCCCGAAATTATTGAATTTTTGCGTTATTTATGTCAATTCCCCAGAAATCAAGTTGACCTTTTTTTGTTTGAAGCTTTTCTCGAGATATTGGAGTAACACGGAAGAGAATGAATTGAGGAGAGAGAGAAAATTGATTTATTGTTTTTTTGGGACATCTGTGCTTTCTGCTTTCACAACCGATTTTTCAGTAATATGGATTATCCCGAATTAACATCTGGATCTTACTCCTCCTTCAGCATCTGTATCCAGATGCGGTATTGCAATTCTGCGATCGAAGCTTTGCTCGGATCTTGAACTTCTGCTGCAGATCGGGATAATTGATGCAGGACCGCCGTTATTCATCGTCATCACCTTGCCACCTTAATAACCTTCAAAATGTGGCAGCAAAACCTAATGAAACTCCTGCTTATAATCAAACAATGGAAATTCCTTAACCACAAAGTGGGAAAGCTTATAATGAAGTGCGACCATAATGACTAAGCATCCAAGATCAGCTTCAAAGAAATTTAATGAGACATTATAGCATCTAATATTTTGATTCTTCGGATTACTGCGAGTCGGCCAATCTGAGCCCTACAAGAGCTAGGCAGACAAATACAAGAAATGAAGGACATAAAGTAGCTTCCTGTAATCAAATTTTGACGAGCAATTAAAACAAAACGAAATGGAGGCCATTAAATAAGTAACAGACTTATAAGTTTATAGTTCGAGGGGTGATGCTACTCGCTTTAATTCTCCGAAGCTTTGGGGCGATTTCTGATGCGTTTATGCCCATTTTATATGGGTTAAATATCATGCGCTTGGCCATGAACGTATGATATTTAATGATGAGGTGATTGCCGCCTCGGAATCATATTAAAAATTCGAAAATTCCTTGCGGGTGCTTCATGAGGCCACGCAGCAAGTACATAATTTTGCCTTGTTATGGAATCATATTTCATAGTTATCTCATGTGACGATATTTACATATAAAATGATATCCGCACAGTGCTAAATCAACTCAACGATAATTGTTAAGCCAATGCAATAAATAACCAATTTTATGAGAACGGCAATAAATATGAAAATTACTGCCGGCAATTGCTTTTAATTCTACTTTTAGCTTCTGTTTTTTATCTATGTGTACTGGTGAATTAGAAATTATTATTCAAATTACTTCAGCATATGCCACCATATTTTATATCATTTATTGTCATTTCTAGCAACCATTACTAATTAGTGGCCTATAATGCTTTATTACATGAGGGATCTCCGCCTTCCTCGATAAAATCGAATTTTGGAGACGGTGTTGCGAAGATTGATTCAACTGGCTTTCTAGAAGCCTATACGGCAGATAAGCTGAAGTATACATAAAATCCTGCATTATCGGGGCTTGAGCCAACTTAATGGCAAAGATAGTAACGGTCAATAAAAAAGATTGCCATGCCGCTATAAATGGAAATAGAATTTCACCTCCATTTCTTGATTGCAAGCTGCAGTGATAGCTTCATTTAGTGGGGTACAATAAGGTCGTAGAGGTGATATGGGGAAGCCACTGCCTACCCACTATAATTACGAAAGACGGAGGTCGATACAGGGTTTAAGGAGAAATGAAAAAAAAAGAGACATAATAAGGAGTGCGGTAATATTCCTTTAAAACGCAGAGCAATGGGAAGCATGGATGGTAATAAAGAAAAGCAGTAAAATTTATCATTAAGAAATCTTAGGGTTCACAACAATAACTTTTGAGACAAAGAAGTAACCGTAAAGCAACATTATTAAACTATACGCTAATAGATTACATGCCACGTACCCAAAGCCATTACTCTGTTTATGGAGACTCTGCATTAATTCAGTAATATAAACCTGTTCATGTGCCATTTTACATCCATACGCGCCCCGTGTTTTATGCCGTTTGCAAAATTTAATAACATTATGGCATATTAGAAAGGGCATCCATATATCAAAACAGAAACGATTCAACAAATGACAAAGGAATTAAACGTATTACAGCCATACTATTAAATTTAGTCGGAACTGCCTCATAAAATTTTAACTACGTATATCTTTTTATCTTGTGCACCGCATAGCACAGCCAGTTTCATAACGATAACTTAAAAACCATTAAAAACTTAAATTGATAAAACATGTTATAAAATTTCATTTTCTTGTTCCGATTACGTAAAAAATAATAAAAGGTTTTTTGAATTTTCACCACAGACATTCTTGAACCGTTGGTGAAAATCTCGTGGACTATTTTCCAAATATTGAGAAATTCTACCACCACATGTGTAATTCACATTCAGGTACATTAATTGAGCAGCATGAAATTAAAGCTTAAAGCACAGTCAAATTTTCTGCGGGCGAATTACGTAGGTATCTCACTTTTTCCTTAACTTACTTGACGAAGTTTCTTTTTCTTGTTTTGGTACTTGAGGTTGTGACGATCTTCCTTCGTAGCTCATTAATACCGGTGGCTAAAGATTTATAAATCATGACTTTCATAGTTTCCTATAAATAATAGTCTAACGGGGAAAGATCTGGTGAACGTGCTGGCCAACGTATGTCTCCATTGTTGGAAATGACTTTAGCGAGAAATATTTCAGACAAATAATCAGTCACTCTGCTAACGTTAATTTCTTCTGTTATACTCCTTGATGAATTGAGAAATTTTACTGAATGCCTGTGGAATTTCCCTTGAATATTTCAAAAATTGTCATAATAGATGCGGGACATGCTTGACAGAAATTACTGATTGACCAAGGTAGATTTACTATATACATGATATTAGGAATTCTTTAATATTGCAAGTATCAATAAACATTGTGGTTCTAATGAAACTGTCCGAGTCACCGGACATTTACTTTTCACCGCATAAACTTACTACCGCCCTACAAGGAAAAGGACAGAGGCAAAAAAGAGTTTATCGTGAGCGCTCGACCGAATGATTTATTGTGTACTTTTATGTATGTCGAATGTTCCAGTATGTTTGTTTATGTTAATGTTCACATTTTGGAAGAAGGTTATGGAATCCTCTAGTGACCAGATTTTGAGATATCGTATAATGAGATTATTGTTAAGAGTAAGGCAGTCTGTGGCTAGGCTGGTTACAAGAACGATGCAATGGTACTAGGCGATATTAAAGTGTTTAATAGTAAAATAGGGATATATTAATGGACTAGTAGTTGAAGAATTATAGTTGTGTTTGTTGGTCAAGTATTTATGCTGAAAGCGAGTTCACTGGAATCATTCGCACCCCGGTAGTCGCAACAATATTCATAATTTTCCAATGACAACTCCAAAAGGAGTTTACCAATTTTTTCTTGCCTGCGTATATTCCAAAAATTATCTTTTAACCTGTCGGACATGCACATCTCCAGTTGCAAGACGGAACCTCATAAAAGGTCCTCTTTTCGCTTTGTATCCTGAGCTGTCACATAAATAAATTTTACCCCAGAAACGTTTAATTCGTCGCTAAATGACCGCTGCGGTAACAGTTTATCGCCTATAATCCCATTTCTTTCTTGCTTCCTATGATTCACTGTTTTATGGTCACATATATAGCTTCATTTTTACAGGGAACGTGAAGATTTTACCCAATTGGGCAATCTCATGATTTAATTCTTATTGCTTCACCACTGCTCCGAGATGAACAATTTATAGACCATTAAAATATTTTTAATTAGAAATGTCAATCCGAAATATGTTATTATCATTATCTCACTTCCAGATGCTTTTCGCAATAGTCCATACCAAAAGGAACGTTATCATGCAAGCGTAGAGGTTTTCATTTGTCATTTTGTCTATTAGACTTGTCCAGCTTGGCGTTTTTGTGCTAATGATGGATGAACTCCTTAATGAAGGTTGCAAATACTTGAGTCTTGGAAAAAATCACATAAATGTGTGATTGATGTATTGTTTTCTTCTAGCTGCTGACAATACATCTCCCTCATATGTCGCCCATATCGACATATCTGTGCTGGCTACTCGTTAGTTGTGTTAAGATGGAGTTAAAATATGCACGGTCGTGTATATTACACAACGATCATTATCGGAAATACGAGATACGCATCACTGCCCGCGGCTGATGAAATGGGGATGTCGTTATTTAAATGCAGAAATGCTCAGCTGGAAATGCAAATGAACGATAGCAGTAAACAAAGATTACTAGTTGTGAACAAATCCCATTGTAACACGTAAATTATGTCAGTGAACAATCTTGCGGTAGTGGGCCCATTTCGGCAGATTAACATGCAAGAAAGCTCCTCCAACTTCGACAATGAAAATTTAACTTTATTACCTATCTCCCTGTAAATACATTTATGGGCCCTGCCTCGTTCTGGTTTCAAGTATTTCACCTCAATTAAATCGTCTTTTTAACCTTCCGGGGCATTAGCGAGCGGATTTGCTTCGACGTAAGTAGGAATAGTAAAACGTTAGGGCTTTCTTTATGTGGGATGGGGTAAATAGACAGTGACTAATAAATTTACCACTCCATCTTTATGGCCCTTTAAATTCAGACAGGAACGGAAATTCCATCTGTCCTTTAGACCCATTTGACCCTAAAATAAGATTTGCGGGTAAGCTGATTTATGGTGATTTTACTGCTCTAAGATCTCTTAGATTTCCGCTTAAGCGAAGATTTGCTTTAGAACAATTCACTAATGCCAGACGGAGCAGCAAAAAGTGCCGTTATGCTTCGAGAATTAGTGGGGACTCTTCCTGATAAAAAAAAAGTTGATGATGGTTGCCGGAAATCGAAACGTAAGATTTCGAATATGAAATCGCCTGTTGGCAGAAGAAGGAAAGTTGCACTGATGAAGCGTAGCTTTGAATTACCTCGCCAAATTAGCTAAGCAAGTGGTTTAAATGGGCAAATTTGACCACTACCGATCAGTCTTAACCACACTTGATTGAGCAGACATTAACTTTGACCAAGAATTTTACCAATAGTTCCGTGCTGATACCATCGTATTCACATTCCACTTTGAGTGGGTCTCCCCCACTGTGTCATTTTCCCCCAAATTCATGACGCCATCCTACCAATCATTTTCCGGTTCATGACGTATCTTAATCTCACCTAGAAATGGAAGCGCGTCCAGCAGCATAAATTTCATAGTTCGTTACCCCGGACGCTTCCTAACTAATTGAATAATCGAGTTGTGTACACATGCACGTATGTTTCAGGTCTTTCTATCACACAAACTCATTCCAAATTTAATTTGAAAAAAACCCCCAAAATAAACGTGGGAAACGCGCGATGGTTTCGTGATGCTTTCGACTCTTCTTTGGAATAAATTAAAATATTGATTAGGTCTGATGAAATAATCGCAGGTACGAATCAAATCGTAATTGTCGAAGGGGATTATTTCTGGTAAACCACCGTGAGAACCTGTTAACCCCTAACGTAAATTCAAATTAAATTTAATTAATTAAGCCTAATAGCGACCAGTTGCTGATGATTACATGCTTATAATTTATATCAATGTCCGGATAGATTGTTGGCATGAAACCTTATCAATTATCCATTAAAAGGCAATTTTCTAATAGAATTTTAGAAGTGTTAACAGTGTTTTGGCTGTGGGGGCAATATGATTGTTTTAGCTCTGGGCTTATGCTGAACGTGATATACTTAAGTACAAGGTGGCCGAAAATAAGGAAATTACATAGAGAACTTTGACTTCCGTTTTCCATCTAGAAGATTTGGAAAAATTCTGGGATTTGGATTAAACCACTTAGCGTCTTTTATAATTTCCACGATGGGTATGTTACTCTTATTCAATTTGTTGGTGCCACCCTGTATATCCTTAAAGCCCCGTATTTAAGCAGTCTCTCAGTAGTTGTAACTTAAACTAAAACGCAACGACGTGTTATGTCATAACATATTAAAAGTACCCTATTAGAAATTCATCCGCCGCACCAGTATTTGTATAAGAAAGTATGGTACTGCCTAAACATGAATAACTTTAAGTGAGAGGTCAAGCAACAATGGACACTTAACTGCCCTTCCACCCAAAGAAACATATACCTATGTATTTTTATTGTTAGGAACTGCCAGAAACCACTTCATTATTATCATTACAAAATGAAATATGACTCAAAACGACAATTACTATGTTCTACCTGTGATTTATCATGGGGCCTACGAATTGAAAACAAACCAGTTACTAACAATCACATCCTAGGTGGAAGTGATAATGAACGGATCACAATATCGAAAAGGGAACATTATTGTTGTACACTTGCATGCCCCATACAATGTATTGTTATGATAAACACTGGCTTTGTCATTTACGCTAAATAGTTTGGGTGCGTCGCTTTTATACAGGGCGTCCCAACCTGAACTAACCTGAACTAACGCGTACTACACTTTGCTGTTCAGTACGGATTTTTATATCATTGACATCAAAACAACCCAAAAAAATAAATCTAATGGGTTTAAATCTGAGCTTCGCGGGGGCCACAACGAGAGAGTTTTCTCTTATATGAAAACCAGAGGCTATAAATTTAGACTTTCAGTAATGCGTTGCCTTATTAAATGTTGCGATATTGTTTATCCAGTGAATTGGAAAAGCCCAATTGCTTATGAAATCTATTCGATTTTTGACATAATGAAATGTAAATTCACATTATAGGCGTTGAAATAATAACTGGAAAAGCGTGACACATGCCGCACCCTTTAAAAGGGCGTTATGTAAGAGCTGGAACAGGAAGCGCTACCGCAAACTAGCATTAGCAATGCATGTCTGTCTATAATAGTGACACGACTGGTACGTGATTTCATGATGGGGTTACGATATAAGTAAAAAATTTAATGCCGCCCTTGCCAGTCAAATCACTCTGCTGTAAACAAATCGCATTGATACAATTTCGAGTTTTCAATTTAGGGGCTATAGCCGGCCGCATGCTCCACGCTTTCTAAAATTTGCTTGCAAGGAAATGTTATTTGATGACCATTGTGGGGCCTGTCATTGCATCTGCCAGGATATCCGACGACTTTCAATTTAATTATTCGTTTAATTTTAAAATCTCAGACGTGGAAGATTCGAATGTCTCAACGATTCGCTCGGTGAGCTTTACACCCCATGATAAATTCACTGGACCGCATGGGATATTCAATTATATTGGTACAAATGTTTTAGCTGAAATTAAAAATGACAGGCGATTCGCATGTCGATCGGTAACGTTTTTGGTAGACCAGAGACTGATTAATTGACAATGCAATAAATGATAAATAAAAAATAAGCAACAAAAATAAATTTAAAATATAATGAAAGCAGTAATGCAAATAGACTCAGTTTTAATATGTCTAGTATGGCGGTGGGCTTCCTTGTTATTAATTAACTGCTTGACCAATGGCCATCGATTATTTACATGAATAAATCTCGACTAAGGGCCGTTATTAAAACAACACAGCGCAGTCCTGAGTTAAAGAGTGTAAAAAAATATGAAAGTACTACTTCAACGATTTGTTGTGTTAACTAGAGGACCTCAAAGTGATGTGTAAATCAAAAGATAGACGTATCCATGGTGTAAAAAATGCCTGCTAGTAGATTTGTTTTTCACCCCCTATTACATGGCAATATATAACGGATGCAACGGTGGCAAAATTTCCATAGAGGCGAATTCAACCCCTGTCAATCATTCGAATACGCCTAAAGGCAAATGCTTTTAAATATGTTTGCCCGAAATTGTTTTTATTTAGAATTTAAAGTGGATGTTTCCGTATGACATGATGGATGCGTGTTCCAAACCAGGTTTCCCAGTCCTTTGGTTTTTGATTTGAATTTTAAAGTAAACCTCTGGAGGACATGGAAAATATATATATGAATGTGGTATAAGCACGTCGAATAGGAAATTTATTGGATATATACGCATGAAAGAGCTCAGAGCACGCTGGAGAGAAATATTACCCTCTGCCTATAAAAGTTATGTCACTAATAAACCTCCCCGTCTTTCATTTTCATCAGAAAAATGATCAAGAGCAACCGAGAAAAACCATTAAAACCAAAATATATACATCTAAATAAAGACATTAATGGGTCCCGACAAATTAATGAAATTATACCTTCCAGAAAATTATTATCGGTTTATGTTTCGGTCAGGCATTCTTTGATATCCAGGGATCTCACTGCTAATGACAGTGGTTTCGGTTTACTACTTTCTCATAACCGTATTAAACGGGATTACGAGAAAGAAATGCAGATAATGAGTAATATTATATTATTAGGGAAATTAAAGGCCGAAATCAAAGATGTATTGTGGAATTCAGAGATTAATACTGAAGGTTATAGAAAACATATATGGATAAAATATCAAATTCAGTTAGTTTAGTTTGCAGGCATTTTCATTTTCAAATAATTTCAAATCATTAAGTTTGATTACCTTACCTTACATGTTCATCTCGTGCCATTCTTCGTTAACTTGAACTGATTCGAAAGCCAGCCATCTTCAGCGTGAATTCAGGTTAGTCGGCGTTGGAGCTGACGTTGCCATTAGAACTGGCGTTGAGTTCGGGTTATTTTTTTTTTCTTATGCGCTTGCTCACCTGGAACAAGAACAGGAAGAATGAAACTCCGAGGGCAACAGGATGACCGGGTTCAATTTCCTCCAAAACCACCGACACATTGTAGGACGCTCTATAATAAACCATGGGCGACACCCTAGTCATTAGTCAAAGTGTTTTATCACCTACAATAATGGTAAATAAGCCAGAAACGCAAAAATTTACCAACAACTAATTTGGGTCTAAATCTGACTTTAACACGCTCTAAACAATTCAAAAATTGACGCGTTTCTACTTTTAATGTATCGCCTCCTCTATGCATGTGAGAGAATGATAAATGGGACTTCCCAAGTAATTACTAGTCAAGTGGACAGCTAATCCTGGCAGCAGTAATAGATGGCTCATATCGTAATACTGATTCGATAAAGGTTGAACAAGCAGACATTGTCGGCAATTGGCGAATTTAAATGCAGAGCTTCAGCAGTGTGTTGATACATGGGTTTATTATAAAGTAAAATAATAATGAGCCTCCTAAACGTTACCATTGGAGAGGGCTTGTTTTCAATTAGGAAATAATGTCGTTGAAGTATTTACAAACAATGATTCAAAATGTCGCAATTTAGGCTGAATGGAGTGGTAACAATGTACACGAAGACACTGATTAGTGTGCCCAATATCCTGTCAAATTACACCCCCATCAGACAGGAAGAATTGTGCTCATTACCGTGCGCGATCTAAAAATACATATGCACCCCTTGATTTCAATATTTCCCTTGGACAGTATTAATATGTTATTCTCGGCTTTTCTATGCGACCAGGATATTATGTCATTTATATTTTTTATATTCGCTGTCGTGCCTGAACTGATGATCATTTGTTTGCTTTAGTTATTTCCAAATGCGGACAATCAACGTACAGAAATGTCCGCCATGAAATGGTCATCATCATTTTTATTGAATTTAATGATGCGTCCACTTATTTCGTTTGCATGTTGAATTTTCGGGGTGCGTTCTTTGTAGTAATGTACCAGGTGAGTTTAAAAAATATTAATAGTGCAATAATATGTTGGTTACATTTAACTTGTCTGTTGTGCTTAGAGGGCAAAGGGTTAGGCTAATGAGAGAGCATTTGTCAAAAAAATCATCTAATTGTAGTGTTCTGTCATCGGCGGAAGCGCAAGAGTGGAACGGAACAAGCATCCCTCGTATAGGAAGGGTCAACATGCTGCGTCATGACACTCAAAGCCGTATTATTTCAATAATTGTTTTATTCCAGAAAATTGAGTGAGGGACAAAGTTTTCTTTTTTATTTTATCATATTCATCGGATAATTTATTGGGTGCGGCGGTGACTTGGTTTATATTTATTGCGTTCCTAATAAACACCATTTCAGGGGATCTTTTTATTTCGTGTTTTATGTAAATCTAGATAGGAGCCGAAATGCCCTAAAAGCTGGATAAAATATCTGCCTGCCGATGTTCGCTCGGTCAGATAAGGGGATGTAATTTTTCACAAATGTAATGTTTATTCCATTATCATTCCGGTGACAAATTATGACTTGGGAAGTTCTTTTGTGGGGTTCCTTTTAATCAAAAAGTTTTGAAAATTATTTCAATATTATCGGGATATTCATTATCTCGTTGAGAGCTTGCGGCTCTTAAGTTTATTGACTTGGAATTTTATATTCTCCTTTGCTTGTGTTTTGTCTTATTCTCTTGCTTTTTAGCTTCTACTGTCCTGCCCGCCTAATTCTTCAGGCATGCTTATTATCGCCTTTGAATATAGGTATTGAATAGGTACAGCGACGAAAAGAAAATAACGTTTTTTCATTGAAATTCATTAAAAGCCTTTTGGCGATTTCTTGGTAAAATAAAACAACCAGGAAATGAAACATACCGTGAAGCTAAAGATTTGAAACACGCAATCAATCAATTGCAGTCCCCGGGAACAAAAAGCAGCCAAATAATCCCGAGGCACTGCACACGTTGTATGTTAACTGTTTCTTTATCTCGTGAAAACTTCCTACAGTGTGACCCATAACCGTCACAGCAGTTTTGGTTACAGGGGGTAAAGCTTGCAAATAAAGAGCCCCTCGTCGATGGTGGACAAGCGTAAAAAGGAAAATATGCCTTTGTTGTTCTTCGATTCTAAGCACGTGCTGGTTTGTGTGTGTTCTTTTCGGCCTCCTGACAAAGATTAGGCCTCAGGGGAGTAATTTAACAAGTTATTTAATTTTGAAGAGAACTATGTTTACAGCGAGACATTTGCGACAACTAACGTGATTTAACCCAAGAGGAACAACTATACGTCGTTTAAAGCAATTAGCGTGAATATGAGCAACGATCCAAATTGAGCGTCTCAAACAAGACGAGTGATTCTGAATATAAATTACTTTAGGGAAATGCAGAGGAATCCAATCTAAATTAAAAGAAGCTAATACAATAATGATTTTTTAAGGCAATCAGACAATTACTCAAAGGGGAAGAGCGGAGAATCTGTGTGGAATGAGAGAAAATAGGATGATAGGACTGGGACGAAATGACAGAGCACTACTTGTGAAGTCAATGCAATTACTGAATTGAATGAATTTAGAATATGTGTTTTGATGGAAATGTTTTGGGGTGAAAGTCAACTTGCAGACAATCAATCATTCGGTTGTTGGTGCCAACTCCAAATCTTGACAAATCGCTTTTCGGACGAATTTTGAATACGTAATGTAAACCTCACGATTTGTGATGCCCCTGGGCGACATCTCATTACGTATTTTGTTTTTGTTTAGGAATTAATAAGCGACATTTGATCTGACGTTTTAATACAGGGCGATGCATCACTCAAAGTGAATGAAATTTTTTTATGATATGTCTTGAAAGGTGAAATTACTTTTTTAACGACACTTCCTCATGTAGTATTATAGCGAGAAGGCACAGAAATGCTCTGTGTGACCCAAATCCGGGCTTTAAGGAGGCTACGCCATTGCGTTAATTTCAATCTCATTCAAACAGCTCTTAAAATGTAGTCAAATTTGCAGACTCTTGAAATAGGAAACCGGTCAACGCTAATTGATCGTTTGTGTCACTAGACCGGAGGTGTTTTCTAAACATTTGGGGAAAAATAGAATTTTCGATTGAGGTTTGTCCTTGCCGGTCGTGGTCGGTTGTCGCCCTTAGCTCTACACCAACACAATAGATAATTTTCCCAGACAACGGCTCCCTAATATCCGTGATAAGACGCAAAATCCCAACTAATAAAAAAATGTTTGCATAAACGGATCTGTTAATAGATTTCTTTTAAGACCCTCGTAAAACCGCATATCCAGCCCTTCAGACCGTGTCAGATATTTTACAAGGGCGTTATTGCTACTCTCCCTATATAATTTTGGTTATTGTGTCACTGACTGCAGAAGCTAAAATGGTTGCAATTTTAAGAAGCTTATCTTTATTGTTATTAATATAAATTAAACGTATCAGGGTCTTTTTCCAGGCTTCGACTTTTTAGATCCCCATTGTTATTTTGATTTCTTCCTTGTTAGGCCTGCCAAATAAACAGAATATATGAATACTAAATGACACCTGATCGCTCTCTTTTTTTATCCCGTATTTGGTAGATAAGGAGCTGGATGATAGTACATTTTTTATGGGAATTGATATTCAGCCAACATGACAAACATTACGAGGCGTTTTCTGTCGAGGCTCTAAATGGATCTTTGGCGCCCCTCGGCTCAATTTAAGAAAAGTCATATCTACGCTCACTATCATTTATCAATGAAACGAGTGAGGATCAAAGTAACATTCTATATGGACATAGAATTAACAGAAATATTTAATATTCTGTAAACTAAATAGATATCGACGCCATATTTTAGTATGACATTGCTCTCGATAAGACCTTGAAAATGAGGTGTCACATGATCCCTTTTACTTATTTATTTATTTTCCAAAATGGCGGTCAACCGCCATTTTGTCTTTGACAGCTGTTACGTCAAACCTATCTTGTGATTTTGACTACATTGTACTGAATTTCACGGATCATCCATTGTCCATATCCATCGGATTTTGTCTAAATATGCTTGAGATTTCTTCAAAACTAGGAATTGTACTATGATTTTTTTCTCTGACAATGCCATAAATTCATCTTGCCAGCTCTGATAAGACTAAAAAGTATTCAAATTTATTAAATCCTTGACATGGCGGACCAAGATTCTCTCACCTAATAATAATTACATGGTTGTTAAATGGCCGAGTTCAAGAGTTTGTTACAAATAAAAGATATTAGCACCATTATAACTGGGTAAATTTAGTACCCCACCAGGTGTGTGTCGCATTCGGCATTATCTCTCTGCTTTTATTACTACTACTTTAAAAACTTTATTTCCACGTTTTATTTCCCTTTGTAAATGCAAGCGAGGCAGTTACATTACGCGTATTCCTGTTTATTAATTCATAGGCGTTTTACTGTCAACGACTCTACGTACCAAACACGGAAAACCGAATTTACGCAAAAATGAATTTCAAAACGATTTTGAATGTTGCACGAGTTATTTGCTGATACAATATGATTTGGGATTTACGGCACATATACTGGATTGGGGTGTTTCGTGGAAAAATGGGTATGGACTAAAGAGAAAAAATGAAAAAGTTATTGAAAATAAAAGAAAAATTAAATAAAAAGGAAAATTGAAAAAAATATTGAAGCAGTGGGTGCATCGCCCAACTCCCTGAAATTCTTCAATTTGGGTCACGGTTTATATTCACCCCTCCGAACCACTCATCCACAAACTATATTTTGGAAGCGTTATAGATTTATAAGCTCATACGTTACGATAAACATATTTTTGTGCTATATGTCTACGAAAAATAAATCTATCCCGCATTCAAAGCATCTTTTTATCCTCCAAAGTGGAATATTCCATAAAAATTGCTTTCGACGACAGGGTAAATCACGTAGCATATAAAAAACTGCACACGGAGAAGAAATGGGTAGGAATCTCATAAATTAGGTTTGAAAGATCGGATAAGTTGGTGCCTTATGTGTGATACATAAGGCAGATACATAAGGCAGCGTACGTGGCTAGATTGGTGGGTGATTCGTTAGAGGAAAATCCGAGGTTTTGGGGAAATTTTCTTCTCGAAAACGATGAAATTCAGACAGACTTTTGTTTCAGAGCACCGTTTACCCTTTAGTTGCTCATCACGCCTTGGATTGGTCGTATTTTGTTCATCAGTGAGTGAGATAATAAATCTCTAATCCTTACATTAAGCTAAGTCACGGGAAAGTTATGCTTAGATCGAGGCAATCTCCAATCATTATAGCCTAAAATGGCTCGTATCAAGGTACATCGTGGGATGTTCGCGTTAGGATTGATAAAATGATAAAAGATTTCAAAAATCCGTCTTCTGAAATGCCAACGATCGAAGTGTTTATGTCGCGATTTGAAGCGGTGTGACTCAGACCGATCCTAAATTATTTTGCTATTTACTTGAAACATTCAATCGGCTTGAATTCTCAGGAAATCTTAAATGTTTACATCAGCACTTTCAGTCAATTTAGTTCAATTCGCTGTATGTTGGAAAACGATGGTTTCAGGGCTTCCTTCTCAGCAGATCGTGCAATTTGTTCCTCCCCTATAAAAGATATAAGAGAGTTAGGTTGTTACTATAACGAAAAGTTCGCCACAGGCACTGCGAAGTCTACACAGAAGCTACTGATTGCCTGTTACGAAATAAGACATATCTTTACGGACACCCGGCCACTTGTGTAGTGCTTATCCAATGATTGGAAATTGCCTGGGGATGTGTTTTAATGGTGAATTGCTTCCTTGGAATTCGTCAATGTCCTGTAACAAGTAGTTTTCTTTGGCCGTTTTCATCTTTGGGGAGATTTTCGCCCTCGAGTCTTAGCAGATTTTTACGATCAATTTTCATTTGTCCGTTTTTCTTTGCCTCGAGTGCTTCCCGATAATTGATAAATGGGGGGCGCTTTTCCTAGATTTCAACACTACGTTCATGAACGGTGAACAACAAGCGATGTTCACATGCTACGCACAACAAAAAACTTGAATCTCAGACGTTCTATTCCCCATTGATAAACTTAAGCAATCTGGTGAAAAGGTATAATTAATCTAATGTCAGCAAGTGAATTTGTCACCCTAAAACTAACCCCTCGAGCTACTGGTGTTCCTTTGTGGCCACGCTCGAGAAGATTAAATATGCAAACTTCTTATTATATTTTCTTCTATAAATGTGGTGCGCTGCATGAATTGAGTTAATCAAGTAAGATGAAGCCACGATAAGTACAAATGAAAGCTTTAGATTGTCGCGCACAACATGATGGGAATTTGATGTTGGTTAATCCATCACCGGTGACAAGGATTCATTGGCTGTTGCCTTCTCTACCTTCTAATCATCTATTCAATTGCAAATGCAGTGCTGAGAGATCGATTAGAATTCGCTATTTATCGCGAAAGGGTTTGCGATTATCTGTATGAGTCATTCTCCAAAGTTCGATTGTTTGGTTCGTCATCATCATCAACACGTCCGTCAAAAACTTAGAAAAGCTTTGGTTTGCGTTAATTTGAAGCTCACGCCTTAATGGAAGTGGAAGTCTGAACCGTTATAAGTGATTTCGAATCGGGGGTTTAGAAATTTTACGCCCATTTACCCCCCAAATCAAGGATCGATTTGTCCGAGCGTTTGCCCTAGAAAGAGTCTAAACAATACGTTTTTCGTTCTCAAATTACCTCTCAGTATTTGAATATAGATCGGCTAAACTTGGTCCTAAATTAAGAAGCACTTAATCGTAAAGTTCGTAATGATTTAAACAAAACATGTGTCTAATTGTATTTCCTTAAAAGAGTTAATCTAATGTGGAATGTTTATGCTTCACGCAGATCATGCGTTCATTAGACAAGACTGAAAGAGATGGGAAAGATCACATACATAAAATTTCAATTTGCAATTACAATAGAGCATTAAGCAATATCCATTTAAATCCTAATCAATAATTCCAGGTATATTCAATAAAATATTGAAGCAATTACACAGCTTTTAAAGCATCTTCTTAATAATTCTTTTAATGGGTTCGTTGAATACCGCGATATATGGGTGGCCGGTAAAGAATACTTTTATGGTTGGAGAGCATAATCGTGAAACTTAAGAAGAAATATATTATTGTGCTACTTTGTGTCGTCCAAGTAATTCGGATGAATATCACTAAATAACCGCCTTCTGGGAAAAGTCATCGCGACAGAAGAGGAATATCGAGAGAAAGAGCAATGAACATTTAAATTTACAGCCGCCAATAATAATCGGAATTAATTTTGTAAAATAAGTGCCAAACCGTTCCACCGCCCGTCATTATCGCGTCTTTAGGAGCTGACATATTTTATGGCTTACATGGTCATTTGAAATTCAACTCTCAGACCCATAAAGTACGTAATTTGTATAAAGTTGGTCTGTTCCGTATGAGAAAAATGATGAGCGAAAGGGCACTTTTGGAAACATTTTTTTAACTGGATCCATAGATTTTGAGGAATCCTCATTGGCATTGATTCAATCAATTAGCAGTCATCTTAGCCGTTCAAAAGCGTTTTTTTTTAATATTAGCGGATCGCTTTAGATCAAGCTGCTTGTATTTACAGGGTGCTTTGAAAGTTAAATGAATCGTAGCAAATATACATAGTCTCCATTGTGCTTTATCGCGATACATTCGTAAAGCATCATCAATCACAATTTACACAAAGGAATTTTTATAGTGGCCCTGGGCTATCTGAAACATTTTTGATTTATTTCATAAACATCAGACTCACACACAATGGAAAATGAAGCATCATGTAGATAAATTGACCAAATAATGCATGTTTTGCACATTAGCTCAAATTTCGCGAATGCTCTCTAGACATAATAAACAAGATGAATTTGAACGTACGCATTACGTTACAATAAATAAAAAATGTTTGCCGAAAAATGGTTTTGTTGGTGAACTTTGGCAAGCTTTGGCTACACTTACGTCTTTTTGCCGGTATGCGATAACTTTGATATTTTACTCGATTTGAAAAGTTCCCCGAAGAAAGTTCCTTCAAATTGCATTTTTATGGCTCCAGAGCCTCAATGGAGGTATCCAGGGTTAAACTCGAAAATTTAGATTTTTTTTGACATAACTGAAAAACCGAAATTGGTCCCTCGAATGTCTGTACCGTTTACGAAATGCCCATGCTGTATCAGACTGGCGACCTAAATAAATTGGTCAACAATAAATAACATTTAAATAGATGGGGGGCAGGAAAGAGGCTGGACAAAAAAGTAACTCCATCCGAAAGGAGCAGCGATTTGCATATTTGAGTTATGGCAGGAAATCGTGCCTGGCAAGAGTATTTGTCAAATTTCGCATCATCTAGTGACCAACTGACCGAGCATCTGAATTTGGTAAATGAGCCGCAGAGAAAGAAATTCCCCGCAAATGTGAATACATCTCCGATGTCATTTATGTATTGTAGTCGTCGTCGCGGAAACAACCGGAATCCGAGCTATCTTAAGGGGTTTCAACTAAATTCCGGTGCAGATATGGGGGTTTATACAAAACACGGAACCGGAATGATAAGTCGATCGAGTCCGTTTTTTATTTAGGGACCGAGGTCATCCCCAAACAGTGATCAATCACCGGACATAGGCCCCTGTCTGATGGACTATGTAATGCATAATGTTTAAGACGTTAACTGCCGGTTTAAAACGCATCCCAAGAGGCCACTTTCGATGTCGCTTTAGATAACTGCTTACAAATAGCCCTCACGTAACTGGGGAAATAAAGTTTTCTTTCCTTATTTGAAGCGCTCTGACCCTCCTTTTTCCATAGCGAGAATGCCCGTTATTTTCCTTAGGTCTATTTTGTATGGTTTCAGATCGTTTTCAGAAATGTACCATTATGATGTGTATTGATTGACTGTGAAGTACGTTTTCTTGGCTCGGTGCTTGAGCAGAAGAATGACACGGCTTCTTATTTACCTAGCGAGCTAATGAAAATGGTTGCCATGGAAATGAATGTCAAATGAAACGTCATCGTTGATGTTATTTATGTCATCAACATACACTGATCAAACATAAGGGACGTTGAATCGTATTTACGCCGTGGTTGCGAAATGCTTGTCATATATCTTTCGACTCTGCGCACTTCAAAATTTAAACCTGGCTCCCGGTTCATAAAATGCATTTCGTTACCTTGGACGATAATACGTTATTATGTACTTAATGGAAAATTTAGAATGGGGCTTAGAGCCGTAAAAGAACTGAAAAACTTTTGCTTATAATTATATCTAAATTTTTTTAGTGATGGTGCTGATTAATTAGGATAATTGTCTCCGTCAATCAAGATGATGTAGGAACCGATCATCCAACTGTTGTGCTGTTATTAAGGCTCTTTTATAATTAACACAAACAGAATAAACTAATTGCAAGGAAAAAAGTGAAAGATTTACACCAGATTAGAGGATTATTTCTTGAAAATCTCCTTATCCTCACGATGTGGAGGGTGTAAATTTTTTAGGCGGATAATTAATAACGGAAAACGGGGCTCCTTGCTCGGGAATTATAATGATTAAGATATAGGGACGCAATGTAGCTGGCAAGCTTCAAAGAGAGTTAAATATAATTTTTGTCCGAGACCGAATAATGACTTGGCAGAATCAGAAATAATGATTTGTGAGAGATCTTAGAAACGCCCTTATCATGGCTTTGTAATTAGTTGCTGTGTAGAGCGTCGATATAAAAAAGCGAAGCGTCCACAAAGTGTCTGCGGATTAAGGGTGACTTTTTTGATTTATGAGCTGAAATACAAGGAAATGACAGCGGAGCAGAACGCGGGCGAAAAGTCGGATTAAATATGCGAATCCAATTCAAGGGACTGGAGCAGTTAATCAATCACCAGATAGCACCACAACAGTCATGGAGGCGTGAGGCTGTTCGCTGATAACGATTAAACCCAAGCTCTTGAATTACACTCTTTTCCTGTTTGAATTAAACTGGTTTTACGTCCAGCAGGGTCATTTATAAATGAATAATCAGTACGTCCTCCCTCTTCTTCTTTGATTCTGTGTTCATTATTCAATCAACCATTAGATATAGCAGAACCACTCCCTGCAGCTCTTAGCACTTCAACTAGCTTAGATTTCTACACCAGGACAACCTTCATCTTCGCTTTATATCGGACCCTCAATAAACCGTGTTAGGATTAGGCTTTATGATAGCGTGATAAATCCCCTCCTGAGTGCTTACCGATCTTTACTTCTTCAACGATATTTTAAGCAAATTATGGAAAATCACACAGGAAAAGTATGTTTTTGGACTTGTTGGCAACTCAGAGACCTCACTTTTTTACTCAGTACGAATAAAGAACATATCTGTCCCTGCGTATTCAACTTGGTCACAAGGGCATAACACACATGCAATAAAACGTACTAAATCATTTAAAACTATCTGTTGTGAAATACTAATTTCCTGTTTGCTATATGGGGCATTAAACGTAAACTTCGCTCTAACCCCATATATAAATCGGCGAGTATGAAGCTGACATTTAATTCCTCCACCAGAAGGCCATAAAACTTAAAATCCGTTTGCTCTACCTATAATAAACATGTAAATTGCCAAAAATTTTGAAAATCATAAAACCGTATTAGTGGGGTTAAAAGCAATGAAATCATTCGAAAAATAAAGTATGAGGACGTTAACGACCTAAGCAATAAACATCATGTTCGTAAGGGGTTTAATTTATTTGTTCGGCCATTAATTCGCCCCTCGTCTGAATGCCGAAGATTAAATTTTTGTGTGTCAGCATCCGTTAATACGTGAAATATTCTTTATGATCCGATATGTATTTGTCAGTGACAAGGTGAGGCGGGACGTTAAAATTTTACAATGTAAGCTTTAGAGGGGTCTGGGTGTTGGTAATCGGGATCGTTTACATTTTCCGAATTTCTGATTCTATTTATTTGTATCTTATACGTCTCTTATACTGCGGGAAACAATGCTTAATCTGTAAGGACAAGGCCTCTAGAGGCCCCACAGGCCCTTGTTTAGCACGAGAGCTTTCTTACTATTAGTGACCAACATTGTTAGCAGCAGCAATACGAGCTTTTATAGCTCCAATATGAGGTCGTTACTGAGACAAATACATTTCAAATTCTAATTCCGTAACCTGCACTGCGTGGTCGGCCCCCCTTAATACTACTGTTGACGTTTTACTGTCCAAAGACAGAGCTTAATTTCCTCCTAGTTTCCTCACCCAAACTTTATCGTCCTCAAGGAAAACTTAAATACAGATTAAAGCAATAATAAAGCACCTTGTAATTAGGCTACATCTGCAACTAAATTTTGGCAAATCCAATATGCCAGATTTTATGTTGGTTCTATGTGTCGTCGTGCCCTGAAATCGCCTTCGAACAATCAGTTCTAATTGCGAAGCCTATAAAACCCAGGGCGTATAAAAGACCTCCCATCGATGTTATCGCTGTTTAAAGCCTCCTAAAACTTGGAGATGGTGTTTTCGCAATTAATTCGCCCGTAAAACAGCTCTATTATTATCTATCAAGGCTTAATAATGACTCGGTTCTTAAACAATGGAATGTGAATTTTTGGGCTTCGATGTGATGATTCACAGTTGTTAGAACCTGCATGAAGCGGTTCTAGATCCATCCTCTTCAAAAATACCAAAATACTGCCACGCATAGAAACGATATGAAATGTATGGTTTAAATTACCTAACTTTTTATGCACGTCAGAGTTTCAAAATTAATATGTAGCGGGAATTTGTCAGGTATAAAATTACATTACAAATTATCCAAAATATTAAAATTCAATTTACCTTTTTAACTGAAGTCAACGATAACAAGGGCCCGTTGTTTTTCAATTCTCTTTCAAAATAGTTAACAAGGGACGCTACAAGGTTTACTTACACCGTCTGTTTAAGAATTTGGGCATTATTCCAACAATGATAATAATCAGCAGAACTATTTTACTTCTCAAAAGAACACATTTTTATATATCTAAACATAACCCTATTTTTTTACACGGTTGCCGCTTAATTTGTTGACGTTATGTATAAATTATCCAGTGCAAAAACCAATGTACGTCATAAATCACGTGACTTCATTGCCAACCCTCACGTTCAAAATACGAAAAATTTTCAACGAGGAATTCGTCTCAAGGTAAACGTGTATTTTTTTTTTACGTGTTTAATTATTATATAATAATTATTACGTGTATAAACTGCAACTGTATATATGTATATAGTACTTGCACCTAAGGTAACCTACCTGTTAACGTTTAGTAAAATATTTAAACTTATTGTGGACGTAAATAATGGAAATATTTTCAACAATGTTGGCAGCAGGACGCGATGTCGCCAAATTTGTCGTATGTTTGTTCGTTTTGACATTACGCCTTCCCCATTCCGCTATTTTATTTTGTTGTAACGCTTGTGTTTACTTAAATAGCATCCAATTTTCGCCGTGTTCTATTAAAATTTCCGCCTTTTCGGTGATTTTCTTCACTGATATTGTTTTTACATATGTCAAAGCAGTTAAATAGCCAGTGTAAGGGGCTTGTTGCTTCCTTAAGAGAGTATTTTGAACTGGAAAGGAACAACGGCCCTTTGTTGCCATTGAATGCCGACAAGGAAGTATGTTTATCATTTTTATTAAATTTCTCAGATCCATGTTGTTAGTTGTAACGAGTCGCTACAGCTTTGAAGTTAGTAGCACTATAAGCTCTATACCTCAGACAAAGAACAACGAAATGTTATTGTAATTTAAATTCGTTTTTTTAATTATGCGACATTGAATAAATAATTACATTTAAGATAATATGTTCAAGCTTTTGTCATAACCTTTATGCTCTTTTTTTACATTTATTCCCAGTATCGCATTCGAAATGTTGAATTAATCATGCAACAGGCTGAATATCAGCGTTGTAACGTGCATCGGTTTTTGCACTGCCTATAGCAATAGATTTTTGACAATATGAAACGGCTATTTGACTTTTTCTAGTGCCCTAATCCCCCATTTACATTACCGTATTTCCAGGTCTTTCCATTGACTCCAGACGCGGAGAAAAGAAAGACCCCGATAATAAACTATTATTACATCCAATACGTCCAACCTAAGAGTAGGACAAAGGGTCAAAGCGCTTAGGACACGCTCTTGTTTGCTCAATATAATGCCATTGGGGTGATGTGGTGCTGTCACTTTGGCAAACCGCCTTAAGCATTGTCAGTTTGTCCAACCATGAAGCAATCCGGACGCCTGTGTGTACACATGTTATACAACGTGCGTTTGGCAGCATATATTCAATTCACTTTGAAGGTAATGTGAGACCACGGCGGTAAATTATTCACGATTGATTTTCAAAAGTTAAACATTGGTAGCATATGAGGATGGCGTTAGCTTAAGTATTTGGGACGGCACGGGAATGTTGCCATTCGAAACGTTCTGTAAACGAAACAAAGTGAAATTCTCCGGATATTTCTGTAAAATAACTAGTCGATTTTAGGGTCTTTTAGAAAAAATCTTATGTCAGTTTTCATTTCCACTCCGATCACTTTTTCCGGGCAGTGACAAAAAGTCTTCCCGTGAATGTATTTACAGGCGAGTAAAAACCATAGTGAGTGGAACAACTTTTTCTTGATTAAAGAAATCATGGCAATCAATCTTGTATTATGTTATTAAGAGGAAAAAAGGGAAGACCTTGCGATGGTGTTATGCGCGGTTGGCAGCCAGCAGGTGACTAATTGTCCCAATGTGAAATTGCTCTGGAGAAGAGACGTAATGTAGATTGATTCCGCCCCACTAATGATCCTACGTTTGGCCTCACAACATGATTTATTATGCCATCTCTGGCTTTTATTCGGGTGACGCAAAACCGGCAATATGCTGCTCCCTGTAAGCGAGTACAGTTAGATAGAATCATATTAATAGAGTCTGTCGTATTCAATTAATATCCAAACCAGCAGAGCCTAAATGAGGCGATACTTCACCCCGGCGCGTTTCTATTCATGGGCTCGACGTTAAAAATGACTCCGTTTCCCACCAAATTATGCATTGACACTTAACAAATCTTGTTTCATAACACTCATCAGTTTTTTAAAAGTATTCCTCGCCCCCTTTAAAATTATCCTTTATTACATTTTGCCAAGCGTTTCTTGAAAAACATCATGCCATTTCTCTTTTCAGGACTTTTCCCTTATGGTTCGTCTAGTTAGGTTTAATAATTGCAATGAGGATGTAATGGCAGGTTAATTGGTGGTATAAGTAATTGGTTTGAAGTAGATATATCGGGAGGGTTATTTTATTTAAGGGTTATATAGAGTTATTTTTACGAACTTCCACCATGTATCATTCAGGAGCACATCATATCAGGATTAAGTATGTCCACTGCGGACTACAGTGATAAAGATTTCAAATTTCAATTTCCCAGATAGCAAAAGTAATTGCAAAAATAGGTCCCCCAATCAGGGCCAGATAGTTCAAACAAGCACGTCATTTGAATTCGAGTTAAATATGTATGGACCCAGTGTCCAGTTAACACAGTGGTTATCGTCACGCGTCAAGTAATTACAAATGCATGAGGCCATTGTATTCGTAGGTGGCCAGGCCTTCCGATCTCCACTTCGGGTTAATTGCGCTTAATTAAATGCGAAAAAACAAGAGACAGTCGAGGGACACACACTTTTGTTTTCCCGAATAGCGGGATTCGAGGGGTATTCAGAAACAAAAGACAAAAACGGCCCCGCTCATGAAATTGATTGTTATTTTCGTTATTTATGCGTTCTACTTAAAGGCGACCCCCGGATTCGGATGGCGGCATTGTTTGACTCGTACATGACATACGTCAGCTTTAAAGCTCGGAAAATTGACCATTCGGCTACCCTTTCATCATTGGAAGACTTTGGATATTTAAATGTAAAATTGTTTCCTTTACAGGGACTTAAGCTTAAAGCTATATAGGGTAAGTCGTAACGGAACAGACACAGAGCAAGTGAATGTAGGAGGCCTCAAAATATAACGATTTGTTGAATATATTTTTTTCTATGGTTAATAGTTGAGGAGATATTGACCTCTGAAGATGGCTTGTAAATTTTTAAAAAACGGCATATTTCAGTGATGCGTCATCACAACGCAACCAACATTGGAACTTGTTTTATTCTTATCAACTTTCATCGGTAGAAATGTAAAATCGATAGATGCTTAATAAGGGTTGGATTAAGGGTAAGGTAGGGTCTAAAAGAGCTGGCATTTTTTTTTTCATAAAGTAATTAACAAACGGACAATACCAGTTAATAGCCAACTTAATTCTACAACTTTCGTTCGCATTCAAAATTTGTCGAAAACTATCATTTTTGACAAAATTGCAGTTTTATGGAATACAATCAAACCAAATTTAAAGGGATATAAAAGGATTATATATCAACTTGCTCACTAAATGAAAATTTTCCAGCCATTTCTGAGTCAAATTGCGTGGATTTAATGCCGCATTTAGGATACCTGTCACTTGCATGACTTTGACAAATTACAAATAGCTTATACAAATAGCAATCCCTTTAAATTCCTTTAAATTTGGTTCGATTCTATTCCACAAAACTACGATTTTATCAAAAACGATGAGATTTTCGACGAATTTTGAAGAGGAATAAAAGTTTTAGAATTAAATTTGCTATTAAATGGTATTGTTCGTTTGTTACTTACGTTATAGATAGAAAATTACAACTCTTTTAGATTTTATCCAACTTCTAAACCAGCCCTTATTAAGCATCTATCAATTTCGCATTTCTACCAATTAAAGATGTTGATAAAAATAAAACATGTTCTAAATTTGGTTGCGTTGTGATGACGCATTATTGAAATATGTGGATTTATAGAAATTTACAAGCCAACTTCGGAGATGAATATCTCCTCAAGTATCAATAAATCGTCATGTTTTAAGGCCTCCTATGCGCACCTACTCTGAAACGGTTCCGTTATAACTCACCCTGTACAGGTTGTCCAGGAAAGCTAACAGTTGGAGGATGTTTCTCTAGCCTCAAGACTACTCAATATTTATTATTATTTATTTATTAATTTAAGTTAATGTTCTTAGTGTTTTCCTCAAAATATGACCCCGATAACACCGCTGTTACAAGGGTATTTGAATTCAGGAAAACATAAATTTTGGAGTTTTCGAAAGGTCCATGAAATTGTCCCCCGTAGAAAAAGTGAATCTACATACGTACTTTTTAGGATATGCCTCAAAATTAATAGTTTTACGGTTAGACATTAAACCTGCTATAAGCGCGATTTTAAAAATTGGACACTCCGTATATTAAAAAATGCCCTAAAAGACAATTAAATATCCTTTAAAGTGATGTGCCACGTTCCTACACCTTACGGCATTTTTTCACAAATTTCTGTAGTTTTTTGTATTGTCGCTGATTGTTTTTACATTTTTGCCGAAAGCCGAAAGTGGCCGCGGAGGGCTGTGACGAACGTAAACAAACAATTGCGAATCATCTGCGGGTCTTATCGAACGTCCTTGGGTCAAGTTAAAAATGATGACCGCGCCGAGATTTTCATGTTGAAGATGAAAAGTAAAGCGACTCGATTCAGGGCAGTGGCGTAGATAACAAAATTACAATGATATTGTCAAACAAATGCGTTATTCGACATTGTTTTGAATGCATGGTACCAAGACCCCCCCCCCCCCTTCTCTGCCCTTCAAGCAATTTTTAGTTTGGGAATAATTCTTCATTTGCAATTCTATACAAAATAAAAAATTTCTTTGACATCCTGTAGAATGACAAGACACTTTTACATAAAGCAAGTTCATCTCTCGCGCTTATTGCATCATGATTTCTCGCATACCCTGTATGCCTGAGTAATAGATTAGTAACTCCGCTCGTATTTACGGGTTTATTTTCCTCGTCCCTAGATGTTAAAACCACAACTAGGACCTTGAAAAATCAGCGTATTTTTCTAGGAACAAAGATTACAACCGACTTAAGCACATCCAGCTGCATTTCCAGTTTTTCCTCCTTCTGCAACCCGGAAATAATAAACGAGAACTATTATGCTGTTTTATTGCTGACTCCACCAATGTCTAAAAATCGACTTGACAAGTTGCCCCCGGAAATTATTTGTTTGAAAATACGGAAGAACTATCTCTTCGCGTGCATTTCCTTGGAGACAAATTGTAAAATCTTTTTGCCAAAAAGAAGTTGGGCGCATTACCGAGAGGAGGACTAATATTTACATTCTCCAACTTCATTTATTATACAGGTCTACGAGGATTGTAAACTTCTTTTGTGGAAGTACAATCCCTTCGAAGCATGAATGGTTCGATCGCAGTGCTATATGGAAAGATTTATTTACTGTGGGAAAATATGTTTGTTTTCCTAAAATCCTCAAGTCTTAGCGTGTACAGAGAAATGTGAACTCCGCATTGCGTGCGTCTTTGTTATTTTCCAAAGCACCGTCCTTCGATTGAAAAGCCTCTTTGATGTTCAGTTAAAGGTATCCCCTATCAAGTAAATCTGAGGAAATAAACATACTCCCAGCAGTAGCCACAGATTGAATATGAAAGCATATCTGATTGAAGAGGGGTTATTTTTTGCTCTGTTTATCTGCTTTATATTGCGGGACATATATCTCCCGTTTAATCTCTCAAAGTCCTTTAATAAAACACGAAAACGCGCACTTTTGTTTGAAATTATCCACTTAAATTTATCTCCTTAGGACGCCCGTAATCGCCACTATGAAAGATTTACTTAACCCACACATTTACATCTGGAAAATTGGAGCCAATCGGTCTAGCTACCGGAACTAAATGGATTACATAGCGCTTTTTCAGTGTTAAGGCCTGAAAAAATCTCATCAATCAGCAAGCCAGGTGCTTCAGCAGCACTTTTAGCGCTATCCGGTAGGCAGAAACTAAAACTGCCACAAATGAAAGGAACACAACAAGGCATTAAGGGGTATTACCTTGTTAAATTCATAATTCATAATCACTTTAATAGAATTGCATAAACACAATTGCGGCGCAATTTACCAGAAGAAAAGCTTTTAGCACCAATTTGCTGGAAATTGCATACTTAGCTGTCTTATCAGATTACTTTATAACTCACGTCCTCAATCAAGCAACAAATTTACTCAATGTTATCTAAATGCTCTGAAGTGCCAGTAATGTTATATAGATGGTGTTAGTTTATGCAACTGCCACTTTGAAGAATTCATATTCTGCTAAATAACTGATTGGATCCAGAAATGGTTTATTCAATATTCAACGGGGGAAACGTATAATTTACCGGGGAAGAAAAACAGTTTCAATTTCCCTTAACTACGATTCATTTACGTCGGGTAAAAAAGAAACCCCGAGGACAATTTCGCAAATGGCTGGACAAATTTCTCTGTCCTCTTCCCCGATAAACGCCGATCTGTTTTCTGAACGTCTGCTTTTCGTCTTAGTCAATTTTGTTTCCTGCCCTCATGGTGAGTTATCCTATTAGCCAGTAGATTGATTTCGTCGCTCGTCCAAAATTTTATGTTATTTCCATTCCATCTAGAAAATAGAGGCACCACCTAAGTGGTGACTTATGCTGCCGGCTTGGACAACAACGGAGTACAGGTCATAGATGGTCGTAGAAAATCGTAGATGATTATAGACCGTCGTAGCTGGCCGTAGAAAATCGCTTGAAAACCCTTGAATGGTCGTAGATGATCGTAGAAAATCCCAGATGATCTCTGGAGTCAAATCTGCAATCGAATTGCATGGGATCATAACTTCGGTCTGTGAAAGGTTTCGGTAGCAGGAAACGTAGCGGTATTGGATCATGCCTTTTATGCAATCAATGGAAGGATTTTTCAAACCGGCATTTAAATAAATACAGAGCAATAATACCAACCGCAAAATGATCACGAAGCTCAATTCTAAAAAATTGACTTGGTAAATTAAATTTTTGTTTCATTTATGTTGATGAGAACAAATTGCTGAATAAAGTTGTGACTATAATTTGCTTCCATTACCGGCTGCGCTCCATGTAATTACCCCTACGATTTCTTTGAATATAACAATGTAAATTGTATGTGCTCCGCTTTTTACCCCTAACGAGGATTATTAAAGAACGTATAATCAAACTGTGGCTTATTGTATTAATATTTGCTCTACACAAATTACCGGTTGCTTTTATCTAGTTCGAACCACCACCGGCGTAAATGTAGAATGAATTGTTATGCCTTTCACCCTTATAATTTCAGTCACTTATAGGCGATTGTTAGATAGGAGCAGCATGCAATAAAAAGCTTCACGAAAGCGATGCGTAAACATCACTGCGAAATTTTACATAGAAAAAACTGCTACAAAAAGTTTAAATTAAAATCACGAAGCCCACCAAATTGCAGGACGTTACGCAGCTCACCATCAGAGGAGATAGCTTCCGAATGGTAATTTGAAAACTATTTACAGACTTTGTGGTTAAATCAACATTTGTTTATCCGGGCAAGTGATTTCAGGGTGATGTTTAATTTAGATTGGGATATTCAGCGAAGTGTTTAAAAACGATGGGTTTGGGGTGATGAAGTTCCAACTACCTGATTTCCGTGGGAGCTACAATTTCTTGTCCGCTGGACCATGACCTGATTTCGATTTTTGATCACACCTGGTTCCTTAATTTGTGAAAGGGTTTTTGTTCATGATTTTCTAATTTTGGTCTGTTCAAAATTAGTTTGGGAGAATTCGGGGCTCCAGCCAGAGAACTGAGAAAGTGCTCTTTGGAAGTGGGCACTGTTAAATATTCCCATTTCACGCAGGGCCCACAGGGGAGTCATTTGGCTCGAATTAGCAAAACTTCATCAGCAATAAACACAGCGTCGACTTCGTTAGGATTTTAATTACATAACCCGTTCATACGTTTTGCCAGCATTACTTAAATATTTCATTCATTTCTCTAGCGTCTAAATGGACACATCATCACCATTTTCTCGTCAATTAGAGGTGATAATTCAGCCCGATAATGTTTTATTCACTCGAAATTTCCGTTCACTCAACTTTATTAAATATCTCGCATCTCCTCATCTTCGTTTCACTAATCTGATTACGGGTTTAACGCTGATGAACTAACTCTTCATTTTCACATTGCGCACGATGATCCATAATTTAAGTTTTTGCACACATTTTACACAAAATGTTTTTAAATATATTGAAAATGTATTGATTTTTTGCTAAAAAAAGTGAAAAAAAAAGGAAATTAGGAATTTTTTAGATGATGTTCATTGTTCTAATCGACTGATGTGAGTTCCATGTCGTCCTTGGATGCTTTTATTGAGGTTTTGGGAATGGGATTTGAAGAATCTTCGGTTGATGTTAGGCCAGATCTCGGGACCTAAAAAAGATGGAGCAAAAAAAAATTGCATGAGCCTGCACTTGACATCGTTAAATTTCCGAGATAGAGACTAACATTTTTTCCCCGTGTATGTGATGTCATGGTCACGGTTAAGACAAACTATTCAATTCTTTATTGTATTTTTGGCCGGAATTGGCTCAATTTCACGAGAATTCTACCTAAATAAGTATCACATTAAGTTTAAAAAAATCTACTTAATTTACCTAATCATCCCCCATACCCTCGTACATAAAATTGCTCTACTAGAACCTAAACTTGCGGCAATTTCCCTCCAACATACGTCTTTGTTTCTCAATGCCGTGACAAACCTTTGTTCCTTCATGATTCAATTATATGAAAGTATGGAGACCATCAACCGAAACTGCTTGAGAATGCTGCGAAGACCCGGAATTAACCCGTAAATAAATTTAGCCTGTATTGTCTTGTAAATTCCGAAGATGTTGAGTTAGTGGTTGGACGTAGGTCTAAAGACATCCATCAGTATCACGTTACTACGATGGGATATGCTTAGGATAATGTGTGTGATTTGGATAGTGAAGGACCGGATTTAGTTGAAATTCGAAACTTAAGGAGTGAAAATTATAATTTTAGTGCATGAAGTACATGCTAGAGCGAGTGAAACTGGCAATTGATAAACAGTGAAAGTATCGTTAAATTTGATATGACGTTGATTTGATGGGGTATGAGGCAAATGCCGCCTCTGCAGGTTTGCATTTAGCATACGAGGAGTATTTCACTTGATCCATGAATACACAAACAGTTGGCTTAATCGAATTGTCCCCGAACTATTTCCATTTCCTAAATTGTCCTCACGTCGCTCAATATGCTTAGATTAAAATTAAACTTTTTAACTAATATATTACGTAAGTATTAAGATCCCCTGCTGAATATGAATAAAACTCGGATCTAAATCAGAAGTTCCGAGCGAAGATCCAAAACCTGGATAGGGGGAAAATCGGGATATGCATGTAGATACAGTTATAATCTATCATGGAATGATTAGCTCTCCAATCTTTTATCGTCTTTGTAAGGAGACAAGCGAAATTTGGTTGATTTATGGACGGCTCCCAAAGGTCCAATACTGATTCTTTTCCTATTCCCCATTTTTCCATTTTTTGTTTTATGTCAAAAGGGGCGGTTCTGGAGCATAGCGATTGAACGATAAGCAATCAGTCACTGTCAACGTATAGATTTACATGATTCTTAACTGACGTATTTCGGGTTTTGACTTGAGGGAAATTTCTAGTTGGTGTTAACTTATTTTAATGTCGCATTGGTGTAGAATTTATTACTTAGCTAACGTTTGTTCCATTGTTTCATAATGGAACAGAATTGTTCCATCGTTCCATTATGTTCCACAATGGAACAAAATTGTTCCATCATTCCACTATGCACCATAATGGAACCATGGCACTCTATCGTTTCGTTGTTTGCTAGAACTTTCTTTGTTGTTCCAATTGCAGCAAAGACGCTGCGGTAGTAAATTTGTTATTTCTCATCTTGTGAAATAAACAGCTGTTATCAGCCTGCCATTCGCGCAAATCTCCAATACAAATGAGCCAAGAGACAAAGCCGCCCTCTTTTCACATATCATAAATAAGCGGATAATCATGCACTGATCAGATTGGAGCATTCAAATTGATTTTCAATTCAGCTTCTGAATCAAAAGTCGCCGGTCAATCATAAATTAGGAGATGACCATTACCAGCGCAGGAAGCAAAATTTAATTTGTGGAATATCACCGCAATAGCGGCAATCAATGCCATTATGACTAATTGGGCACTAATACTTTAAAAAATGGCTGTTATCCGACAGCCATAAATACGAAACGTGTTGATTAAATAGAGCAGGACAACACATGCTAGATTTTTGCCGCGAAAATTTTGCATAGATATCTCGTTAAGGGGAATTATCTGCAGAAAGTAATTAACTGGGGGGATTCTCTTTTGGCTTCTAACACACAATGTGCCAGTCTAAAGGTAACTTCTGCGACGCGTCCTGATCATTAATTTATTTTGGAAATAAGCTTATTGGGACCCTGCGGAGGCCTACCCTCCTGCCTTGTAAACTAGGATTGTGCTCGTATTTTTTCGAGCCTGTATCTCATTATTGAGGGAGCTGCTTAAACAGGAAGAAACTGAGATAATCCCTGAGACACCACAACCCCGAAAACTAATTACCCTCGGAGTTCCCCAATAAGGGACGGAGGCAACCCTTTTCTAAAAATCTTGCGTCGTGTCGCTAAGTTTGTCAATACTTTATGGCTATCGTTAATGTTTACGAACCACAAATCTTACAGAAATAGAACCGCATTAAATAGGGAGAATTTGCTTAGGTAAAAGTATTGGTGAATATAACAACAAATAAAGGGAAATGGCATCAGCAGATGTATATTTATGTATAGCAATTTAAGCTCCAACGTTGTCACCAGGATGTGAAAGAATAAGCGCCGATTAAAAAACAAAACGGGGTTTGTGTTTTATTATTAGAGCTGAGGGAGAATTGTCAGCAATCACCCTGCGGTGCGGTATTAAATTGCTTTCATTATGCAAAATTTATGTCAATCATTACCATTGGATTTGACACAGGGATATGATATTTCACGATATATCGTGCGAAGGCAATGAACCACAGGCCAGATTAGGCAAAAAGGACATTCATAGTGCCGAGTTTATCCTTGTTATCGCCTGTTCCCGGATCCCGACACCTGAGGCAGTCGTATATATCCCATAAACTGTCATTAAAAGCAGCCACTCTTCTTGCAAGACTGCTAATACTGTTTGCTCCAGCCTATCGAATGTCTTTTTATATTTATTTTGCCCCAATAAAGTTTTAAACTTGAAGCTTAACTGAAATACCCCTTTGTTTCATTCAGGAATAACGAGTTCTTGCACATGGTTTTTCCACAGCGGAAAATGCATGCAAAATATGATGCCCCCCAGTTTTAATTTTATACGACTTTTTGCTGTTTCCGGACCTTTCATTAATTATTTAATAAACAATGTTTTAATTAGTGTATTTAATAGGTAGGATTCAAGATAATTAGTCTCTCATTGACGCAGCATTGCGACTTAGTTCAGCGTAGCGCAGACAATGGCGGACAATATTCTCCACTTTTGGCCCATCTGGAGAGTTTAAAAAGTAAAATTTAACAAAGGGAGATATATGTATAGTTACAGACATAGATGGATTTAGCAGATAATTGGTGAAATTTACATATTTTTATCTTTTTCCTCTTTCTTATCGTCAAAGTTAATTTTTGGGTCACCCTGTATACATGATTTTTTCCGCAAAACTAAAGCAAAAAATTCATGAGTTCGAAGGGATAAAGCCCCTCCCCCCCCAAAAAAAATTAAAGCAACTTAGAAACTAGACCAAAACCTGTCAAGCCTTGCTTTTGGCCTTGGTTTACTCCCCACTACCCTATTTTCCATACAATATTCTCCATTTAGCATCTGTTTCCAGAACTTACATCAGCTACTGAGATCTCGTTTGGTTGGGACTGATTATTAACTCATATAGGATGTTTAAATAAGCCAATATATTGTAATCCGAAAAAGGCGGTGGTTCAGGAATTGCACTTAATATCGGGCAAACCGATGAATACCTATCATGGTCAATTCAAATAATTACTTCGGTTTTATGCAGTTACTCCACCGCTATCATTTAAACTATAACTTCAAAAGAACATACGTACTCATACGTTAATTAAAGTGAGATTTCAGCAAAAAGATAATACTGCCCATAAACACGAATGTTATTGCTATAATCATGATGTTGTACCAGGAATCTGATTAGATTTTAAATATTTATAGGCAAAAGCTAAAATATGTAATTATCGGCTTGTAAAGGCATAACATGTGTACTGAAGTCGGGGATATACTCTGGAATTAGGGGCATTAAATATGAATGATATCAATTCGCCATGTCCATCGAATCACGGTCGCAAACAGAATCTTTTATGAAGCTTGACAAATATTTGATATCGGATGATGTGTGTTGTAGATAGACGCATTTTCATGTGCTACCTCCTGTACTTTTGACACATGAATATATAAAGCACACATTTAGATAAAAGCTATTTACATTCGCTACTCTGTGCTTGAAAATGGGCACCTGGAAGTCTCTACCATAGAGCAAATACGATTTTTTAACATTTTCTTTATACAGGATGATTCAAGGTAGTGAATAGCTGGCACCACCAGTATGTTACCGAGGTACAAAAAAATCAACCTAAATAAAGAAATCTGATGGGTTTAAGTCGGGACGTCGCGGTGGCCACAGTCATTCACTACCCCAACTAATCCATCGCTGTGGAAAGTGAATATTCATAAACTCTTTCATATGGAGTTATCACCATTAATAAAAAATGTTTTTATATTTCTGGAACACTCTGCATAATGAACTAGAGCTAAGTTGGTATCATCGAAAGAAAACTTCTTGTCTGCGTCTGGTGATAATTAGACAGAAATGTGGTAATTTGCTAACCCCAAATACAACGGAATTTGGAAGAAATGTTATTTCTGGGTCCTTCAAACGACGAACCAATTTTCCTCAGGTGATATATGAATTCTCAGATTTACTAAATTTCGTCGATGCAGTTAGGGTGGTTTATTTTTGCTTATACTACTGTCAACCCTATAGAATAAATTACGTAAGATTTAACGTCTTTTTTTAATGATTGTTTGTTTATTTCCAGGCAAATGGAATATCCATTCTAGTGCCTGGAGGGCTTGCAGGCATCGTATAGCCTGCAGGTAACCCATAATACTCCCCATTGGATGAAATTAAACCCCTCATGCAGCCATTCGGGAAGTAAATTAATGAACGGCCCGTTCTATTAGCGAGCTATTTATACAATTTCGGAAAGATAAGGTTGGAGTGATGTTGAAAAATCGTGGAGCAAGGAAGGTCGACAGTTTGGCAGTGACTAATCCGTCGAGTAAACATTTTACTTAGGACACCAGAAATGCTTTTCCCAGCTCGTCACTTCTGCGGATATGTTCGCACCTTAGAGAATGAGCTTCCTGATTTCGATTATTGGTTGCCAAGTTTGAGTGACGTCCTAAACACACCCACCAGGGGTGAAAAGTTGGAATGTGTGGAAAAAGACAAATCACCGTATGTTCGTAAATGTCAGAACGTCTTTCGGTTATAAGCGCTAATCAACATTCTGCAAATACTTATAAAGCTCAGCGACAGTGAAATGTACTTTTATTATCGCATTAAGATATTATATCCCTACGTCTCGGTAGCTCATACTAAATAAGCACATGATCCATTAAATCATGCATATTACCGAGAGATTCCTAATAAGTTTCCATTAAAAACAAAAAAAATCTTCCATTAACATTTAATCTCCACAGGTGATAAATTACCTCTAGTTGGACGTTAATCGTCCTTGCATTGAGCTATAGAACAATTCCACGTTTTTATGACGTTTCCAATGTCAAGAACCGCGGCTACATTGTTATAACAGAAAGAAACCACGAATACGTAATCATTTATTTAAGGACTTAAACTGAATTTTCATGTAACACGAAAAAGGAGGTATTGAGTGTAAGTGACCTAGAAGAAAGCGTAAAATGTTGCCCTAGGCACTGTCGCATGTAGAAGTTGTCTGGTCTGACCCCGGACACCAAAGGTTAACGTTACGTTCAACGCTCTCTCACCCCTAAAGTGGCACCCTCGTGTTCTTATTTTGCACAAAAGCGGGCAAATAATAGAATATGCAATTTAATTAGCTTCATGCAAGTGTTTGTGTCTGCAAATTCGGCAAAACTTATAATAATTATATAGTTTTCTTAGAAGAAGTTAAATGCGCTGGCAGTGTTTAGTTTCTTTGTCTTTGTTTCCCCGCGAGTGAAACAACTCCATTGGCACTGTTGCTTTGTTAGGAATATTTATGTTCAGCTGGCTGCTGAGATACAGAGGGATGGAAATTTATTATAAGGGATGCACATAAATTCATAAGGAGAAGCGGTAGAAATATTGTCAGGGTTTCAACACTCCAAAAGTTTTTTAGTGTCGTTTTTCAATAGTTAAAGATGCGAGAAAAAATGCATTTAGTACTTAATAAGCTACGGAGATTTTTAAATGCCAATCAGGATGGCCACTTCAGTCTCCCGATCTGACCCTTATGGACTACTATCTTCTCGGGCAATTTCAGAACTAAAACGTTTGCAATAAAACCAAAAGATATTGATTTACAGAAAATTTATCATAATTTAATTATGCAAAACATTTTTTATTAGGTGGCTCGTTTCCGAAATATTTGTGGTTCACCTTTGACCTAGCAGGAAGTAAATTCTTTGTGTCCACATTCTTGTATTGTGAGGAGAGAAGGCTCGCCATTTTGTAAGGTCTTTAAACCAAGGGTTGTTTATATTAATTATCTGAATCTGTTCGATAAGAAATTTGCAGTAAAGCAAACACGGCGTTGTCCATATACATAAACGGAGTTTGCATATAAAGTAACTGCAGATCCAGGCAATCATTCGCGATGACAGGGGCGGCCGTCGATAACATCCTGGACCCGATGTAATTAAATCTTCTAATCAACACCTCCATTCATCGCGATAGGGTTATTGTTTAAAGAGAATGGGTCTGAGTACCGCCGGTTTGTCGATTTACCCCTTAGCCTGACCTGCTTTTATTCCCCGATGGGCCATTTATTTGGATTTAAGGTGGACAATGGCTAACGCTGAGAACTTAAGCTTAATTGAGCGGAGAGTTAGCCTATTACGGATGCAAATGGAGATTGTGCGGTTGTCATACGGATGGACATTGCACAGACTTGCACTTACATAATAGGGCCTACTATATTGTTAGCTCTGGTTTGAGAGTTTGGGACAATGCGAGTGGCAATATAAGAGCAACCTGGAACGTAATCGATGATTCAAAATGGACGATGCTAACTCAAAATTTTTCGTTCTTCCTTACTGTAGTTACTTAATTAAAATCGCTTGACCGGCCAATTTAATCTATTAGTTTCGCGTGTAGCGTTAGAAAAACAAATAACTCAAACAAACCGTAATAAAAATGAAATGGGGGACAGAGAATATTTATAATCCCGAATAAAGAATGGCTGCGGTAAAACTGTCGAAATGAGGCAACATATCAAAATCGACCATTGTTTACGTGCGAAAGCCAAATTGACTTCGATAAAGCGCAGTTGCACGCGTTTATACGGCCGGTTTAATCACTTGCAAAACGCGGTACCCAAAACACATTCCCGATCCCGGTCTGAGTGCTCATAATTCAGAAACGGAAGGAAATTAATGGTTTTGTTTCAACACAGGTTTGACAGCCGTTTATTTGAGCTGTTCGTGACTGAGGCTCATATACTGTTCGGTGACAAACGCTCGAAGAAATGACAATTTGTTTAACCCGGGAAGTTAATTAAAAGTCCCAGTTATTAAACAGAAGCGGGTTTACAGTGTAATCTGCGTCGTGTCTGTCACTGATCGAATTTAAAATAATTGAAGTTGTGATTTGGAATCCAGGCGGCATTGATATCATCAATATACAGGGCGATCCATCAAAACTACATGCTCGCCAAAGGTAAGCGGGAAGCATCTCCGGAGCAGCAGTGCTCTGATCCCAAGCATAGACCTAGAGAAATCTCAGAGGGGTACAGGGACGTTATGAACTCTACCGCCTTTGGCAGCCCTGAGAATGTGGGTCTGACAGCGCGGAATGTAGGCGCAGCCACCCAACAGATCGATAAAGGAAACCATCCACTAAATAACGAACAATAACCAAGAACAAGAAGGAACGGCAGGCAGATCTCTTGAAGGAACTACTTTGTGGAGGTGGCATCAGGGACTGTTCAACCATGCTAAAACTCTGGATATCTCGGGCTAGCACTAACCGCCGACACCAAGAAAATGAAGGACATCAAAAGGAGTCCTGGAGAAGGTTGGGCGAACAGATCGAAAATGCTTTGGGCGACAAGACGAGACTCATTTTCAAGCGGCCACCTCGTGTGGTGGCTTAGCTGGCACTGATTTTTTTAGAGAATGGCCCTTGATTCTCGGATTTATATAGGAATCATACAGCCTAATTAGCAGTCAGCCCAATAATCTCTATCAAAAGAGAAGAGTGAGCATTAAAAATTTTCGACGAAAAGCATCACAAGGGAAAACCAAAATCAAAAGGCAAAACGTCCTTTGAACCTAAATGGCTTTGTCAATGTCAGATAGAAAGAATGGTACATAAAGAACTGGTCTATATTTTAATGCAGATAAACGTCAGATTATTCATTCCAGTGATCCAAAGAGAATTGTTCATAAAGATAACAAGCAGCTTTCTCGCTGAGGGTGTTTTTGTTGCGAATTAATTGTATCCAGACACAATTGTGTTGCCGGAAGAGGAAAAAGTTGAAATCGGTTAAAAAGCACAAACAGTATTATTTGAAAATTTAATGGAACCCTTTAGTCTGGTTGCCATTAATTAGCCAAATATGGAAGAGTCTGGAACACAATGCAAGCAAAAACGCAAATATAATTAAATTAAGTATTATTAAATGGTATACTATGACGTATTTAATATCATGGCTCGCGGACCGATTCCCAATCGGAAATATATTTTGGTAACGTTATTAGTAAAATAACAAAATGGGTCCATTATGTGAGGGAGTGCAAATTAAGTTAGGTAGCCTCAGGTGGCCAACTGTTTACGCCAATATTGCCCAATTTCCTTCACTTCTCTGTCACTGCCAATGCAACCAAATTCATTAAATAGACTTCTGGAACGCCAATTAACTGCTAATACACCCCAATACATAAGGTTAATTATTTCTGTGTGCTCTTATATGTCAATAGGAAGCCCTCTTTTCTCTCGATTCGGTTATTTCGATATTTAATTGGGGGAAATCTGATATGGAGCGTTTTTAAGAGAAGTATTATGTGACATTAGAAGAGGTTCCTACCCTTGTACAATCATCTTGTTTACGAGTGTAGATACGAAAATATCTCTGCTCGTGTATTTTCCAAATTGTGTTAAATCTCTCCGGGGAATGCGATTTGGGGACAAGTCAAAAGAGTTTAAAGACTAGTTGTTGGGGGAAAACTAATGATATTAGGGTTATGACGAACTGATCTCCGAACCAAGACCTCCTTAACCAAGATAAAGGTTCAGACGACTTGACCACCTACATCTCACCTGTCTTCATTATTTTCATTCACTTTTTTATCTCATTCGCTCCTGCTCACTTAGTGTCGGTCTTCTGTTATTGAAATTTGGGGAACATATTTTTTTAGTACCAATTTTTCAAAAAAGTGTCATCTAATGTCACATTAGCAAGTTTCAGGTTAGTTCTGGTACGGTCCTGGGGTTAATCTTGTGGAACCTGCTGAGAGTACGGTTTGGCATACGAGGATGACCTGATACTCGGTGCCAAGACCCAAGGCCGCGGAACTGAGAGCAAAGAAGGCGACAGAGCTCGCAGTTGATATGTTTAGTGAAAGGGGACTTAGCATGGCCATGGAGAAAATGGAGATAACGATGCTGGCAGGCAGAAGGGAAATCAGAAGCCTAAGAGGTGGACGAGCAAAAGCCCGTTACGCAAGCCAAGTTGAAATATTTTGGAGTATAAAAGTCTCTTTTGAAGATTTCCACCTACTTAGGCAAAAAAAGTTAGTTTAGATTAGCTGTTTGTGACACTTGATGGTTCAGGTCAGGGTGGGCGGATTGGAGCTAGGCTCAGTTTCGTTTTGAGAGCGAGGGCAACTAATTCGAAAAATGTTTATTTGAAGGCAATATAGCGAGACATATGTACAGTAGTGATCAAAAATAGATAGACAAACAGAATTTTTTAATTAAATCAATCATGCATATGTTAATTGATCTGTTTCCTATGCATGTTATTTGTCGCAAAACACATTATAAGAAATAATAAACAAATGTTGATAAAGTTACTTAATTGTCAATAAAGAAATAATTGAATTTACTTTAAATTCTTAAGATATCAGAAAAATATTAGTACAATTTGCATTTGGTTTATAGTCCACAACATGCCTTGTGGTGTAAAAGTGTCCACTGATTTAAAAGAGCGAATTGTCAAAGCTTTTAATGAGAGTGAACGGCAAGTGCAAATTGCCGGTAGGTTTGATGTTAAAAAAGGCACTATTTGCGGTACAATAAAAAGATACCAAAGAACTGGATCAATTAACCCGAAGCTAAAAACTGGATGACCAAAGAAGCTAAACAAAAGAGATGCGTTGAAGATAAAAACTATTAGTTTGAAAAATCCATTTATCTTCTGAGAAAATTCGATCTGAGCTGGAAGTTTTCGGAGTTTCTGTGTCTTCAAGGACTATATAGTCCTTAGAAGTAAGACGAATATTAGTCGAAAAGAAATTATTTGCAGGTAGGCCAGCAAAAAAACCTTTCTCAATAAGAAAAGTCGGAAGGCCCGAATGGAATTTGCTCGACAACACATTCATTGGCTGAATTGGAAACGAGTTTGCTGGAGTGATGAATCCAAGTTCAATTTGTTTAATTCCGATGGTATTTAATACGTTAGATGTCCAACTGGTCAGCGATTAAACCATAAATAAATCAGAACCACAGTTAAGCATGGAGGAGGATCGGTAATGATGTGGGGATGTTTCAGCGGTTTTGACATTAGCCCACTACATAGAATAAATGGAATCATGGACAGATTTGTATACAGGGATATACTTCAGAATGTCATGTTACCTTATGTTGAAGACAATTTACCCTTAAGATTCCATTTTCAACACGACAACGACTCCGAACATTCCTCAAAGTTAATTAAACGTTTTCTTGAAGAAGAAAAAGTGCCGATTTTGAAGTGACCTTCCCAGTCGCCCGATTTAAATCCCATAGAAAACCTGTGATAAATTGTTGATTTTTTTTTGTTTTGTTGATTGAGACGTAAAAATTATTCAAATTGCGATGAATTATTTATTGAAATACAAGAAAAGTGGCAACATATTGATCCAGCAATATTAAACAAATTGATTGGATTTATGACGCGTCGATGTCAGGCAGTCATTGACAAAAATGAATATTTTACCAAATAGTAATGCCTTGGGAAAGGTTCTAATTGATTTTTGAAATAATTTGAAGGCAATTGTTATGTTTTTGTTTTCATTTTTAAATTGTCTATCTACTTTTGATCGGGTGAATTCCAAATATTTATTTTTTTATTGACAATAAAGTAACTTTATTAACATTTACTTATTATTTCTTATAACGTATTTTGCGACAAATAACATACATGAATAAGAAACAGATCAATTGACATATGCATGATTTAATTGAAAATTTTGTTTATCTATCTACTTTTGGACACTACTGTACATACATATGTAAAAAAATAATAAAAATTCTGAAGCAAAGTAGACAAATTACTAATATCACTTAACCTTGACACATTAGATCTCCAACGTATTGTCTTTCCTTTTGGCCCTTAAGGACTTGTCTAAAGAAACAGAAATTAACTAACAATGCCACATCCTTGTTTCGCGGATACTGCAAAACACTTAGACCGAGTTTGAGTGCAGTATGTAAACTAACAACTTAATTGAGATTTGAAGTTGGCAATGTAAAGGAATAATAAGTGCAAAGGAACAGAATAGTTAATTGTTCTGAAAAGTGTCACTTGAAGCAATTCACGTTGCGCCAGGCCTCCTGGCGTCAGCTAATTACTTTCTGCGACAGTCAATCGACAAAATTTCTAAGAAGTTAAATGAGTTAAATGAGTCAAATGAGAGTTGGGCGTTGTCACGACACGCTCAATTCCAGTGTCACCAACTGGGCAGAACAACGAACAACATAAGAGGTAGCACGTGATTTATATTGTCCCTAGGCGAACGCATCCCACAGGGGACCAGTATCAATAAAGTTATTGAAAATACTTTTCAGGAGTATAACAAGGGGGAAAATATAAAATAAAAAGTCCAATTTGTATATCTGTGGACTTAAAGGGCCGGCCAAATCGGCCCCTTGTCAATCCGCTTTCCACGAAATCCTGACCAATATACTTACCCTTCAAAAGGAAATGGAATATTGGATTAATTTCGAAACAAATCTTTTTTCCTTTTATTGAAAAGGTAAACACAAACCAATTCAATTTGTTTTGATACCACGACCGCTGATTTATTTGATTTTCTTACAGATTTCCAGGGTGGTGGATTCCTACACATAGGTTTAATAATAATTTTCTTTAGGCAGTCATGCGTATATTTAAGAATTCTTCGTAAGCACATTTTGTAACGTAGATAACACTTCAGACATTTTACGAAATTCAAGACTATCGCTGCATCTAGAATGCTGTAGAAACCAAAGAAAAAAAATCGAGCGGGTTCGTGTCTGGAGAACGGGCTGGCTGAGGATGTTCCGAATGGGTGCCCACAATGCATATTCTTATCTTGGACACACTGTATACGTTTGGCTCCCATTAAGTGAACCATCCTTTACTCCCAATACGTCCCTAATTAATTCGAACGAAAAAAACCTACCTGCTTCATTATTATTTGAACAAGCATGCCTCAGGTCACATGTTAAATAAACCATGGCGACTTAATTCGCCTTACAGCAATAATACACTAAAGGTACACTTTGTTTCATTGTCTTTTTTTTTTCTCTTTTTGCCAGCTCTCTCATTAAAGTCATATAACTTAAAATTATGTCTAATACGTCTTGTTTCCTCTGTAATATCATGATATAGCACACGAAGTTCGTTAATAAGTGTAAATTTGTACCTGACCCGAACCCTTGGCCTGAGAAAGGGGCATTCCGAAACATTAAGTAATGTCCCTTTCACTTGAGACATCAGTCCTTTGTGAGATCATGAAATATTATACTGGATATTATGAAAAAATATGTGTAACCGAACGGACATGCATTTAAATTGTTATTTACAAGAGGTTATGGTGTTAGTGCTGAGTTATTGTTAGATTTTCCCTTGCCAAAGGCACAATAGTAATCTGAACCGTATTAGCCGCCATTTGCGAGCTGCAGTGGTGGCAGTATTAGCCCTTACTGTTACAATCCTTCTATCTTCAAAACCGTACTAATCTCAATCTTAAGTGACATATATGGTGCATTCTTCTCTCTCATAGGTGTGATGATAAACACGGTTTTTGATTACAGTTCTCCCAAAAAAAAATCAAACAAGGTCATGTCTAGAGAACGGGCTGGCCAAAGATATTCCTAGTGGACGCCTATCATTAGAAAGAAAGAGAGAAAAATAAAGTAATTTAAACAATAAAACGAAATTAGAGAAGATTAAAAGCCCATTTGTGGTGATATAAAGAGAATTGCATGACAAATTAGAAAGTTATGTAAATATCTGCCGCCATAAGTTTGGAAATAGAAGTGGGAGAAAAGTGGCGCGGTCTATAATTCAAAAGACCGCTTTCGCAAAACTGGGGTGTGTAAATGGGTGAATAACTACGTATGAATTTGCATATTGAAGGTTACTTTTACTTCCGCCCCTATGCTGTTTGTCATATAACCCTTTCGGCGTCGACGGTCATTACCGAGATATTACACAGGCGAAGACACCGACGCTTCTGTTCAACCGACTCTGCTGTTGATTCATCCTGCTCAACGAACTGGAACTTTGCATTCCAACAACTATTATTTATTACCGAGAACACTTTGGCTTTAATGCATATGTGGAAAGGTTTTTGATTTTAGGGTACATTAGTGGATGTATGGCTTTGTTTCCCTTTATCGCGGCAACCACTTATCATTTTTATAAATCTCACGTAGTGCGCCTTCTACTAGCTTTCCATGCGATGATGAGGAGCAGAGAGGGATTGAAATTTCGTCTGCGCATATGGAAGAGTTCTGATGAATTTTTGCAAATGTAAACGCTTCCACCGCGTTTCAAATTGTGAAAATTTCTCGTTGTCTTGATCGTTGCAGGACTGCCAAAAGAAACATTGACCATCGCGCGACACCCTGCATCGCACTTTCCTGAGGGTGATGAGGTGATGAAACAAAGATGGAGAGCTGTGATTTTATGCTGAAGAGGTATTTTCGACAAAAGTTTCCGTACCTCCTTACATGCCTTCGTCCATCTTCTTCCGCGATAAAAGTGCTCAACATTCTGGACAAATTGGAACACCCTTAAGGTACTCTCTCTTGTATGTCCAAATAAATCCGATTTAATTAAAAAAAGTTATCTATCGACCAAAACTGCTATTGTAGGGCGGTCAACCTGCAGCTGCGTATGCTCTGCAAATTGAATTTATTAAAGGGCCGGAATGAATTTTACCATGAAAATTTCGAATTCGAAAAGTTCCAATTGAAAATATGGATGAGAGATAAAATATAATAATAAATAATTTCCAATTTAAACGCAGATTCCGGCTCGCGTAATCGTATACACCATTGAAAGGATAATATTATAGGAAAGCCAGTTATGTCCGAGCAAATTATTCCGGCAATTTAAGTATGATCAAACGGCGAAATTTGTTTAAATGGTAAATCGCTGTTTTATTAAATCAAATGCTGTGCCTGCATTTTGGGAGAGATTTAATATTAATAATCTCAGGTGGGGAAATCTGGCATGCCTTACGAGTGCAATAGCTGTTACAGTAATTTGAACTGAACTTTAACTGATCCTGTATCAAAAATGGGCCTAAAAAACTTGCAACAAAGAAAATAACTAAAACCGAGTGTGACTAAGAATAATTAATCCTTAGCCCGTATAAGTCTTATTAGCCCTCGCTAACTAAAGTCGTAAATTATGGACAAAGAATCTCTAAGTTGGGCAAAACAAAATGAGTTTCTCGTTTAATTCCCCATAAAAGCATGAAGCAGAGAAGAAAGGGGATTAAATATTTTATCCCAGCAGCGAGGATATTAAAATCGACTGTCATTAACGGAACAAATTGTCACCTAAATTGTAATGTGTCCCTTTGTTGGCGGGAACTTTTTAATTTTTAGTTGGCACTGGCTCAACGACCGTATCAGCATTCGAGGTGCCAGAAATTAAAAGAAATTAGACCGAAATAACGCCAACGCGGTGCCGCAATATTGTCTCACAATGATCTTGCTTTCTAATTACTCACTTATTCCTTTCATTTCCGGGAGAAAAATTCAATATTATCCTCGGAATTATCCAGGGCGATGCAGACGTCTGATAGATGGATGTGATACGTATCTCGTGGAAAATACAACTTAGGAAACATTTGAAGCACCAAACTATTGAAATAGTGGTAAAAGAAGACACAAATACAGTATTAGTCAAAAGTAAAGCGACAAATAAGAATTATAGGTCCCTAGGAAATCGGCAGTCTCCTTAAGAATGATATACATAATACAGGGTGTTTCAGAGTTGTGGTGACAAAAGCTTAGGGGAGATTCCTCTGACCAAAACAATAAAAAGTTCATGTGAACATAGGTTCGCAAGCGCTTTGTTTTAGAGATACAGGGTGTTAAGTTAAAAAGAAAGTTTTTCATTTATCATTTAAAAATGCATTTACTTATTTGAATAAAATTTTTACGGTTTATTAAAACAATTATTATCAATCTGCTAAACCAGTTAGATTTGATCCAGAACTTCCAGGTGTACCGAATGAGTAAGTAGGTTGGTTTTTGCAGGAAAACCCATCACCCTGTATTTTTTTGCGGTTTTTATGTGATATTCAGATAACCCCACTAAAAATAGTACATTTTTGTCTCTTGGCTTTTTTTCGTGTCTTGCTTCGTTTTCGAGAAGAAGTTATATTGCCATACCTCGGTGCGTCCCTGAACTCCATACGGAGAAATAACAATGCTTGAAATTATTTTTTTAACAAAGTGAGTGTGTTTATTGTAAACGGCCTGCATTGATTTGAGCTGAAAGTCAATAACGTTAGTTCTTAAAATCTGTCTTTTTTAATTTTTTTTTTTAACTTAACACCCTGTATCTCGAAAACAAAGCGCTTACGGACCCATGTTCACATGAACTTTTTTTCTTATTTTGGTCAGAGAAATCTCCCCTAGGCTTTTGTCACTACAACTCTGAAACACCCTATATTTCGATTCTATACTTGTAAATTAACTAATGTACTTACAAAAACCCACTTCATTTTGCTTATATGCTCGATAATTTTTTACTTTTAAGCCATTCCAAAACTAAAGCAACAAAGGCGTATTTTCACTCTTTATTAGTGGCAAATGCATTTCTGAATCTGCATTCCGATTATTTTTGTTTAATTTAGTGGAAATTTTATAATTGTTAAGTGGCGGTCAAGTATAAAAAATAACCATTGCAAACTAGTTGGAACTGAATCGAAGTATTGTCTTTCGTACAATCAAACGTTTTTCAATTCGAGGAACTGTTGTGAATAGACTAAAATCTAGATGGCCAAGAAAAACCAGCCAAAAAAACATTTATTTCTACGAAAAATAGACGGTTTCAGCTGAAGTTGGCTGAAGAGTACATTAATTGGACAGTAGAAAAATAAAAAACAGTGCTCTTTTCGGACGAAAGCAAATTCAACATGCATTCAAATGATGGTATTTGCTGGGTACGTCGTCCTGTTAACAAGAGGTTTGGTCCAAAATACACTCGTGGCATCGCAAAAACCTGGAGGAGGAAATGTGATGGTGTGAGGATGTTTTTCAGGAACTGGGGTAGGCCTCAAGTAAAATTAACGGGGTAATGGACCGATTTCAATATTTACGAATTATAAGAGACACAATTCGTTCACTTGCCGTCACACGCCGTTCACTGAAGAAAATTTGCCATTGTCGTGGGAATTTCAACACGACAATGACCCTAAACATACTGCTAAGATGGTAAAACAATTTTTTGCGGACCGTAGCATTCGTGTAATGAAATGGCCTGCCTAGAGCCCAGACCTAAACCCCATAGAGAACCTCTGGGAAATCATTGACCGTAAAGTGAGACAGAAAAACCCACAAAACTTTCAAAATTGTGACCAGCTCTTTGACGTCATTGTCTAAGTTTAGAATTCCATACCAGCATCAACTCTTATGAGTTTACTGTAATTTATGAGTCGTAGATGTACTGAAGTGATAAAAAAATAAATGTTATGCTACAAAATATTAAATATAATCTAAATCTAAATTCATTTAGTTATATGTTGCTTTACTTTTGAAACCTTTCTAAGAAATATTTTACTAGTTATTTTTCTTTCAAATTTTGTTGACTATTGTTATTTATTAATAAATCCATTCAACTTAGTAATAATATTTTGAGAACCGATTAACATCTCTAAAGACATTGCATATAATTTTATTTGTTGCTTTACTTTTGACTGACACTGTACCTATAGAGATAGTCGCAATATCTTTAAATCCCCGGGCATTTTATGCGACAGAGCCTTGTGGTCAGATGTTTTAATTGGGAGCGTGTAGATTAACTCAAACTGGGACGGTAAATCTTCCTCAGGCCGAGAACTCATAAAAGTAACAAAAATTTCAAAAGAACTTAATCTGGATCGGTAATATTAAACTCAATGAACCCACCAAGGCACTGTTGCAAAAACTGTTGAAAACAGTCGGCAAAAAGGCAAGAGGGTAGTGCAAATACTGGATCTTACGGAGATACGCGAGATGATGGTTGAAAAAAAGAGCCAGGAGGTTGGTGGGCCGACCTCAATACTCACATCTGACTTCATCCTTTTTTTTACAATTACCGAGGACTATCCAGGGGTTTGCAACTTCTGGATTTGATCCAGCGGGCTGGGTTCCCGGGATGAATTCTTGGAGCCCACGCAATCCACTATCCACTATCGATCGCAAATATCCCGATTTGTATTCATCAAGGAACTTTTGGTGAAATTATCTGAAATAGCTTTTACAAAAACTTCTGTGCATTTTGTAGTAATTTGAATTTTTGCGTTTCCCGGAATGAAAGCGATGATGCAATTGACAAGCGCTCTGAAGGTAGCAGAAGCTCGACACGAGGCAAGTTTTTATACGGGGAAAGTGGAAATATACGTTAACAAATATCAAACAACAAAGTAGATTTGAAGCAACGTGGCTCAAGCAACTGAAGCAAGATGACTAAAGCAATTGAAGCAACAAGGCTCAAGCGACTCTTAGCGCGCATCTTCCCACTTTCTCCGTATAAGAGCGCAAGCAATTGAGTCAAGTTGTGTCTACGATACAGTCCAAATTCAAATTATGTAAATAAATTACTGGTTTGGTGCTAAGAACATAAAATAGGTACCCTTGAGGCACACCTTCTTAACATATGTTTGCTCATTGTAGTATGTACGTACATTACAAAAGCAGTCGATGCCCATGGATGCAAATGCATATCACACAAGACATGTAGCAATAAAGTTTTATTGGCTATTAATTAAGCAATTACGAGTACGTACCACTAATGCTTGCTACACCATAAAATAAATAACATAATAGATTTGTGTGGCTGCCTTTTGATTAACCATACACGAGCAATTTTCTGTGGAGTTTTTTCCTAATATAATACTTGAGGAAGAACCTATAAATGTTTTATAGTAGTTATAAAATCACCTATTAAATCTGCTACACTTTAACTTATAATGCAAGTTTGTGGACATAAAGTCGAACTCGTTTCGGTGGCCAGACAATGGACTGGCATGACTTGTGTTTTATTCCATAGAAAAGATCTGTCACTCTAGACCCTCGTTACAGTGTAACCTTTCTTCCTAACTGATTTTCCGTTGAAAGTGGAAGGTAAATTGATTTTACTGCACACGTCCGTAACGTCCCTCAACTTTAACAGGTGTTCCTATTCAACCTGCACTACTTCGTCCATTGTTTGCTTTGCCTCTAAGAGGCCTTTTTTACCACGGGGATTATGGTACACTGAGCTTATTAGGCATATAAAGAGCCATTTTTATTTGCTTCCAAATAAAAATGCGGTTTCGTTGTTTGAATCTAGTTTTTCGGCATTATTATCGAGGACCTATTATGCACGAAATTCTTTTCATAATCTAATTGAGTTGCCTATTTGATGGCTTCTAGGTCGAATGTCGCAGACCTCGTAGGACCGGTGAATTGGCCAATTAAAATTGTAATTGTAGAAGGGTTACTGGAAGTGTAAACAGGTTAGAGCTTAGAATTCAACAACGTCGCATTAATTGTTGCTTTCTGTCCCGCACAAAGAACTTAAAAAAGACGTTGGGAAGGTTCAGATGATAAAGGATTGGATTGAAGGGATTCCGAAAATCAAAACAAGCTGATGGGAGGAAGGATAAGAACCTACAAAGTTTTTCATAATCCATCAACCCACACACAGCAGGCACGTTTAGCGGACCTTGAAATATTAATTATGTTTATTATGCAACACTAACGGGTGAGCACAAAAAAACTCGCCATAGGCAGTGAACCGTAAAAGCAGTACTTTGATTAAGTCATTTGCTATTTACCGTCAACACCTGGCTGGTAACCGATAACAAATGAATTTTTCTAAGATTCGACTACTTGAGATTTTCTTACCGATCACCCTTTATATTATTCTAAGAAACCCTCACCCATTTTCTGAGAATATGACGTTTGCGCATGAGCCGCAGGCAAGCGCAGGAAGTCACACGGGTGGGAAATGGTAATTTTACTTAAATCGTATCTATGCGATATTTTTTCTGAGGCTGCGGCAATTTGTGTAAAACACAAGAGGAATGCAACTGATTTTCTCTTCAATGGAAAATTGATTGGAAAATTAAAAAAAACAGAATATAGCCCTAAAAACGATTTTTAAAAATTGCGAATTATGAAGAAAATTCCCGAGTATTTTTGTCATTATCAAATCGTCCGCAGGCATGCCAGCCGGTCCAACCATAGCGAAAATAAAATGACTAAGTGCTTTTCGTATTGTTAGCCAATATAATTAAAAACTCTATTCTTACATGCGGGCATTCCCATTAAATTTATTGTTCGGCAGTATGCAGATGAGTTGCACGCACACATCAGGGTCGGTGGCAGAACGGTCAATGCAATGTCCAGATATTTAATGACCTTCGTTCCAATGATTAATTGCTCATCTGCGTAGCTTTTAAACAACTTCTATCAGCCCGCGTACTGCCGCTATGTAATTTGACTAAAATTGTGGTTGACGATGATCGCCCCTTCGCCCGCTCTTGCACCCCTTTTCGGTCGTGTGAAGTCATGGGAATAAATCCGTTTTTAGATACTCGTAAGTGCTTTTCATTCAATGCGGCCGTTGTGAGCTCCGACCAGCCTAAAAGTGGTTGATCAAATTTTGTTTTATTTTCGGCTAATTTATTTTTTCCACTTTAAATCCGTTTGCTAGTCTCCAGGGTGTAAGTAACTTTAGAACTTAAAAAGGAAAGCAGTTTGGTCCTTTTCCTGTCGGTAATAAAATTGGAATTGTAAACGGAATGGCATATATCGTGTTTCTGTCATCAATCGTAAATAAAAGTCAGTTGGTGAAGTGACCGATCCAATGTAGGAACACATCACATATCAAGTAACGCTTGTTAAAAAGACGATACCTGAAGAGTGAATTGTTCAATGCCCTTATTCCCATTTCAACAGGGGTGGACCTGGCTAGATTCCGATGTTCGGGGTGTTTCAGGAAAATGACCGAAAAATGGAAAAGACGTCGATTCTACTTAATTTAGTCATGTACGAAAAATCTTAGTTTTCGCCCTACGAACGGATCTTGGCCTTCAACCCACAGAACCTGCTCGTCAGATCAAAACTTAGAAAGCTCCAGGGCCTGACTTAGTGGCTCCAAATTAAGTGATGACACTTGAATAGTCTAGCTAAAAGCACGAAATTCAAATCTAATGTCTTCTACATGGTAGTTCGCTTGATGTGGTGCTCCATACCTAATTGGAGACATATCACCTATGGTTTGCCCAACCAGTTACTCAATCCACCAGCGCAATTGCTCAACTGATTGAATTCACAAATTTTTTTTTCTATGCAAGAAAGTTGTGCCAAAAATGATCCTCTTTAGCATACCTACTACCTATTTTGAGCATCTTCATGAATGTGCAGTAATTTGAACCTCTTTATTTTAATGCGAGGTTAGTCCAGGTTAGCTTAGGTGGCCTGAAATCGTAGATAATTTGAAATGTTCTCAATAGTTTGACTGGTTCTTTAGGAGTAAATATAATGATAGTATTATAAATTCCTAACTTCCCCCCTGTTCGATTTAAACGAAATCCGAAACCATTCTGGAGTGGACATAAACCACCGCCTCAGATACAATACATATCAAATATAATGATGGCAGGAGAGCATGTATGTACTGCGCATTAGTTGAGAATTAAATTAATTCTTTCTCCATGACTGTTTGGTGCTGAATAATTTTAAACTTCTAAATTCTCCACACTCCCTCGAGCTTAGAACAACTCGAGAAAAGGAACAATTACAGCGCGAACAAGTCTGGTTCCATTTGCCGTAATAATGACACCTTGAAATAAACCGTCTTCCTCTATAATTCGTTATGGTGATGAGGGCACCTTATTCAGCCTTTACAGAACTAAGATACCTGCATTAGTAATTTTTAGCCATCTGCAAATATAACATTCTTTCAAGATCTCCTTGTTTACGTTTGCCTTACGGTACCATAGATTAAAAAAAATACTTCCGTATTTCATTCATGGTGGTGGTACCGAACCCGTATGTTCGAGTAGCTGTGGATGACCCAAACGAATTCGTTATAAGACGCACGTGTTAGTGCCAGATGTACAAAAAAGCTCTGAAATTAAAACGCATGCGGTTTTAGTGAAATCTCCGAAGTCTTGAAGCAATGAAACGTGAGAGCTTTATCAAACGTAGAATTCTTCTATTGTTTTCTATAAAATTACTTGAAGAAAGACGATTTTTGGTTCTTCAAAGTGTGCAGAAAGTGAGGACAATTCCGGGTACCCGTATTGTCCAAACTTCGACACAATACGGTTAACGCTAGGTGTCCACTCAGTAAGCTTAAGCCCGTTAATTAGTCATATTACATAGGGGTTAGAGGCGATGACTCATGGAATTTCTCGTAAACAAATAGCAACTTCTGCAGTACATTTACACGGCACAGGGGTCTAAGATACGATAACCACAGCTGCGAAAGAAAAATCGGCTGGAGAGACAAATTTTAGGAATTGAGGACAATTAGACTGATTTTAGATGCATCGGTATGGTTATCAAATATCGGTATCATAATCGGAATCAGGGAAATTAAAATATCATTTCTTTGGTTCGATGAGGTCGAACCCAGGAGGAGGAAATTACACTCGGCTCTTTTTCAATCCATATACCATTTCCTTTCTGGCCATACTGACATGAAAGTTGCTCGGAACTTCTTTGTCTTTAACGATTCATTCCCATCTTATACTTTCTTCTGGAAATTTACAGAGAACTTCGTTCTCCTCATATTCGGCCATTCAGTCATTTCCATCTTCTCACAATTTTCCAACCTCAGAGGTCATATTCTCGAATCTAGGGAGTCGAATATTTCATGGGAATGACGTCAAAATGGTTCAGTCAACGCAGTCCAGATATGCACAATGCCAGCAAGCACACGTCATTTTGACGTCAGAATTCTGCCTTCAAGTGACTTAAGAGCAAAACAGGACCAAGAACAGGACCGACCTCGCTAAGGTAAACATGGTCTTGGTCTTTCGATCTGTTTTTCTCATTTTCATCTCTCTTTTCATTTATCTCTCTGTTAAGTTGCGCTCCTTTCCAATCGCATTCATTTCCGATTCCTTTTTCTGTGTTCTCATGGTTTCTATAACCGTTTATCGCGAATTTTCCATATAAGGACGTAATTACGAATTAAAGCACTACTCTTGAATTCTCCAAATCTATTAAATGGTTGGTTGGCCTTACGGTACTTCATAGCTGAATACTTTTTGTTCCCTTTTATAGAATGCCTCTAGGACACATTGTTATGTAAGTTTACTATCTTGCGTAGCAGAGCACTTCTCCCATTCAATCCATCTAATGAAATTGCAGAGAAATGTAAATTGACAATTTCAAGTCGGTAGGTAAACGTTAATTTAGCAAATTTTATCCTTAAACGTAATTTTAAAACCCGATAGCTAAAACCGTTTTGCGTCTATTCGCTTGCTGAACCAATCTGTTATATTACGTGATTGCAAAATAAAAATAAAAAATCCCTCCTGCGGCCATGAACGTCGAACCAAAGAGAGAAAGAGAGCGTAACACACTTACTTACTCCACGTAATAGACGGTTAGATGAGCTTCTGGGATTTTTAGGGCACAGAAATAAAACAAAAAGCCTCAAGCTATAAATAGTTATTCGCATTTTTAATGACTACCAATGTTAAAACCGTAATAGTTCCGAAAATATCAAAGTCTCCTACGGCTCCTCGAGACAAAAAATCAGGGCCGTATCCGGATGAAGCACCAAGTTTCTGATCGCACGAGCAAAAGATATCAGTTCAACACCTCTCCGTTGCACTATTAAGTAAAATCTAGGTAGGTGTCAGCTTCCTATCCTAACCCAGCTAGACCCTTAGTGACGCGTCTATTGCGGGGCAAAGGTGCTGAATACTGCCCTGCGGGGCGTACCACCAAGGAACAAAAAACAGGTCCTCTAGTATTTGTTTTTGACGTTAAATGGCTTTTCGAACTCTGTGAAGCTTAAAAGCAGTTGACAGGATAGATTAGGTCCCTTTTTAGATGCTGACATATGGCCAAAACAAAACCTCCTGTTTATTTAAGTTTAGAGGCCACAAAGTAATATTTGTTACATCAACACCGTAGGTGAAATGTTCCGTCTATATCTGCACATTTTAGTTAAGTTTCCACTTGAGTTCAGGTTAGTGCGTGTAGTGTGAACTTACTTCAATGTAGACATCAAAAATCTTTAACGAATTCCAGACATAATCTGTTCAGGACAACTATGAGTTGGCACCCCATTTTGTATGAAAAACGGGCATTATCGTAATATCCACTAAATTGAGAGAAATGCATGTGTGCGAAAGTGGCCTGTGGCGATGCGGTGGTCAGCGTGGTCAGCACCGACCGGAAAGGACTGAAAGGGGTGACCGCAGCTACCTCGGGATGACCGTAACAAGCACACTCTTAGGGATGGTCTTTAGCCGATCTCAAATAAATAATTGTTTGTTTTCTCACGGTTGGCCTCATACACTAATTGATGTCGGTATTAATGCTCAGTCGTGTGGCTATCTCGATTCCGGAACCCTCTTTGTCCGAAACCAAAAATAGGGAATCGCCTCAACTGCCAATTTGTCTGGAACATGCCGGTATGATTTTTCGGTAATAAGCACGTCCCACGGCCCTTATATCTCTTCCAATATTGACAGCAATTATATTTATCTTTGCTCACTTCACCGATATCTAAACCCCATTCAAGTGATATCACTTCAAGCGACTGCCGCCATTGTTATCTGCTCCAATGGAGTTTTAATAGTGAGTGGGTCACAGTAATTTTACACTTCAAGACAAGCGGGGTATCAAGTGTCTGTAGACTCATCTTTTGATTTCGGTGCTGTTGTCGACATTGTTAGAGGACTTTTAGGCATGAGTTTGTTGAAGTCCTGCAGAAAAAATGTATGAAGCAGATACAGAGGGTTTCAAATTTTGTGCCCATTTTTGGAAAAATGCATCTAGAGATTGGTCAAGGGTTTCTAAACTGTTATTTTTCATATATCACATGTCTCGCTTTAAAGAAAAGAGAGGGGGTAATTTTTGAAGGAAAAATGATCTAAAATTTATTTTCACTGATTAAGGTTTCAGTCACTTTTGCATGTGTATCATATCCGAACTCCCATAAAATATTGTTGCAAAAAAACCAATTCGCGTCAAAAAGGTTGACCAAAACTGATTTTTTAAGATTTTTTTTTAAGTTCTTAGGCATTCTAGACCTCAAGAATTTTTTTTCTTGAAAAATACGGTGGGACGAAAGTTTAGAACACTCTGTTTGCGGATAAATGCAACCCCATTTAATTGAAGGAAAATTTTCATTTGGCATTAAGTTTAATTAATTCCTATTTCCGAGCTTTTTAATTTCTACCTCGGCAGGGAATACAAAGGCGGAATTTTTATAATTTTATTGCTGTTTTCTAATTTGAAAAGGAATGTGTGGAATTTCGCAAAATGTCAAGTCAACACTAAAAACTCGGAATTTTTTTTAACTTCCTAAGCTAAATATTGAATCCCATGCACTAAAGGCAAAATTTTTTACATTCCCTGCATGTAGACAAAAAACTCTGGTAAACTAGGAATTAGAGATTTTTATTGATGCATTGTTCCGTTTCCTTCCAATTTATATTTCTTCTGTCCTAAGGGCATTCATGTTATCCATAGGGTAGATAAAACTATCTTCGTCTTTGGAAAGTGAAAGAGATTTATTTTTAAGTTTTTTGGTAATTAATGAAGCACCAATTCAGTATTTGCGACAGCATTTTCTAACAAAAATAAAGACAGCCATTAATGAATGGAAAAACAATAACAATAAAGTTTCCTTAAACACACAAGTTAAACAATGCGTCATATTTCTTTCAATACCATCCCAATCAAGCAAGCCTCCTTTGAAGCTCTTACAGTTAACAATAACTATTGTTTCGCGTTTTATTAAGGGTTTTATGACTGTTAATTCTAGAGTCAATTATTATCCTATGCGAAAAACAAATGGAAATTACCAGAAAACTACCATCTAATATGGTAACTTTGCCAAAACAGCAGCTTTATGCAAATACGAATGCGAACACAAAGGCGACTATTAGCCAAAACGGCACTTCGGCCATTTTTCTTTGTAGATAAACATCTCTGCAGATTGTGACTTTTAATTGAGTATGTATAGTAATAAGTCGTACCCTGTAATTACGCCATTATTCCCTCATTTCAGCTTTTTGCTCGATTGCATTCAAATTGAGATGGTTATCATTGAATATTAAATTGTAAAGGCGTCCATAAAGTTGCTTTTTGTCTATGTTACCACAACACAAGGCAGAGTTTGTAATGACGACACAAACATTTGGGTATTGAGGACTTTCTACTCTCCTGTACTCTAGCAGAAGAGGTACCACCGATGCCAAAAAACCTCCTAAAATCAATCTACCGTAAGATCAAAGACCTCTTTATCGGATTCGATCAGGACAACTTCTGGGCTCCTAGTGTTTCCGCTATCAGACACGAAAGTGATTTGATGTTGCCACTTTAAGTATCATGAGTTTCTTTACAACTTTCCTCATGGTTACTAGACTCTAAGGTAACTTGAGACACCTCCCTAATGCCCGTGTTTTCAATGTTCCCTTCATTTTCTTGGGGTGGTTGATGCCCGCACATCAGGAGAATAGGGGTGTCTTCTGGAAAAAAAATCGCCAGCTAAAAACCAATATTGTCATTAGTGGGCAGTTCTAGAGAGGGAGCCCTGAGGACCGGAGAATCATTATGAGCGATAGTTATATCATAAGAAGCTTCCCATATCCTGCTGAAATCTACAAAATAAGCTGTTAAAATTGTGCTAAGTTTGGTTGCTCCAAAACTAGGTGATTCTCTCACATTCTTGTCTATCTGGATAATAATTTGAGACGTCGCTTGAAACACTGCTTTCAGTGCCGCTAAATTCAATTTTACTTTGAACTTCATCAAACAAGAAATTTTCTTCAAATAAGAAGTTCAATTACGTCGAACTTCCATAGAACCTTCACACTCAGTTATATTGAGCATGGATTGAGCCTCAAGTATTTTTGCGTTCAGGTTTAGTGTCCGCATCTTTGACCGGAACACTATCACGATTTCTGAGAATCTCGGAAAGTTGCCGATGTCATTGTCATTAAATGTGGCAATAAAGCTCTTACGATGAAACCTGGAGAATTATTGTATTTAGCACATATTCCTTAAAATCGCACATCGGGATACATGTAGCTCAGCGTAAGCCCAGCAGGAAACGACATCCAGGTGAGGGCTATTCAAGTTGTCGCTCATATTGTCCTGAAAATATATGAAAATTGGTCACCGAAGTAAATCCGACATTTTTTAATCAAGAAGTGTTGTGTCTATAGCCATAAATGAGCCGAAAATGGGAAAATTAAAATCCCCCTGTTCCAAACTCAATTTAATCAAGGATTAATCATTCCAGGCCGCCAACAAAAAGCGTGCTATTCTTAAATTCGAATGAGGATTTTCATGTGTGGCAGCATTATTACCCTTCTGCCCATTCCCAGAAAGCGTAATCATTTTAAATTGCATGCAGTGCTCTAGTAATATGATTTTATAGCAACGTGGAGCAGGAATATTGGCATTATGCTTTGGCTGACTGAATCCTGTCGGTCGGTAATACGGGGATTATGTGTAAGAGCAAGGGGCGTCAGGAAACGATATAGTTAGCGACAATTCGCATTCCCCCAAACAAAGCGGTTACCCTTTTGGGGCCCCGCGTGAGACATAACTGCCACCGGCATGGTTTACATAAAAATGCATAAAATATGGATCGGATTTGAAACCGACTATTTATTGCTTTGGCTGTTAAGTTTATGTCGGGGTTTCAAACGGTTCCGGCCATATCTTGGGATACATCGACCCCATTTCCAAACCTCTAAACCGTAGCAAATATCTGCATGAAAGTATTAATTTGTGTATAGATCGGTAAGCAACGGAATTTGTAACACAAGTGAATTTTTTCATTTAAGAATTCCATTTTCATAGCGATTCCTAGGGAGTAAAGGTACATGATAGCAACGTCAGTGGTTTGTTAGTTGCCGTAAGACGTCAACATATCAATAATCGACGTCACATTAATGTATGATAAATGACTTTCATATATTCTGTCACATATTCTGAACGGATCAGTGTATACGATTTTCTTAGATACATTGGAAGCTCCTTCGATTGCCCTTTGTGGTAAATTGAGAAATCAACATTCTCATCACGATTTCTTTGGTTTGATGTTGGATAAATGAGTTTTTTTCTGAAGTAAGTACTCAAACTCCTGAAGAGAACTTACAAGGGCATTTTCTTTTTATTTCCAAGCTATGCTAAAACTTTAATTTAGTGCTGAACATTCGCCTGATATAAAGCTTCCACGTCTTGGGAGCACAAAGAGAAATTTTCAGGTGTTGTGTTGTTATTATGTACTATATTCTTAAGGGCACCTAATAAGAATACACAAAGAGAACTTAGGAAGAATAATATGATTATGCTTTCCTCAATCTTTTCTCTCTAAAAAGACCCTTAGCGCTTTTATTAAATGAACCTTATTGAGTTAGGCAAGTAACTTTGTTAATGAGGAAGCTCCTTCGTGCAAGAATTCTTGTGCTTTCCGGTAATTTCGAGGTGGAATCTCAGTGATGCAATAAAGTAGTATTACCTAATACGGTGCAAGCTAATGAAAACTTAATTATGGAGCCCTGTTGTTGAATTTCGTTTACAGTCAATCAACTCTATCAGCATACATCAAGTGTAAGTGTATGCGGAATATAAATTTTTTACATCGATGGATTGGATAGGGTAGTGAACGTCTGTGGCCGTCACGCAGTCCCGGCTTAAACCCATTAGATATTTTTAAGCGTTTCCAACCAATTCTTGTTTAAGGTGCTTGGTTTAGCCGCTCTTCCTGTAAATTCTCATTGATTTTGTTCTTTTGGCGACCCTTGGCATTTTATTTGAAATTTGCCTAATTATTGCCGCAATTAGCAAAATTTGAAAAAATTCAATACTTTAGTATTTGAAACTTAATACGCAATTTCCCGCTCCTGTCTAATCCCGGCAGCAATTTATCCTCAAATTTCATGTCCTGAGAAGGTCCTCGCATTGAGCAAGTTCTTTTGAAGTGGTCAGTGTTGGACAGTAAGTCCAGCGCCCTGTCAGAAACAATAATAACCGAAATCGCTGAGCTGGCAGTAATGCAGTTCTAACCCGCATGTTTGATCTCAATTACGTGTTGAATTGCCCTTCGAGATGACATTCACCCGCACCGCTTTCAAATCGACTTCTTTATTCTTCTAGGTTGCGTAAATGGCGTTACGCAACGTACGCCCTAAATAAAAGGGGTAAACGCGAATGGAGAATTTTATATGGGCTTCTGCGACGCGTGTATGATGGATGCGTTTCAAATGCCTGTCAAATACTTGATGATTCTCCTTTGCGTATCGAATATCCTCAATCGAGAAGCGGAAATCTGATTAATTGATTTTCTGAGCAACGCTAACGAGTGTGTGAACTTCGCTACATTTCCATTACATATACGTTGCGTTGTTTTCATTCCATCAACAGCATAGAAATTCGGCTGATGGAGTGTACCAGACAATGGCAATATTAGGAGGCTCCGTACTAGCGGTTATTAAAACAGAAACTTCATTAATTAAGTTTTTGCAGTAAATTTGCAGCATGGTAAATCAGGCAACAAAGGTGGAATATGATATTATTAAACGATGAGGTTTATAATCCAGAATTTAGGCTACTTTCAGGTAGCTCTAGGTAGAGATTTAATCTAGCCACTGAGCTTGTGAAAGTTTTCCATGATTTTTCTGTATTATCGGAAACGGCACTTCAGTGCATCCAAGGGAGAGTGGGGATCTCGGAAACGGTAATAAATGCAGAGTTGGTTAGGTAGAGGGAAAGGTGCGAGTTCAAGGGAGGAATCTCACGGTGTAAACACCTGAAAAATTATTTTTGGTTTTATTTTCAAAAAAACTGAAATTTTCAGCAGATTAGTTTTCAACAGCGTCACCCATTTCGTGAAGTGAAATCGTTGTTTACTAGGAAAAAAACTGGGCTAATGTTTGGACTAGGGGCATGATTTTGGCATGATTTCGCCAGCCTGCCTGAGCTCATGCCCGGCGTAAGCCCGCTAATATTAAAGTACAAATATTTCGTAAACTGTAAGAGGTAATTACGAACGAGGTAGGTGATTTTTTTAAATCGTCAGCAAATAATCCTTTGGAATCTAAAAGCAGAATCTCGATGAGGCCGAAGTTTTCATGTTAAAGGCCGTTTGGTGACAAGAACCATTATTTTACCAAACCGATAATTCCCGGATAATATTACAAAGAAGTCAGGTTGTAAGAGGAATACTACGAACCCTTACAGCTGAACTTTAAATAATTTTTCACCTTCAGACAAGAAAGATGTTTGCGAAGCAACTTGTTGTCGCAACAGCTAGACGTACACAGCGTTTCTAAGGCCTTATCAAGTTATGCCATACTGCACAGTCAAGTTCAATTGAAATTGATTACTAATCGATTCCGCACCGCCAGTGGCATTATCTCTTTTATGGACGATTGTCTTTTTAAATCGAATTTCTTTTGTGCGATATAACACGTATCAAGTTTAATTACACAAAATAAATTCTTCTCCGGAGCTTTCTTATCTCCAGGATTCCTCAGCCATTTTAATCGTTCTTTGTTGCATTTCTGGCCAGCTAAGTGGCCAGTGTTGTTCAGGAAAAGCAGGCTCCTTGAGCATTTTCTTACTTTCGCAACGAGAGATTGCGGTGGTCGACATTTGCAAGCACCATTTAATCTTTGCTTGACGAACAGCTATATAAGATAATGGCGTATCATGACACAGTAGTCCATAAAACAAGGAGGATGTAAGTAAGAAGTGCCTCGGTGTCATAAAACTTTATAGTAAGTATTTCGGAAATGGGGGCGTACTACTGAAGGGCAACTAATTTTTCGTTTAATAAAGTTTGACGTTGAGATGCAAGTCATCAACGACACAGGGCATAATAAAATCGATTGATTTACGATGTGCGGAAGTAAAATTGCAATCGTAACTACGGCGCGGCCCATAACATGCGAGGCCCCAATCGCCGATATAAAAACTAAAATGGACGGAAACCCATTGCCGCAACATCAGCACCCCTTAAGTGCTCGAACTGGCGTCTGCCAATTTGATGGCACCATCGTCATAGCTAAGACAATCCACACACCACCGCTTGATAATATTATTAAGCACAAGGGGTGCCATTATTACCGGTCAACGGCCACCAGGGTGGAATTGAAAGGGGATGATTCCGAGACACCCCTCTTGCCCTCTCTGTTCGATTCGCATCAATCTAGATCGACGCAACAATGTGCGAATGGTCGCTGTGATCGATGATGGTCACGGTTACACGTGTTCGCCTAAATTTAACACCATTCTATGTTACGACGCATGCGCAGACACATCCCTAATATGGACAAATTGTAAAAAAAAAACTGATAATAATTTTTTTGCAGGTGGATCGTTTCAGTCCGCGAGGACTTTTTGTCCCTGCGCTTAATTGCAAGAATTTCTGGACGAGGGAGGAATGTTCTCCAGTTGAAAACACTTCGCCCTCGTCCGGAAATTTTAGGAATTTTTTCGACGCTTCAAAGAGTTTCTTTATTTTCTAATTCGAGGTCACGTGGGCCATGAATCTCGCATTTTCGGCATGCTGTTTCCTTTTAGAATTTTTCAAGAAAAATTGATGATAAATTCCATTAAAAAAAAATGGTTGTTTCTATGATGATGAAACGTCGATCAGCGCCATTTGGCTACATTTAAAAAGCATTTAAATGCATTAACGGCTATTGAAAAATCCTAGAATGTCAATTACGGACCGATCCCTTGCTTCTGCGGGTGACACTTTGATATTTAATTTTTCCCAATGAAATATCGCTTAAAAAGCATTCTATACCAAAGAGAGTGTAACAATATAACAAAGCTGAATTGCTATGCATTATTAATGGCAGCTTTCACGGGAATCAACATGCAAAGCCTATTTACGTTTCATTCGTCCGTAAATGTCACATCACACTGATGTTCTTCAAGTCAGCTATTGATACAAAAAATGTGTTGACATTGGTGTGGACGTGGATCCATAAAAGCCCCGGAAATTATACCATCCACCAGCGACAAAAATTATTTTCGGTTGTTTTACGATCTTATCCAGCTTTTAGTGGAAAATGTGATTGCCACGTGATAAAATTCCAATGTTCTTTTTAGGTGCGTGAATGGGGACACTTAACTATAACTCGTTCAAAACTGTAAAAATTATTTGTGGATAAATAGCACGAAAACGAACGTTATTGGCCTATTTTACGAGGGTGAAATTCGTTGTGTTTTAGTATTCGATTAGTGTTGTTGTTTAATCAGGTTGATGGTAGAGACGAGATGCGTCACTGCACTTGTTACAATCACAAAATTTCCAACTATATCTGGATTTAGATAGACGTTCAATGATAATCCAGAATGAACATAAAATGTTATATGGATGCGCTTGCTATACGTTCGCGCGTTAGAAGACCGCTTGCAAAAATCCGTTGACTCTACTATACAGGGTGGCGCACTTCACCTCCCGTCTCCTATAGCTCGGTTATCATTGACAGTAGGATTTCGATATTTTGTATACTTTACCTGTGTCTTAGGACGCACTCCAGGAAAATATTTCTAATTATACAGGGTGTCCCAAAAAAGTGTGACGATACCGAACTTTTTTTTTTTTTATGGAACACCCTATTTTTTTTTCACAATTTAAATGCTTTCTATGATTGTCTACATATTCCTAAGATTTTGTTGAGATCGGTTAAATAATACTGGCGAAAAAAATTAAAAACTGAAAAAAATTACATTTGCGCCTCTAGCTTGAAAAAATAATAAAAAATAGAGATAATGTCTATGTGAAGAAACTACTCAAGATGCTTATTAAGCATGGTTTAATAGTTTTATTAAAAAAGTTTCGATGATCGATATTGTACAGGGTCTCCAAAATTTAGTGTCACATTTTTCAAACTTCAAAGTGTTTTATCTTTCTTATTTTAAATTTGGACCCCCGTATATTTTAATTTAGTTCGATGCAGAATTCAAAAACAAACATTTTTCGAATTACATGTCTATCGCAATTCCTAACACTTCGAGAGTTATTCGCGGAAAACTATTCCAATAGTAATTAAATTGATTAAAAAACTACGGTTGCTATGACAAACGAATTATTTATAGGACTTATTTTATAATTACAATTATCTTACAACCATTACACATCTAAAGTATGTGTTCGAAATGTCCTCCGTTCTGTTGAAGACACAAATTAAGACGACTATGGAAGGTCTTGTAACCTTCTGCAATTCATAAAAAAATCGAAGGTGGCTTTGAACAAATTCGAAAAAAAATTTCGAACACATACTTTAGAGGTGTAATGGTTGTAAGATAATTGTAATTATAAAATAAGTCCTATAAATAATTCGTTTGTCATAGCAACCGTAGTTTTTTAATCAATTTAATTACTATAGGAATGGTTTTCCGCGAACAACTCTTGAAGTGTTAGGAATTGCGACAGACATGTAATTCGAAAAATGTTTGTTTTTGAATTCTGCATCGAACTAAATTAAAATATACGGGGGTCCAAATTTAAAATAAGAAAAATAAAACACTTTGAAGTTTAAAAAATGTGACGCTAAATTTTGGAGACCCTGTACAATATCGATCATCGAAACTTTTTTAATAAAACTATTAAACCATGCTTAATAAGCATCTTGAGTAGTTTCTTTACATAGACATTATCTCTATTTTTTATTATTTTTTCAAGCTAGATACGCAAATGTAATTTTTTTCAGTTTTTAATTTTTTTCGCTGGTATTATTTAACCGATCTCAACAAAATTTTAAGAATATGTAGACAATCATAGAAAGCATTTAAATGTGAAAAAAATAGGGTGTTCCATTAAAAAAAAAAAAAGTTGGGTATCGTCACACTTTTTTGGGACACCCTGTATAATTAGAAATATTTTCCTGGAGTACGTCCTAAGACACAGGTAAAGTATACAAAATATCGAAATCCTACTGTCAATGATAACCGAGCTATAGGAGAAGGGAGGTGAAGTGCGCCACCCTGTATAGCAGGGTCAACGGATTTTCTTTTACATTATTATATGTATATACTTATATTACTATATACAGGATATTTCTGAATAGATGGTAAAAATTTTAATGAGTGAGTCCTGAGCCAAATTTAAGACCAAAACTTTATATAAAGACATGTCCAAAAATGCTTCGTCTTCGATATACATATAGGGTGTTAAAAAACACCTTATTTATTATTTTTTAAAATTATTTGTTTATTTTTTATCAAAACTTGCTGAAAATTTATATATATCATACGCCGAGTGTTTCCAACAAACGGACATTTTTCAATTTTGATTTCATACACGGGGTGTTGCGGATTGATGGGTCTTGGCCTTTCATTTATCACATTTTTTTGTCTACATTAGTAGGTGACGGGCATTTTCAGCAGTTGCTATAAAATTAAAATACTATCATATTAAATAAAGTTAAGCCCTTGTTTAAGCTTGGTTGATTAACATTGATGTTAATAATTGCATCTGCAGGAAGCAGTCGCTTATTATCGCGAATATTACCTAAACTATAGACTTAAATGAAATTTTGCTGGAGACTGAAAAGTGAGAAAACTCAATGCGAATTTCAGAAATTAGCCTAAAAGAATCAAAATATTAACAGAAAAAAAAATGTGATAAATGAGAGCTCAAGGCCCATGAATCCGCAACACCCCGTATATGAAATTAGATACCAAAATTTTCCGTTTGTAGGAAACACTCGGCGTGTGATATCTATAAATTTTCAGAAAATTTCAATAAAAAATAAACAAGTAATTAAAAAGAAACGAAAAAAAAGTATTTTTTAACATCTTATACATATATCGAAGACGAAGCATTTTTGGACATGTCTTTATATGAAGTTTTCGTCTTAAATTTGGCTCAGGACTCACTCATTAAAATTTTTACCATCTATTCAAAAATACCCTAATAATATAAGTGTATACATATCATAAAATAAAAGAAAATCCGTTGACCCTACTATACAGGGTTATTCACGCTATACGGCGCGGAATATTGTGGCTAAAGTACAAGGCTTTCAAAAAGTTTCACTTTTGGGCTATATGGGGATCTATTATGGCTACTTTTTAAAATTATTTTCACATTATACAGGGTGTCCCAAAAGCCCTAAAAGTATCAAAGTTGTGTTTTTGTTAATGGAACCCTCTGTATATTATTGCATGTTTGGATTCTCTGATCAAAATAAGTGTCTGTTTTAATAAGGTTTACTATACCTAAAACTTAAGGTTTTTTAAATAATTTGAATTTTATCAAAATTTGACCTAATTTTCATGTTTCAAACGCTTAAGAAGTATTTAAGTTATGCAAGTGTAATTTTATATCCCAATCATGATAAACTTGCCATTTTATACAGGATGTGCAAAAATTAAAACTAATCAAATAAGAACTTTAAATGGCTATAACTTGATTAATTTAAATACAACGCTATATTTTTTAACTTACCAGGATATGTAATTTTGAATTACCTATCGAATGGTATTAGAGTGTTCATAGCTAAGTTTTCGCGTTTTTACAGAATACGCTAAATAATTGTTCTTTGCGCCATTTGGTGTTCTTTAGTTCAAAGTTCTAAATCACATATCAACTATAACATGAAACAGAAACAAAATATTTATAATAGATGTTCGAAATGTCTACCGTCCATTTCTAGGCATTTACAAATTCTTATTTTAAAATCACTACTAACTCTGGAAAGCATTTGCGGAGTAACAGTTTCAAACGCGCCTCTTATACGTGTTTTCATATCTTGTGAAGTTGTCGGAGGCGTATTGTAGACAATTCCTTTTATGTATCCGCACAAAAAAAAATCTAGTGGAGTTAAATCCGGGGATCTGGGGGGCCAATTTTGAAATCCATTTTTTCCAATCCACCTTTTTTTAAAGTTGGTATTTAAAAATTGCTGAACCTCGTGATGATTATGAGGCGGAGCTCCATCCAATTGAAGCCACATGGTGGTTCTAATAGTTAAAGGGATTTTTTCTAATAATACTGGAAGTTGGTGTAAAAGGAAATTTAGAAACATCACACCATTTAAAGGTCCTTCAAAAATATACGGTCTAATTAAATATGGGCCCAGTATTCCACCCCACACATTAACGGACCACCTATTCTGATTTCTCATGACTTTGTATTGATAAGGATTCGAATCAGAATAGTAATGAAAGTTGTGTCTATTTACAAGATCATTGTTATGGAAAGTACATTCATCACTAAATAGAACTTCATCGAAAAAATTTTTATTTTCTGCCACTTTACCTAACACCCACATGCAAAATTCAGTTCGGTTGCCAAAATCATATCCATAAAGTTCTTGGCAAAGCTGGATTTTATAAGAATAAAAACTATGTTTTTTAAGAATTCTTGAAAAACTTGCTTGACTAATGTTCGTAACTTCGGATATCAAATTTTGACTAATATTGGGATTTTCGATAACTGAACCAACTACCATATAAACATTTTCGTTATCTTCAGTGACAGATTTCCTAGTAATGGGTTTCTTGTAACTGACACTTCCTGTCTCTTGAAACTGGTGCAATAATCTTTCAAAAACGGCTGGCTTAGGACGTTTTCTTTCGGGAAACCTTTGAGCATAAACTCGAGAGGCCAATAAACAATTCTTATGACCTTCTCCAAGAATAAAAATCATGTCAATACGCTCTTCTTTTGGATAAATCTTCATTTTAACTATGTAACACCACAACAATATTTCAAATAACAAACGATCTAAGCGTCCAAAATTACGAAAAATAATACCATTCTAACAAAAACGAAAAACAAACTTCGCAGACTAAACTGACAGATTAAATAAATTATCTGACATTTTGAAATATCATAAGAAATTAGATATTATATATTGGAACTTTCAACTAAAGAACATCAAATGGCGCCAAGAACAATTATTTAGCGTATTCTGTAAAAACGCGAAAACTTAGCTATGAACACTCTAATACCATTCGATAGGTAATTCAAAATTACATATCCTGGTAAGTTAAAAAATATAGCGTTCTATTTAAATTAATCAAGTTATAGCCACTTAAAGTTCTTATTTGATTAGTTTTAATTTTTGCACATCCTGTATAAAATGGCAAGTTTATCATGATTGGGATATAAAATATGATCTATTGTTACACTACATTGTAAATTACACTTGCATAACTTAAATACTTCTTAAGCCTTTGAAACATGAAAATTAGGTCAAATTTTGATCAAATTCAAATTATTTAAAAAACCTTAAGTTTTAGGTATAGTAAACCTTATTAAAACAGACGCTTATTTTGATCAGAGAATCCAAACATGCAATAATATACAGAGGGTTCCATTAAAAAAAACACAACTTTGATACTTTTAGGGCTTTTGGGACACCCTGTATAATGTGAAAATAATTTTAAAAAGTAGCCATAATAGATCCCCATATAGCCCAAAAGTGAAACTTTTTGAAAGCCTCGTACTTTAGCCACAATATTCCACGCCGTATAGCGTGAATAACTCTAATGAAGTATAGTAGAGTCAATGGTTTTTTGCATGCTATCTTGTAACGCGAGAACTTATAGCAAGCGCATCCATATAATATTTCATGTCCATTCTGGATCATCATTGAACGTCTATCTAAACCCATGTCTATTTACCATGTATTCAGAAACACTCTGCATACATTTATAGCCGCACAGATGGAAGCAACAAGTTTTAAATTTGGCTTATCTCAGGATAATCCAAGTTGTGGTCTTCAACACATTTTGAGCTCAATCTTCCTCGGGACTTCAAAGTCTCATGTTTTATCAACAGCTTTTTTTGTATGTTGATCAAAGTCTAAAAGGTGCGTACTGTATTCCACGAGTTTTGCTTCTAAAAGCATCATCTGATGCACAATCAAATCCATGAATGATTCAGATCGTATGTCTGATGATGCATTTGGTGCCGAAACTTGGGTAAATTATTCAATCTCTTTTTTAACCGACTTTAAACCAAAATTGTTAAATTAAGGTCATATTCTTTTTGTGCCTGGAACAATTTCGCTGTTTATATGTTATTCTTAATTAATCAAATTTGAGCTGTCGACATCGTTGCTATCAACGAAATTCCCCAAGGGCTTGGAAAAGTGTTTCAGGCTGTTGAATTACCATAAGAGCGTGCGCACATAAATGCTGTACAAGGATCTATTTTAAACTACACAAGCTGATCCATTTATTCCACAATTCACGCACATTGACGACACATGTTGTAAGGTCAGGCTGAAAGGTTAGGTTTCCACATAGGTGAAAGGCTCTACTCCTGATTAAACCCGACAAAGGTTTGCAATAGAGACGACATTTTCAAAGGTCACTCGAGGCGATTCGATAATTCTCTAGGGATTCTGGCTCGACGTGAAGCGCGATTCCTCATTATCTCCTTAAAACCAATTAGCATGTCCTGTTAATTCCAGGCATCCCCCTGGATCTATTTTTATGCCAAGGGTGTTCCTGTCGTCGTAATAACGACTTAATACTTGTTAATTACCCCGGCGGGCTCTCGCCGGCAATAAAATACGAATATCACTGTAAATCACGTTAATAAAGGATAAGACTCAAGTAAATTAATTTCGGTTCGCATTGTTTCATTTCTATAACGATGAGGAGTCGATTTGTTAGGGAGAGGAAATTGGATGTGGGATACAAGTACTTTTAAACTTATATTTATGTATGTATGTATATAGGGTATCTGCGTCTCGAGCTCAGGCATGAGGACCTCGGTAATCATAAAAGATACGAGGTCACCTAAACATAATCGCCACTTTTTCTCCCCTTCAATATGGCGATATCATATTTAAAATCTGACATTTCGATTTTCAGTAACCAGCAAAAGTTTTTATATCTAAAAAAAAATCTAATGGAACAAGATCTGGTGAGCGTGCCGGCCAACGTACTAAAAATCAGAAAATACACTAAACCCGTGAGATTTTTCCAGCAAATTTTTATTATTTGCTCCATGGAGCCTTTCCCCTCTGGATATTCGGGGTAGCAGGAATTACCTTTGAAACGAACACGCTTAAAAACAAAAGTTACCTGATTAAGCCTTCCCTTTTTTAAGCATAAGCTTTAAAATCCTTTTGAGATTTTCGCCCCAAGACTGGCGAGCACAAAAGACGGAGAACTTGACGAATATTACGGATGGCACAATTTCTCGAAAAGATGCAGGAGAGAACCTTTTGTGTTTCGCCAGCGATATTTTTCAGTTCGATAGCCCTCGAACGGTAAATTAATTTCAAAACAGCTCTCGTCCTGGCTCCAGTCGTCTCCATCTTTCGAGTGTAATGAAGCCCGGAGCTATCATTTTAAACAATCGTGAGCTGCTAAATCACCGTGAGGGTAGCGTAACCCCTGAATCCCCGCAAAGATGTTTCGTCAATCAATGCACATATTTTTGTCGTCAGCGTCATTTGCAGTGTCATTTAATTTTTGCATTCCCATATTGCCAGAGCACTTTTCCACAGTCCATAAAATGGAATGGCTCGATTTTGCGACGTACACCCGCGTATACACGCGCTCGTGATATTTTATTTATCCTGTTTTTACTGTGCGTAAACCAATGACCCGCAAATATGCGTTCAGGAAACCCGAGCTTGCTGGGTTGAGCTCTTTCAGCGGATTATTGTGTCGAGGCGATATAACTCATTCGGGCAATAACAATTCCATATTTATTGTCTAGCAACAATGTCTTGCTTTCTCTTAGTCGGGTAAGAGCGTCATTAGCTAGTGCCTGCCGGCCGCCGGAGTGCAAAAAATGTCTTGACATACAGGGTGTCCCGAAAGAAGGGAGTAAAAAATGGAGCAAATGCCATCAATCACTGATGATCAGCTTCAGTGGCGTACGCAGAGGTTGATCAAGCAGTATTCACTCATAATTTACTTACCGATAACTCTGTGCCTCGAGGTAGCGATCTGTATAGCAGTGATTTCAAAAAAACAAAAAATGTTTTACCGCACATTAATTGAAAATTCATATTGAACGGATTTTTTTCTGGATAAATGAGGAATTTGAATGTTGTAAGAATTGCTGTTTCTCCAATAAAATACATATACCTCTCCTGGCAAGCGCAGCCTCGTCGGTCAGCGATACCCTATTAAAGAACAAAAGACTTGATGGATCTGTTGGAGTAACAAATTGCATAAATAAATTTTGAGTTGAAAATTCCTTGGCAACAAATTTTGACTAAACACAAACTGATCTGGAATAACTTCTCCTTCCGCAGAAGCCTGGAAACTGAAGATTTCCTGTCCTACATCGCCTCAGAGGTACGCTAGGTGCTAGTGTCTGGATCCTCAAGTAATCGGACAAAATCTCTTCTAGAAGGCATCATTGAATAGGAACTTTATTGATACCAACACGAAAATGATATTAGTGTATGATTGGAAATGGAGTTTTTTGAAAAATCAGTATGGAGCCTTGGGAGGGACTTGAGCCAAAGTGGTGGCTCCCATTGCCGAAATATTGCAATCTGCAATTGCTACATGCCGATACATTAAAATGGATGCCATACAAAAACATGGGGTATCAAACAAAGCACAGAGGCACTTAATTATTATTCGTTATATTGTCTCATTAATGAGCCAATTTATTAATATTAGTAAAGCTATGTTTATGCGAATAATTATTTAGCAGTCGTCCGACAATATAGTAATTAATAACTCATTTTTCCCAACAATACATATTGGAGTTAGTATCGACAGAATGTCGATGAATAAAGGGTTAACGACACTCAAATCCTTCCAGCGGTAAATAGGCCGATTTGCGTGGAAGACCAGATTATTGGCAATTCTCAATAGTAAACAATTACCAGAGGATTATATGAAGGTTTATTAGCCCCAAATAGTAAATATATATGCACGTCTAATCGTATTTCCACATAATCTGGCATTGTTGATAGATTAGGTATTATGTTTGATATTAAGCGCTCATGCATGCGAATGCAAAACCCTTTGACGCCGCAGAATTAATGTATCTGATGGGAGTTGTAAGTGATACCTGGGATATCTGTCATAATCAAAATCGGTTCTTTGCCTTAAAGTTCACCAGTGAACGTTAGCCCTCGACATTACAAAATTAGGTCCGTCAAAGAATTCGATAGGTACATACTTCATCACAATTGAAAAGGCATTTCTTGGTAATTATAATGCATCCCGCAGAGACAGTAGCTTGTAGATACATATCGAGCTGAGGTTTTGACTTCAGCTTGTCAGGTCCAAACGAGTCCATCTTGCAGTCCATCTCCTTTATACATGCTTGTCACGGTGCTAATGATATTTTTTCCTATGCCGACCATTAAATTCATGGTTGTGGCGTTTCCTTGTTATTTATCAGCTGAAATGTATGCATAGTTCATACAGCGATCTTATGTCCGATGAGGATAACTGAGACATTTACCCAGCGATCTTCATTCGGCTTAATTAGCCTCGCAGCCCGCTTAATAGCGCTTTAATACCTCGAATCGGTTGGGCTCGAAATTGAGCCATTTGGGCTGATTTCTGAGGTAATTCAGTAGGCATGAGTTCTGTCTCGTGCGCTACGGGACATCCTTTGGATATTTTAGAGAGGCACTAGGAGCTTCTTGGCCATTCAACAAAAACACTCTTTATAAGGAACTCATGAGGGCAACACTGTGCCACGGATATTTTCCCTTTTTGTCCGGGGTCACGTGGGTACCCGACCGATCCTGTCAAAAAGAACGTACGTCGGACGCGAAATAGTCTTAATCCACCAATACTCCAAGTTGTGAACCACAGAAATGAGTTTCTGAAGTCGACCACTTGAGAAATGCTTCACTACCCGACTTGGAGCCCGAGGAGTGTTTAGGTAAGAAATTTTGCCTTCTACCCAGCAGCGTTTCTTTCAGATCACTCCTTTAATCTGAGCCTTTTGATGAACAAATGAGGAGAGTAAAACGAAACTGATTTAGTCATTGATCATGTAAATCGTTTTTTATGTAAAGAATCGCCTTTATGAGCTGTCCAAAGTAGGGAAATTGTTTCTTCACTAGACGTACCAGTGACCTGAACTAATCCACTGTGAGGTTCCAGTGTGTGTATGAAATCTTTTCATGATGATAAACTATGATGTTTCACGAGAGGGGAGGAGATTTGGTGGATATTAATTTTGACACGTAAGGCTGAAGGGAGTGAAAGTTTGCACCACGGGTCTACTGAAACATCCACAAAATTTCTCTCCACGCTCGATTTTTTAAAATTCAGGCTGATGCTGCGCGTTTATGAGAAGGAACAACTCAATCTATCACAATTCCAGTATTTGTTTTATCATTCTGCCTTATTGATAATAAAACTGTTTATGATTGTTATATGTGAGCGTCATCTTTTGATGACGACAATAATTCAACTTTACAAGCATTCGGAACTAATATTTACATGTGGCACCATCTAGCCTGAAAATAAAAATTGTTTATCGCGGAAGAATATCGGAGGGGTGCTGGGGTCCCCATTTTTTACTGACAAAAGGTAATTTCTGTCCCGCATACAATAAAAACATTTTTATCGCGGGGTACATTTAAATTTCGCACAAAAGCAATTTTATTATTTAGAGCCAGGGAAATTTAATTCGCTTTATATACGACATCTTTGACGCGAAATATCTGCAATTTTTAATAATCCCTTTTATTAGAAGTTCAGCAATTATTTTCGGGTTCTCAATTTTTAATTAAATCACGTCGCTACCTGTAGATGCACTGAGTTTGAACATTCCAACAAATAACGTCTATTATCAACCACGGGACAATAAAAAGGGATGTAAAATGGGAGCGTGTTCGTAATATTACCGAACACTGTAAGTTTCTAAATAATTTATGGGCGGTGTGTTGTCACGGGCATGCACGTATGTCGAAATCAGATCGTGAAAGCACATCGCGTATGGTTAACATTAAAAGGCAAATTGTCTGTTTCCATTTCTTATCATACAGGGTGTCCCAGGGTAATTCATTTCGAATCTCTCTTTCAAGCTCGTTGATAGCTGGCGTCAGCAGCATCCTACAAAAAACCGAGCGAACTATCTTAATCACTGCTGATAACTTTGTACCACAGTTTTTCGGACACCCTGTACAAACCATGTGAGGCGCTGCTTAAGTCACTGGCGACATAATTTTGCAGGAATTCTCGTCTTTCAATCCCTGTGATCAAGCACAAAAACCTAAAAGAGTGCCAATCGCAGACTTTGAGACTATCCTCGGGTCTTTGGACTCTGGAGGATAATGGAATGAGTGTCTTGAAGCGCAAATGGAACCTGGACTAGCCTGCTCAATACAATTACAAATTAAATAAATTAATCCTGACACCTAATGCCTAATGATAGATAATGTAGGGTGTCCTGTGGTCCTTCCGTGATCGATTCTCCGGGGCTCTGGAATGCATGTTACGTTGCGGCATCCTGAAATTAAAGTAATTTGCATAAATTAGTCAAAAAAAATAAATTTTTCAAAGGTTGCCGGTAAGTTCTCTCACGCATTGGATCTTTTATCTTGGTCAATGCCTTAATCTAGGTTACTTATAATAAATAATGAACAAACCCAACAGTTATTACGGGTCTAATTAGACGCTTTACAACAGTTATTATGGGTATTAATTAGACACTGGTAATAACTGTTGAAGTTTTTTGTTTGTTTTATGTACCGCTTTTAATAACACGAAGCGTGATCCTCCTGCTTATGGAACGTCGGCCAAATCACAATGACCGTTGGTGAAACTTCATCTGGACCAGGTGATCTCTTAAGCCTGATCCTTACAGCTCTCTTTAACGAACTTATACAGGATATTTCAAATCCGATGTGTTATCATGCTGCCGATGTGCTATCTTTTAAACGGTAATAGTTACACAATCGGTTAAATTATAAAAATGTGTCAAATTTAACATACTTGGTAAAACTGAAAACAGTATTGCCAATTTTTTTTAGTTTCCGAGTTATTGCGAAAAAACTAAAATTTTGTCAAATTTAATTTTCTAAATAAATCAAAAATTAATTAGGTTTGTTAGTAAAATGTTTGATACAAAAACTTCATAGTTTTCTTATGTCTACAAATCAGTTAAATTTAAAATTTTAAATATTGCTTAGTTTTTGAAATAATGACAACTTGAGTTTTTTAAATATGGACCTGTACATTTTTTGGTCATTTTTAAAAGTCCTTAGTAACCCCATTACAATGATATATCACACAATATATTTTTTTTACCAATTTATCATTAATTTTTTAAGGCTTGATTGATAATTTATTTGCCTGCATAACATTTTTGAGCAACATAATAATTGCATTTTTTACTTAGAACTTCAGGTCCGGCATAGCTTATTAAGAGAAAAATGCAGAATCCTTTTTTTGACCTAAAACATTAAAAAAATATCGTATGATACATCATTGTAAATGGGTTACTAAGGATTTTTAAAAATCGCCAAAAATGTACAGGTCCGTATTTAAAAAACTCAAGTTGTCATTATTTCAAAAACTAAGCAATATTTAAAATTTTACTAAGTACTGTACAGTACTAAAGTGCTGGTTTGCAGACATAAGAAAATGATTAAGTTTTTGTATCAAATACTTTACCTGACAAACCTTTAGTGTTCAATTTATTTAGAAAATTAAATTAGACAGAATTTTAGTTGTTTCGTAATAACTCGGAAACTAAAGATCATTCGGCAATATTGTTTTCAGTTCTAATAAGAGTATTAAATTTGGCACATTTTTCTAATTTAACCGACCCTCTAACTCTTACCGTTTGAAAGATATCCATGATAGCACATGGGATTTGGAACACCCTGTATATGTATTTGGCCATGTTGTAAATCGTTTGCGAATTTGTTCTAATATTTGTAGATCTGGTATGTTGTGGGTCCCAGGTTCAGTCTTTTCAAGACCAGCTAGTTTAGGCTGTGCCCCGAACGCGATCCTGCAGACCACCACACAGCTCTCACTACTCGCCGCTCTTACTCCCGTTGACGCCTTTCTTCAGCGCTCTTCTTTCTGTTACCCGTCTAGTCAATTTCCTGCGATATCTAATAACAATCCATAATCCACGTGCCAACGTCCTCGTTCCACTAGTACCCTCAGGGTTTACTAGCCCCACTTTCCAGGTCTTCTTGGAGCTTCAAGCGGTTTTAAAATAATTATCCATTTCCCTTCTAATTAAAAAACACATGGGTCCGTCTGAATTATGCAAAAACAAAATAAACAAAATGCTGTACGCTTATGTGGCTGGGTTATTAATGCGATGCAAACCACACCTAACATGTGAAACGATTCAGGGTAATTAGTAAGAATTAGAATATGAGTATCGTCAATGTTTGCTGATTTTATCGTCGAAAGGTGAATGGCCCACTTGTATTATTCATTCATTCATATGCGGGAAGTGTAATCAAAATACAAGTTCTAATTACTTTTTAGCAAACAAAAAGTGACGGTTAATATACATGAACTCCAACACGACTCCACGACGTAATTAATGATTCCGCGTATCTCACAACGGTCACTCGACATTTATTTCTGCAGAGATTGATTTTAAATTTAAAGCTTTATTGCTGATGACAAATTACTACGATTAATGCCTTGGGGGACCTACGAAATTTATGCATTTAGGTTTTTCCTCCTTAAGGACATTAAATATTCAACTTTTAATTATGTGCCATAACGGAGAAGGAGCAAGCTAATGACTTGCTACTAATTTCATAAAGAAAACGTTCGTGCCCGAAAACAGGCCTTTTGTGTAGGCAAGCTATGTTGCTTTGGCTATCAGGACTGAATTAAAAAAGCATGCATTTTTAAGGCTCAAGACAAAGACCTGCGGAAGAGTCATAACGGATGGAAAGCTTATTAGCCGAGCGATTGGTTAATTTATTAAGCACTTCATAAATTAGGTATCTAAAGATGTACCAAAAGACATGCACTTAAATCCATTAAAAGAGAATCTATTGAAGATAATTTTCATCTCTTTGTGCGATAGTAATTTAGAAGCCCGATGAGTGCCATCTTCAAGGTAGGTATACCGAATGTTCTTAAGAGACACGCGACTTCGTAGTCTTGAGGCGGTTGCCTGCGCTGGCAACAGATGTCGGCAGTATCATGAGTACCGTGCCGACCATACAGGGTGTCCCAACATTCGATCAAATGGGTATATAAAAATTCCCACTGCGTGTCAAGAAGAGATCTTCACCCGAACACTAGAGGACCCAGGTGCTATCACCAGACATACGTGGCTCTGAAGTGTGGGAGTCAGAAAATGCTCAATTTCTGCACTTCCGCGGAAAAGGAAGCTTTTTCATATCTTTTTACGCCTGTTCAAAATTTTGTGCCAAAAGGATTTTCCACCGAGTTTCGTGGTACCGTGCGAAATAGAACTCAGCTGAGTACCTGGAAAATATCAAATGTTCCTACGTTCTGTGTTACTTTAAAAGTACATTCTTCAGTTCTGGAGTGACCTCGGGTACCCTCAGGCTTGGTCCCCCCTTCCCCTTAAGCCCGGTCCCAACAGTATTTAATATTTTGCCAAAGCAATTTTATAAGCAGATTATTCGATATTTGATAAAATCAACTCTCCCTGAAAATATCACTTAAATAGATATATATGCGAAACCTGGAGCAACGTTCTCATCACATTGGAACGAACAGGGGAAATTCTTGGAAAAAGAAGAAAATTATTTGGACCAAAGGAGTCCGAAATTTATTTAACGTGATAATCTGGTGCTTAGAGAAATCCCCAAAAGACAGTCAATCGATAAGGCGCTCAATGGATCAGTTGGGATAGTCAGTGTGGCAATCCAGAAATCAGTGTGATAATATCCAGAAAGGACAGTGCTCTCTTCCTCCAGCTACTTTGTTTCTCAAACAAATCAAGCAACTCCGTTTTCGAAGATGTGGATATTTTGATAGATGCAGACCTTCATGGAAATGGAGAATTTTATGGCAATGGAGAATATCATGGAAACGGAGAAAATCGCGGAAGTGAAGAATATTGGAGAATGCCTCACGCATGTATGCATATTGAAAATTGAATCGGAGCAGCACTGGACGCAATAGCTTTCATGTGACGGTGCATAAACACCCCTGCACCGCAGTGCAACCACCCCCGCCCACCATTCAATATGTGACAGGGTTGTTTGCCGATTGAGAGCGGATTATTCGGACCTGTCGACTGAAATTCATTTGCTTTGTGCACAGTGAAAGAACTGTTTTTGCCCCGTTTTATTAGCAACTCACCAGCCTGTCAAAATGCCAATTATCGGTTAATTGCGATTAAGCGCCATTTCGCCTCTATTGCACTGCAACAACAACTAATTAACTATATTTTTCTTTTTACCCCGAGTCCACAATGGAATTTCGTTATTTCTTTGATGTACTTGTCGGCAGTTTATACAGGCACTCGTACTTTTGCCTATTGGCTTTAAGAATGCTGAAATAATAGAAAATGCACCACTCAAGAAGGTGTCTGCTTCGATGCACAGTTAGAGCACCAGTAGTTGCGTGTATAGGGAATTCAAATTCATGAAGTCAGATGGATCTTATTACAGTCCCTAAAGTCTCGTTATTTCGTTACTGAAATAGCTATTTGCCGTTTTTGAAAGAGACATCGATCTATTGCTTGAATTTGCTTGAGATCATTGCTTGAGCCCTTGCTAAACCCCTTAACTGACTTCATGCCGACACGTCACAGGTATTACTAATATTCCAAATACAATTGTTTACCCCTTGGCAGATTACTACATACATTATGCCCTAAGATATTATCGTATTTCGCTGACCTACCTGCAATATTCATAGCAAGTGGGATTAATCCAGGGCTTTCATGTAAATCAGTTACAGTCAAAGTAATATTCAATTACGAGGGCTTCCCGCCTAATGCACCCATGTAGCTTTCTTTGCTAATTTGGTCAGCTCGGCTTCGAACACGAAACATGAATGGAAACCAATTTAGCTGGAAATTATTCCAATCGAAGTAGGGATAAATGTTCTGGATTCGAATGACAAAGGGCGGGAGAGCAAGGCGGACAAAGAGATCGGGGACAGTAATGTAAAAAATATGTCCCCGTGTTGTTTTAATTTGATAAAATTATTTCGGATTAGCGATTCATGAATGTATGTATGAAAGCAGCTTCAATGGAAGGCAAATTATTCTTGCCCATGGCTAGGATGCCGAGTATTCAGTCTGGAAGGAGAAATTTGGGTATTCCCAAACCGTCCCTAAAATAACAAGTTATTTTACTAGTGCATGGAGCTTAAATACACAATTTAATGTTTCCGCATTTTGTTATTTGCTTGCAAGCATAAATCAGAATAATTGCTTGAAGCTATAAGAAAACAGGCAGATATGCCTGGAAAAATAGGAGGCCGGGATGAATATTAAATTAGGAGAGACGCTCGGCTGTATCCTCTCGTCCTATAAGCAGGTACTTTGTGGCTATTCTTGTATAATGTAGAGATCAAAATAAACCTTCATCCATTCACTTAATAGTAATTGCTTGACAAATTCAGGTTATTTGGCAAGCTCTGCACCGCGAGGAAATTGAGGTAAGGAAAATGCGAAGTATTGTACTTAATATACAAGGTGGCCAATAGATCTTGTCGAAAAAAAGTATAGAGTTTCTGAATTAAAACATTGTTGGATGAATGGAATCATTATCAACTGCTATTAGAGAGCGAACCGAAGCTTTTCTTCTCTTAAACCAGTAATGTATATACCGGGTGATTTTTTTAAAAACCTTCCACCCAAAAAATCTCAAAAATATAAACAATTTGCAAAAACGTGGGAATCTTTATTTTTTGGGGGCCAACTTTTGACCCGTAAATGATTGCATTGCTACTCACCCTTTCATCCCCCACCCACCCTAGCTTTAAAAAATTAAATGGGAACACCCCTCTTGTGACACATCAATGGTTAGCTAAAATCTTCCTAAAAACAATTATGCTTTTCTGCTTTTTGAATATGTGTTTTCTTTTAAATCACACTTTAAAGCTATTTATCTTACGAATTATTTAATTTGATTTGAGTAAGTGGAATTAAAAAAATTGGACGTGAGGTTTAAATAGTGAAGTTTTATTAATTAGTCGTACAAATTTTCAAATTGAGCACCGTTCTGCTCCAAACAGTAACACAAAAGACTCTTTCGGCAATTGAATACACCATTTTATGAAGAACTGTTAATAAAGTAAAATAAATCGATTTAACTGAAAACTTATAGCAGTCAACCATTGAACAAAAATGTGATATAGATAAGAAACAAACTTTTTGATTCATATTTATTTATTTATTTAGGGATTTAACCATTTGACTTCGACTCAGACCCAATCCAATTTAAAAAATAAAGCAAAATTCAATTTTACAATTCCTTCACTCGATAATAAGACATTAGCAGCTTTAAAGGGTGATTTAAAAGAAAACACAGATTCAAAAAACAGAAATGCATACATAATTGTTTTCAGGAAGATTTTAACTATTCATTACTGTGAGATCACAGAGGGGTGTTCCCATTTAATTTTTTTAAGTTGTGGTACGTGAGGGTGAGAGGGTGGATAGAAACGCAATCATTTATGGGTCGAAAGTTGGTCCCCAAAAAATAAAGATTTACGTGTTTTTGCAAATTTCTTATACTGTAATAGTTTTTGAAATTTTTCGGGTGGATAGTTTTTAAAACATCACCCGGTATGTCCAGCTCCAATGCAGGTTAGTTCAGGTTAATCGACACTTGAAGAATGACACGCACAGTGGGATATCTAAGAGAAATGGACAAAAACTCAAATACTCTCATTACGGCTGCATAACATTCAATTGGCATTAACGCACGACCAAGGAAACTGTTCAATAACAGAACCGCACTCCCCTTTACTTGAAGTTATAACCCGAGGGATTTGAGAGGTCATATATTAAAAAAAAGAATTCCCAGGAAATAAAAAAGTGTGTTTTTGGCAGATTAATAAAGCAAATGTAGCGAACAAGAGATAAATGTATCCCTGATTTTGAATAAAGAGAGTGGCCATAAAGACGTTGTGAAGTCAAGCAATCGGAAAATGTCCTAAGGAGGGTGTTTTCAAACTGACCACTCGAATTCGGCAAGCAGAAAGGGGAATATATTATAAAAATTCGGATATAAAGCCAGGGGTTTTGCAGTTGACATTGCCATGAATAAAATATCAGCGTTTTACCGACACGTTTACTGTATGGAAAACTACTTTTTAAGACTATGTAGACGGAAATCTCGCGTGTAGGTTGGGGTAAACGCATTGAACGATGCTCAGCGAGTAAAGCTGAGCTGCAGGAGCATACTGCTTAGGATTAGCGCTGATATGCAAGGATAACAGCAATTAATTAGGTTTTAAAGCTCTATTTTTCAAAAAATGGGGAGCCATAAATCCCACTGGCTACCATAAGTAGTTTTTATTTAGCCGCTTTATATTTTGCTAATGCATTTCTTTAAATGCGATAAATCATGAAGAATGTTGAATCCCCCTTATTTTCTTCACGCTTTTCGTATATTTATGTTCTTCTCGAGCAGCGTGTTTGTAAAATCCACGTTTCCTTTCCACTTTTTTTGTATTACATGATTTATCCCTACTAATACAACGTTTTCTAAATGAGATCTCCTTGCGAACGCTACTTGCTTCCGTCCCATGCCAAAGGATTAAACCCAGCAATAGAGCCGCTTGAGTCTTCATATTAACTTCTAATAAAGTAGCGATTAATGAACAAAAACAAAATGGACCAGTAATGGTTAATATATTACGAGATGATCTGTTAAGCATGATATATTAATTTCTGGTGCAGCAATAAACTTAAAGCAGCGATTAATGTTGTGAATGGGCTGCCTTAATAATCAGGCACTTTATCACGAATCGATTAAAGCTGTTATCCTAAAAAGCCCCATAGATCGCAAATGCAGCAGGGGATGCAGGGTTTAGACTTTACAGGCAAGCAATATATTCACAATTTTATGCAAATATTGCAATAAACGCCTGCATATTCGTGTTAAATCACGGTATAATATAGGCGTATATAGCATAATTCGTAATTTACCATTTTGATTAAATGCCGGTATTTATTCAAGTGCCTATTGGTATTCCACATTTATTATTCAAATTTTGTAATCCCTTTTTAGCTCTTTGTTGTCTCGATTTTTACATAATTAATTTTTGCCACGAGTGAAATATGGGTAGGTTATTGGTTTTGGAACAAAGCCGGAACTGAAGTAAGAGCAAGCACAAATAGAGTTCTAAGGTCTTTGGCTTAAACGTACAGTAAGCCGTAGCAGGTATCAACTTTTAACGAGAAAAATTTACATATTGGTCGAGTCCTAAGAATCAGCTTATAGAGGATTACGAAAAGCTTCACAGATTGTTGCACTTTCTTTTATTTGAATAAAGCTCAATTGTGTTTGAATAAATGAGTTTTTAAGAAACATACATTTATGGGAGGCTCCCTCTTTAGAAAAGATGACACTTTACCCGGTTTTGAAGAGAGCAAAATTAACAAATCCTTATATGCGCGCCATACAGGGTGTTGGCTTAAGGACAGGCTGTTTCAGAGCTTTTCAATCAGGTACATTTCAACGTATATGCTTTAAACAGGACATAACTCTAAAAAAATCGCAAGGGATTAGGTTCGGAGAACGTGCAGGCCAAGGTACCGTTCCTCTGTGCTTCAGGCTAAATAAATACAATCTCACTATGTACTATTTTCGCGCATACCATCCAGTATACATCGAGCTAGATAAAATCACTCAAAAATAAAGTAAAATGCAATATTACTCTTAGATTAGACATCCCCATGAATACGCATATTGAGCGAAATTCTATTAACTACCTGCGAAATCTCTTCACGAATGCTAGCCTCCTTAACCGACAAGTTCAGTTTAAGGTCTTCACAAAGGAGCTTAGTGTATTCACAAAAATTCAATGCTTCAATTCCGAACTCGATAAAGGCAAGATGCATCCCCGGACAGGTGTGTCCACTTGTCATATATGCCCCTTCTTAAACCAATTATATTAGCGTTTTCATCTTCTGTTAAATGTAATACTTGAAAGCCATAACCATAGCTAGTCCTCTCCACAGAGATATCTTGAATCCTTTTTTCAAACTTAGAACGGTCAATTGTCCAGCAACGATGATGCTGTAAAAAGATCCGATTATTCGATAAGGAGCCGGATATAAGTAAGAACGAGCTCTTCTGAATCTACCTTCAGAGATCTGGAGGCATCCAGAGGAGAGGGCTGCTCGGCAAGTCTTATTTCACTCTTAATAGTATTTTATTTTTCAATGATCCACATGGCGTAGCAGATACTTGGGAATTGACCAGTAGGTGAACCTCTATAAAAATTCCTCCGAGTGCGATGGTCGGGCCTCCGTGGCCGAAAGCGTATCTCCATGAGGAGAAGAGATCCTCGCCAGCGAATGCGCTCTCTGAGGAAAAAAGGTTCTAGTTGGTATCGAGGATTAAGATTCAGATCGAAGCTTCTAGGTGGTGTCAAAAAATTTTGTTTGAATCTGCTTTGCCTTAAGCCCACTGTTAACTAACAAGATGCTAAGGTGTTCCACTTAGGGATATGGTCCATACTTTGCAGATGTGTAAAGAAGTATATGTATATAGGATGTTTTTAAATTATAATGCCAAATTGATATGAGAGGTAGATTACGTTATTTCACGCTGAAAATCTTATACCATAAATATATATATAAAAATGCTTAATAAAAAAGATATGGGGCGTTTTATGATAGTTTGGAAATGCCATTATTTCCATTATTTTCTTTCAAAGATCTTTTGCGATTTTATTGAAAGTTGGTACATAAAATAGGTTCGTCAGGCACAACAACAATTGATGAGCACATTATTTCTAATTGCTATGGTAACCAAATAACAGGGGTGGCCTAGAGATTTTTTTAGTAAATTTTTTTGTACGTGGGCAAACTGCATATTTGATAAATTTTTCTTAAAGTTCATTTTTTAACATACAAAAAAATTACTCTAATTTAAAACCGATAATATGTATTGTTTTCGAGAAAAATGACTAAGTGTGAGATATTGCACATTGCTCATCTACCATTGTGTTAGGGTTTCGGATATCTAACTTACCATGCTTTATTACCATTTTCTGTCGCCAATGTCAGTCTTTTAGATTCCTATCATGTTGCTTGTTTCTAAACATTTTGTAATTTTTTTTAATAGCAATGGTTGAAAAATACATTTTTCAGGAACTTACTGACATGCATTTAATTTTTAGCAAATGTGATAGTAATTCAAGGGCAGCAAGAAAATGTTATCAAGAGATATATCCTAATAGGAAAATTCCTTCAAGAAAACTGTTTATTTTAATTGATCGTCGCCTTAGAGAAACAGGAAGTTTTCGAAATATTAACAATAGTGCTGGCAGGTCTCGTACAAAAAAAAACTGTTGAAAATGAAAAAGAGATATTAAGAAGTTTTGAAGTAGATAATACTTTAAGTACTAGAAGAGTAGGTGCTATGCAAAATATACTTCATTCCATAGTGACGAGGGTAGCTAGGGAGCAACTTCTATATCCGTAACATCTAGTACAAGTACAAGAACTACTGCCAGAGGGTTTTGAAAGAAGGATAATGTTTTGCAATTGGCTCCTCCATAAAACATAGCGTGAAATAGATTTTCTGAAAAATATTCTATTTACTGATGAGGCTTCATTTACAAAAGATGGAATTTTTAATTTAAAAAATAACCACAGATGGAGCGAAGAAAATTCCAGGGAAATAGTAATTAGTCAATCCTAACATAAATTTAAAATCAATCTGTGGGTGCGTATTTTGGGAACTAAAATTTTGAGCGCTGTGGAATTACCTCAAAATTCAAATGGTGCTCATTATTTAAACTTTTTGACGCACTAACATCCAAAAGCACTGGAAGATATCGATTTGCAAACACGTCGAAAAATTTGGCTTAAACACGATGGTGCTCCCGCCCACTACTCCAGAAATGTATTATTTATTATATTATTTAAATCATATTATAAGGTATTTAAATCATACTTTTCCTGTTAAGTGGATCGGTTGTGGACATGATGCTCTGGAGAAACGGCCACCAAGAAGTCCCGATCTAAGTCCTTCAGATTTTTTTCTATGGGGTAATGTAAAGGAGACCACAGTAGGCCAATCCCCAATGAAAATTTTTTAAGGCAAAGAATTGAGATTATGTTTGCAGACATAAAACAAAATGAGACAAGTACAGAGAAAGTACAATTTAATTTTTTCAAATGGGTCAGACCTTGTGTTGGTGTTGGTGGAAGACATTTCGAACAATTTGTACACTGACATTTGTTGAGTTTATTTTGTAGTTACGCCATCTTGCTGATAGATACATTTGATATTTTGAATGGTTGGGCCGACTTCACTGACACAGGACTCGTATACACTCCCTTACACATCTCCAAAGTGTGGACCGCATCCCTGAGTGAAACACCTTAACATCTTCTGGTAAGAGAAAAAACGGAGCTCTGCTGGGGTTTATCTACTGCCAATTTATCTGAGGACCTCTGAAGAAGAGAAGCGAGTGCAGGAATAATTGAGATAAGTTTTTGCAATGGAATGAGTCATCCAATCAATTCCGTTAATTTAAGTGAAGATGCAAGGGAAGGATAGTTCTAGTGGCACCCGAATCGGCCGTTCAAGTACGGAATGACCTCACCTTTGCTAAGGTCATCGCGTAACGAGTACCCAGACGAATCAAACAAAGCCATTTAAAAAAATTAAAAATGTAAACTGTCGACGTAGAAGGAAAAAAATTGTGCACATCCGCATATCCACATGAATAAGTTGCGGAATAATCTAATGATGATCCGATTCGTTCAGTTGGAGCTTTTAATTATTCCACACTTACAACAACAAGTGGAAATGGATTGTTGCATTCAAATATTATGCAAATGATTCCACTGTAACCCTTTTCAAATTTAGTCCCGCAACTAAAGGTGTTGACAAATAAATTGCGCTGAAAAATTTATGCCCTTTGCCTGACAAATTTTAAAATATTCCCGGAATGATTTTTCGCGCTGCACATTTTGTCGTCTGCATGAAATAGGTGCAAAGTTTTACATATATTAATGTATTCGTTTTGTCCACGTCCACAAAATGTCACCATTAATTTTATCCTTTTCGTCACTTTCCGAAGCGAAGTGGAATAATGTATTCCGCTCTAACGCTGCATGCCTCATGCGGGCATCGAGCTCAGAAAAAACAACTCATAAAAGGGATAAACAAAAGGAATGTGTTAAAAACTGATCCAGATGCAATGCTGAGGCGCATTGTAAACAGGCGGGATTATTGATTGCACATCTGTATCGCTATATGTGTAAAGTGGGTCAAACTTCTTCACTTCATCTTGTTTTAATAGGGAGATGTTGTCGCGCGCTGCAGCGGCTACTGCAATGTGTCTAATTCTTTAGGTACTCTGTAGCAATAGCGTCTACATCAACTTTGAAGGTGCGTCGCTGAATTGGGGCCCGAACATCTCCCAATTAGAGAAAATTACGAAATGCTATGGAGCTCCTACTTCTGGCCTTTCGTAGATCGCTCCCTAATCTGTTGCGTACCGCCGCAATTTCCTTACGTAACCTCTTAGACAAATAAATAGCATTAAAACTGCAGTTGCCATTACGTTTTATACTGCAAACAATACTGCAAATTAAATATGTCAAAAGTGAATGTCCAGTCAACTATCAATAGCGCCTTATGCATAGGAGTGTGAGTTGATATTTTGCGGCGAAGAATTGCTATGTTTTGATTGTAAATCAAACTCGTTGAGTTCGTAATAATTACTAAAGAATTACATAAATCTGAAAAATGGTTGTTTTCCTCGACGTTTTGTAATCCGGCTGTATCTGCAGCAAATAAAACATTAATGCGTAAATGAAACACGTTCAACCTTTTATCGAGTTAATAATCGAGTCAAGGTGGCGTTCCAAACGCGGTTGACTTAGCAGTACTTACATGGATGTTACATTGGTCATAGTGGTTTCCAGAATCCCGAGATGCGTTCTGCGATAGAAAGGTTAAGATTGCGTATAAGGTCAGCAACTTCATGCAATCTGTGTGAGAATCGTCTCATTTTTTACAGTGGGGCTATGAAAGATAGCATCTCTTGCCTTAGTAAATCCAATAAACATACATGCTTGATTAAACTAATGGAAATTTTTTCCTCGCATCAAAAATCCGTAAGAAAGATGTAGCGATTTGTTGTTGCGTGATTTAAGCCATGGCCACCATTTCCTCCAGAGCTGAACACCAGTGACTGGTCTGCATTGTTCCAGATCATAGTTCTGTCAATCAAAAAGGTGGTCCAGACGATTGTTCTGTTCCGATGCTCCATTGTGAGTGAATCTGAATCAAAGATAAAAAAAAGTTCTTCCGAAATGTTTGCTTTTATTGATATTTCTGCATCTGCTTAAACACAAGTCAATAGAACTCCCCAAAAATTCTGGTGCTCTAATATAGTTTTACAAGTTGGTCAAGATAAAAACAAACAATAAATAAACGTCAAGAAATTTGTCTTTTTCGGCACTTTTTCGGCATAGGCCCTTTTATGTGTTGAAAGATGTCTTTATGGCTTATGACTCTTTATACATTTTCTAAGACCTAATTGGCCTTTTCGGTCCATAGACTGCGGTAGGGCGGTAGGCAGTTCCTTCATTTGCGCTTTATTTACAGACAAAAATATATATCATGTCAAATAATGGGTTGGAAGGTAACGCTTTAACACGGTTAGCCGTATCGAGAGACAAAAAATCTGGCCTAATATTTGTAAGCACTGGTATTTTTCATCCTATTTGATTGAAAAGGTCTCGAAAGTAAAGAAATCTGTTTATGTGTTTAGGAAGGAGGGTAACGTTTCAAATCGTGTTTTATGGTCTCCGAAGGGTGCCTGCCATCTTACCGTCTAAATGGAGCCCGAAAATGCTAATTTCGCTTCCGCAAAAACGGCTTATGTATTATCTCTAATGACGTTTGATCGTCGAATTCAAATGGGTTCTTCCCGAATATTAATTCGTCGAAATAAAAAGGTCTATAAAACAGCGACTTCGCTCGCCCTATTTCGCTTTAAAAACTTTTAAATTTTACGATTATGCTAAACAGTAGTTCACGATTCACCTTACATCATTCACGTCTGCAGTAAAAAAACGAAGATATGCTAATAAGCATACAATTTATTACCATTTTACGATTGAACCGAATTTTAAATCTTCATCATATATTTTACGAAAAACCTCAATCTTTGGAAATACGACTGTAATTAAATCGGTCCTGTTTTATACCTTTCTTGCGTTTCCTGGAATATTCCTCTTTGAACGTGTCCGACTCCTTCACGACAAGATTATCCAGATGAAATAAAAAAATTCGCAAGAAGCCAAATTGCAAATGGCAAGGACTTCCCTCATATTTCCTATGTGTGTATGGAGAGAATGAGGGATTCTGATCATCTTGGCTCATTGATCGCTAATTAGTGTTATGGTCCCCCATATGACAGCCAGCACATTCTCTAGATGATACTGATGAAATATTTTTTGCTTTTTGGAAAGTTTTTTCTTGCCCCTTAATTTCTTTAAATTTAGTTCGTCCATTTCTTCGATTTTTATACTTTCAGAGCAATCTTTAAACGAGAAACAGAACAGAAAAGAGTACCCCCCTTAAGATAGTCAAAATGCTCTTTGACCTAAATTGAAAACTTAACTGAATGGGCATATAAGTACATAAGTTATAACCCTCTAATGTCAATCAGTTGTGCAAAATAACCTTACCTCCACCCCCTAGACCAAAAAAAACCTTAAACCGTCACCTTCTCAATTATAATTTTTGACTTGAAAACTGGTTTTTCGAAAAATCTGAAAAAAATCACATATATATAGAAAACCTTCGCGCATTAGCCACATTTTTTTTTTCTGCTAATTCTAACCTAAAAACGATTTTTAAAATTTCAAAATGGAATGACTATTTTTCGTAATGGGCTGCAGGTCCAGTTTTTTCTTCTAATGATGAGCGTTTTTATAGCAAATTTAAGCGTATATAAAATGTGTCACTTTTGAGGCTGCGCCATATTAAAAAAGGCAAAAACTCAATTTTTTGGCATTTTTCAATGCCAAATTAAACATTTCGGCATAAAATGCGATAAATAGATACTATTGGATTATAAAAAATGCATCAAATGCTGAAAAAACCCGAAATGCTTAATTTGATATTAAAAAAATGCATAAATATTAGGTTTTTAAAAATTTTCAATATGCGCAGCTTCAAAAGTGACACATTTTATATACACTTAGATTTGCCAAAAAATGCCCATCTTTAGAAGAAAAAAACTGAACCTGTAGCCCATTCCAAAAAAAGTTATTCCTATTTTAAAAATCGTTTGTAGGTTAGAATTAGCAGAAAAAAGAAACGAAAAAAATGTGGCAAATGCACGATGGTTTTCTATATATGTGTGATTTTTTTTTTTTTTTTTTTTTTTCGAAAAACCAGTTTTCAAGTCAAAAATTATAATTGAGAAGATGACGGTTTAAGGTTTTTTTTGGTCTAGGGGATGGAGGTAAATATATTTTGCACAACTGATTGGCATTAAAGGGTATAAGTAATGTACTTACATACCCATTCAGTTAGGTTTTCAATTTAGACCAAAGGGCATTTGGACTATCTTATTTCTTTCTCTTGCAAAACGTCTCCACCGTTGGAGACAGTTTGAGACGTGTGAACGTCCAAACAAGATCTCAGCAGAACCTCACTCGTTCAAATTCACAAGAGAGGAAATATCTCTCTATAACAATTTGCTCATGCATCAATTGTTATGTGATGAGCCGTTTGAATAGGGTTAATGAATAACTTATTATGACAATTTCCTATAAAAAAGGTATGTGGTATAAGCCTTTGAAGTACCATCCTTCTCCTCTATTACCTAGACTTAATCCCTATAAAAATGTTCTATTGAAATACCTGAATGCGTCTGAAGAGATAAATATCTCCAAGGTATATTTTTGATTGATCATACAATTGCGTACCACGTATTAAAAGTTATTCAGCCAAGATTAACATTTTGAAGTGTTGTATATCAAATTTCAGTGGTGATTTTGATGAATACGTACATTTTTTATGTAAATGTTTTTGTGTTATTGACGGGCATCTAGGGGATTAATACCTTATTGTCCAGGCCCTTGTTTGTTTAGTCATTTAGGTCCCTTTTTTCCCATATGGGCTTAAAATATTTCCGAAGCTATTTCGATTGCGGGTCATCTGGCGATCCATTAATTTTCGAACTTAATAAACCCAGAAAATTATAAACGATCGTTCCCCAAGCTAGCTTTAAACATCTAAAAAGTAAACAAATACAACCTTTTTCAGGCATTTCTAATTCAAGCTAAGTTTTCGCTTTTGCTTTATTGCAGATGTCACTTCGAGCTGTAAAGAAACACAAACAAATCTGATCTTATAAATATTCGTATAATAATGCAAATGAGGCAATTTCACGAACGTAGATAAACATAACCGGTATAAATGCACGAATGTAAATTCGCTTCTTTTACATATCGTGTAGGTAAATGGGATAATTCCTGAATTTAAAATAACAAAGCGTTATGGGGGATGCCGGTGGTATCCTCAAGGACCTTCTTTGTGGCCCGAGAGAATTTGCATAGTGACTTTGAAACATTTCGAATTGTCATTGACGCAGTTGATAACGAGCTTTGAAATAAGCATATGTTGAGAAACGATGAAATAAGGGAAAATTAAAAAAGTAAATAATGATAATAAATAAAATAAAAAGAAGTATAAAGTACTACTGTGTCAAAAGTAAATAGACACCTATAAATGTAACGAATTTTTATAATTACACCAATGGGTAGTTGTGGAAAATTTAGGGAGTATACAGGATCTAGCCTCACTTCATTAACACTATTTTAAAAAGCCGCGGACAAGTGGGTCACTAGAACTGAGCGATTTTACTCGAGGACGTATTGTTGGCCAACTTTGAGGTAGTAAATCAGTACTAGATTAAATGTGCCTCCATCAAGTGTTAATCGTGTAATCGTGCAGTTCTAAAGGAAAGAAAAGACAAGTGTTTCACCAAGATCAGGGAGGCCTGGACCGTCTGCTGGACAAATGAAGACGTTAGTTCGAGAAGTCTTGAGAAATCCCGGAGAAGCTTATGGATGACGTGGCAACATCTTCAAATTTGTCTTGTTCAGAGGTACTTACACAGTATTGGTCTTCATAAAAAAATAGCCAAAAAGAAACCTCTGTTAACAAAATTCCAAAAAAAACGGAGATTTGATTGGTCACAAGAAATGATATATGAGGATGCAAACTTTTGGAGGTATGTACGTGATTTTTTCGGACTAATCGCAATATTGTCAATTTAGTGATAGTGAACGAAAATGGGTGTGGCGTCGCTCTGTAATGCAGTTAGAAGAATTTTTGCAGCAAACTGTAAAATATGGTAGGATAAGTGTTATGGTTTGGGAGGCTATTTGGTACGGTGGAAGAAGTCGTTTGGTGCCCTGTGAAGGTAAAATCCATGCGGAAAAAATACAGGATGTTTCCTAAGTACGGTACGGTACGTAACTTCGGGAACGTATTCTGTCACTAAAATAAAGGTAATTTTGTTATATAAACTATGTCCCAAAAATGCCTCGTTACGGAAATACAGGGTGTTAAAGTTTCATTAAGAAATTACGTTGTAAACGTGGTACGCCAGTGTTCTTTTTTAATATTTTTTTCTTTTTTAATTGTTTGTTCGATTTGGAAGGAAAAAGGTCTCTTGACGTTTTTTCGTAGGACGCACCGTTTTCGATAAAAAAAACATTGTAGTGCGCGTAATGTACTAATTACTATTCATGAATGAATAGAGAACCATTTTTATTTTTTTTATTGTTTAACGACAAATAGCAATCATAAAAATAATCATTTGTGACACAGAATTAAAGCAAATGTTGAAAATGACCAACTTCTGATAAAATACACGATTCCAATCGTCTCATCATTGATTGTCTCACTCGTTTAAAAACTCCTGGAACATTTCTTGTGGACCTAACACTTTGAATTATTCAATTTCTTAAGTAATTTTCATCTAATACAGGTGTTTCATACATGAGTGACTTGAGGTGAATTAATAAATAAAAGTCTATAGCTCTCTATTCATTCATGAATATTACGGCACACTACAATGTCTTTTATTTTTTTAATTGAAAACGATAACGTCAAGAGACCGTTTTCCTTCTAAATCGAACATACAATTAAAAAAAAAATGAAAAAGAACACTGGCGTACCACGTTTGCCACGTAATTTTTTAATGAAACTTTCACACCCTGTATTCGGTAACGAAGCATTTTTGGGGCATGGTTTATATAACAAAATTACCTTTATTTTAGTGACAGAATACGCTCCCAAAGTTACGTGGCGTACTTAGGAAACACAATGTATATTGAAATTCTAAAAGTCTTCTACCGATCTTTCAAGATAATAATTTGAACCGCCAAAATTACATTCTCATGGAAGATAGTGCACCTTGTCATAGAGCCCAAAAAATAATAGTATGGAAATCTCAAAAAGAGCTTACTATTCTACCGTGGCCAGATCAATCACCAGATATGAACCCAATTGAGCATGTTTGGCACATTTTATAAATGAATATTGCAAAAAGACCTGTGAAGTCTTCGAATAAAAAGGAATTAGAAAAGATGTTAATTAAAGAATGGAGTAATTTGAAACAAGAGCAAATTGATAGTGTGATAGCCACTATGCAAGTTAGAATAAAAACTTTATTTGATAATAAAGGAAGATCGACATGTTACTAATCATCATGAGTTAGTTTTTCAATAGTGTTAAGTTTTTTTTGAATAAATATTTTTTTTTTCTTTTGACACAGTAGTAAATAAAAACTATAGAATAAACACGGGTTTCTTCGAGCGATAAGTATCACCAACTGCCTCTCAGGATAGTTCTGTACCAATTTGAAGTTATTCACTGTCACAGCAAGGAAGTTCTCGCGGAAAATTATATTAGACCGAACACTTTCTTTTCATGACCAATAACTCATATATCCTCATATCCAGCATTGATGGATATTTTATAGATGCAGTGGCAATAAAATGGAGCACACAAAAAAATGGTCTTGATAAGTATATAGTGCTTACCAATAAATCTGGATTCTGATATTATTCAATAACTGCCAAAATTTAATGGAATACGAAATGCAAACAATAAAATATGCCCCTTTATGGTTGAATATAAAAAGGATTTCCTTCTTATAATAAAGAATAAGGCGACGTAAAATATTTATACACCGTTAAATATCTACGTATCTCCGCAATAGAAAAAGGTTATGACTTTTCTACAAATTCAAAGCTGTTAAGCAACGAGTAAAAAGGGGACTTTTAATGTCCACATTTTTGACGATCCCTAAAGAGCAATCACTAAGACAAATTCAAAATATGTTTACGTCGGCTTTTATGGCAGTTATGGATGTACGTACAATTCTATTTTAAGAACGTCACCTGAATAAACAGGATTAGTCAGTTCCTTTATTTTCATATCACACGTTAAGACAATTCCGTTTCGGATAGAAAATTAATTTTTGTGGCTGGTGGTCTCACTAAATCTCGGGAAATTTGCTTCTTCGACCGGCGCAAGCCGAAAAAATCACAAAATTTAGCGTACCCGATCATTCGCTATAAATTGTTCCTTATTTTGTTCATAATAAATATTTTCGTCAAATTATTCAAAGCAACTATTATTTCGTTCAAAACATCAATGTTTCAAGTAAAGAAAATAATAAAAATAACATATTGGAGTCAATAGGGCAAGCGTAGTAACTTTAATATTCGGACCCTGAAGCATTTTCATTTTATCGTCAGTAATTTTATTTAAATCGCAATTAATAACATACGAAATAATATAAATTTAATAAAATATGTGTTCCGTTGACAGCTGAAGTAACTTTCATTGTAAAAAAGTGAAAACTTCCAAAAAATAATAAAATTGAAATAAAATTAGGTGTAAATTCTGGGTTACTTTAATATTCGGACACTGTATAAAATGTGTTTTTGTGCTCTGGAATGTCATTGGAATGTTGTTTTGATACATGCATGATAAGCAGCGGTAATTCCGAGGCACAAACACTTATTAACTTTCAGTAGAGATTTATTAACGAAACTTTAGCAAAAATTGACGAATTTCAAAGGAAAATAGGACCATGAAGCAGCCCGTTCAGAAATCGAAAGACCACCCCTCCTTCCTTTTTTCTTTTTTGTCGGTTGGATTTGCTGCGGTGTCATCATTCATACTTGATTCATCTCAAAAGGAATAATAACTTGAAAACCCTATTCTAAGTAATTCCTTAACACCAATTTCAGTGCTATATCTTCCCAGTCTATTTCGAATGTACATACAAACTCGGGGGATGATAAAAGCATATCATTTCAGTTAAATTTAAGTCATCGTACTATTAATAAGTAGAATGGTCCGCAAAAAGAATACCAGTTTTGATACACGACAACTTCTGATTTTCCATAATGCCAATGGAAGATTTTACAAAAAAATTGCTGAGTTGTGTAAAGCAAGAGTACAGTGGCAGATATCATTAGACGATTTGAACGAGAGGATCGTATCGAGTCTGTATCCCAAAAGAGTCAACCAAAGAAATTGGATGAGCGTAATAAGAAAACCATTCTTTGACAAATCGAAAATAATCCAGCATTGAACGCACCAAAATTGGCCGATGAACTCTTCAGAGACGCTGGGAAACAAGTCCTTCCTCAAACAATACGCATTAAGCATTAAAAGAAAATGGATACAATGGAAAAGTTGCCAGGAAAAAACCATTTGTTAGTGAAGTTAGCCGAAGGAGATTGAATTATGCAAAAGAATCTATTTTGAAGCATGATACTTGGTGGAATGACATTATTTTCAGTAATGAAAGTAAATACAACATTTTTTTTGTCCAATGGTCGAAGAATCGTGTGGTGAAAGAAGGGTAAAGAATTTAAAATAAATAATATTAAACCTACTGTTAAACATGGAAAAGGAAGCGTTCTTGTACGGGGTGTATTTCCACATTTGGAGTAGGTGAACTGATTTTTATAGATTTTATAATGGATAAACATTTATATGTAAATATTTAAAAAAATAATTTACGTCAATATGCCGAGAAAATGCGAATTTCAGATACTTTTAAATTTTACCAAGATAATGATCCTAAACACAAATCACGTTTATAGCAGGAGTATTTGCTTTACAATTACCCTAAAATATTACAACCACTACCCCAATCACCGGACCTCAATCCCATTGAACATCTGTGGGACGAATTAGACCGATAAATAAGAAAAACTAAAATATCTTCAAAGGAAATGTTAAACAACGATTAAAACAAGAATGGGACAATTTTCAATTAGATTATTTGAAAAAAATTATCTACAATATGCCTAAACGTTTACAGGCCGTTATATATGCCCTATGTGGACATGGTGTTTTCACGGTTTACCTGAAGAAAATTGGGAAAAGCCGATATGATCTGTGTTGGTATTATAACGACATTAGATAGTCTCGACCAAACTATACTTGTTTGTCCCAAGTTTGAGGATTTAAGAAAAAATGCAGAAAAAAAGTGTGAAAAGAAGATCAATAAGAATAACATTACAGAGTTATTGTTTAAATATTGGACACACATAACGAAAATGTTGGAAGCAATCGTGACTAAGAAGACCCAGGATGAAAAAAGTCGAAGCCGACGGAGAACAAATCGTTCAAGGCCCAGACGGATGGTAAATTTGAAATTCTTTACCCCCATCCGAAGATATGTCGAAAGACAGTACCTAATGGGAATAAAACTATATGGCAGCGAGAGGAATGGGTTATGAAGGCAGTAAAGGTACCACCTCCCCCCTAAAGTAATGCCTTACGGCGGTTCCAAGGGGGATCCAGGGTGAAGAGAGGAGGGTTTTAGTGGGTACGCTATAACTTGGTCGCTAGGCAACCAGACCCGGTCACTTCGGAAGGTTTCTCTCCTCTCTAATAATAATAAAAAAGGCCTTTATAGATAACAATGGTTATCCCACAAAATATTAACCAAGAAAAATAAATTAATTATTAATATGTGGTAATTAAAAAACTCAGTAGTGTCCGAATATTAAAGTTACTCACTGTAAATATTCTTGAATATTCTCACACAAAATTGAGTGTACATAACCAAATAACAACAAAAAAATTATAAAACGGTAAAAAAATTTATCGAAATGTTGAAACAATTCGGATTTATCAGTGCACCGTAAGTAATTCAGGGACCAATTTTATTTTACGGGAAATCATATATTCGAAAAATTTAAATTTCCTTTGAATTTACACTTTATTCTGAGTGTAAATATATAAATTTTTTGCTGCGCTTTTGTCCCATTACAGATTTAGATAAGAATTTGTGTTTAAACTTTAAAAGCATATATAACTGAAACTATCGCTCGTATGAAAAAAATCCATTAGATTCTTTTATAAGAAATTTCATTGGCTACAACTTTAGTTCTTATGGCTTTTTTCGTAAATGCAATGGTTTCCGAGATATTCACGAAAAACAGAATTTACGCAAAAAAACCAAATATTGATAATTTAACTCTTTTAACACGTTGACTGCCACTTCATGAAAATTATCCAAAAAGAATAATTTTCTTATGGAAGTTTCCATATTCAAAAAATTTATTTTTCAAAAATACGTCACGTGGCACTCGACGTGTTAAACAATAATGTGTTTCAACAATGTATTTCTAAATCCAACTATCTTAAGGGATCGTGGAATGAAAAGGGGCGCTGGATGGGGTGACTAAAACGTGGTTTTAGCGTATTTTTAGTTTTCCAAAGGGTGACATATCACTTGTGTCAAATATTTTTCTTGCGCAGGGGCCACGCTAATATTTTAATTTGTTTTTACGCTCGTTCGAATAAGGAATTCCACGCAAAAAGAGACTCAGGGCGAAGGTAAGTAGAGGGAGAGCATAAAAAACACATACACTATAGCTATAAAAGGGTCAGTTAATGTAAATAAATTTTATTTCTATCGAAGTTTTTCTCATCTTAAATTTATTCTATTATATCAATAAATTTATTAATATAGTTTCTAATAAAAATATTGTCAAAAATTAAATTACATTACATATACTTTCAATAACTGAATAATTGCTTCCGCGTCCCAGAAACGAAAGATATATACTATGCGATGATGAAAGGATTAATTTCGCGAAGACCCTATTGTAGGACAAATTGTAAAGGATATCTTAAACATGGCGAGTTAAATAAATTATCAATATTTGATTTAGTATACATTTTTTGTGTAAGATTCCGTTTTTCGTCAATATCTCGAAAACCACTGCATTTACGGAAAAGCCATAAGAACTAAATTTGTAGCCAATGAAATTTCTTATAAAAGAGCCTAATGGATTTTTTTCATACTAAGTGGATTGGTCGTGGACATGATGCTCCGCAAAAATGGCCACCAAGAAGCCCCGATCTAAATCCTTTAGATTTTTTTCTATGGGGTAATGTAAAGGAGAAAGTGTATAGTAGGCCAATCCTGAATGAAAACTTTTTAAGGCAAAGAATTGAGGATGTATTTGCGGAGATAAAACAAAACGAAAGAAGTATAGAAAAAGTACAATTTAACTTCCTCAAAAGAGTCAGAGTTTGCATTCGTAGTGGGAAGACATTTCGAACAATTTATAAATTGACACTTGTTAAGTATGTTTTGTTGTTATTAGTTTCTTTATTTATAAATTTTTTAATTTAAACCACTGACTTTGTCAACAGAAAATAATAAATAAAATGAGCAGATTGCAGTGTCTCATACTTAATCATTTTTCTCGAAAACAGAGTACGTTATCGGTTTTAAACCAGAGTACCTTTTTTATGTATTTTTAAACAAACTTTGAGAAAAACTGACCAAATATGCATTTTGTCCACGCACAAAAAAAAATATCGAAAAAATTTCAAGGCCACCCCTGTTATTTGGTTACCATAGCAACTAAAAATAATGTACTCATCAATAGTTGTTGCACCCATCGTCCACATCTTGTGTACCAACTTTCAATAAAATCACAAAAGCCCTTTAGAATAAAATAATAGAAATATGTTTTTTCAAACTATCATAAAACGACCTGTATCTTTTTTATTAAGCATTTTTGGACACACATTTATATAGAATTTCTGGCATAAAATGATGTAATCTACCTTCCATATCAATTTGGCACCATAATTTAGAAACACCCTGTATATGCTTCTAAAGTTTAAACACAAATCCTTACATAATTCTGTAATGGAACAAAAGCGCAACAAAAAATTTATATATTTACACTCAGAATAATATGTGAAGTCAGGGGAAATTTAAATCTTTTGAATATCTGATTTTCCGTAAAATAAAGTAGTTGACCCCAATTCAGTTTCGACATAGTTGTCAGAAGCATAATAAGAATTTTCAAGATGAAAACTCAGCGATGTGAAACTACTAATCCGAAAGGAAGACAATTGTTAAATTTTTTTTACAAGGAAAGAGTATGCGAGTAATGGACAAAATTGTAGGCAAAACGCATTCCACAACTCAGAAAATTATAAATAAATTTCGATATGAAGGAATACTTAAGAATAATACCGGGAGAGGAAGAAAAAGAATTCTTAGTGCTAAGGATTAACGTTTTATTGTGCGTTAAATTAAACGAGATTCCAAACAGAGTGTTCCCAAACTGACTGTGGAGGTGAGCTCAAAGATTGGACGATCAGTATCCACAGAAACACTTTGTAAGTTGCTTCGGAAAAATAATTATAATGAATGAGTAGTTCGTAAGAAACCATCTATTTCTAAAGTAAATAAAATCAAGCAACTAAATTTTGCTCGGGAATAGATTAATAAACCACTGGATTTTTGGAAGTAAGTTATTTTTTCTGATAAAACCAAAATGCATTTTTTTGGATTGGATGGAAAACAAATTATATGGAGAAAACCGAATACTGAACTAAAAATGAAAAACATTGTTGCGATTGTTAAGCATGATGGACTATCTGTGATGTTATGGGGGTGTACATACAGGGTGTCCCGGTTTGTTTCGGACAAATTGATATGGGAGATAAATCTCATTATTTTAAATAAAAAAGTTCATATGAACATGGGTCCGATCTTGATCGGTAGCGGAGTTACAGGGAGTTAAAACTTAAGAAAAAAATAGGTTTTTATTTTATTGTGCTGGATCTAGTACAGATAGACCCTTCAAATTTTATGTACATATTAAGTAATAAGTGCTGCTTAAAAAGAGTGTAAATTTCCTTTAATTACTATACAGGATATTGCATTTTCCGAGGTCTTGGTGCATAAAATCCTTTAAAAAAATTTGCTCGTACGCCACTGATGAATTTTTATATATTTTTTAACTTCTCCCATCTATTACCTAAATTTTGACTCTATTCGTTTTTGGTCGAATTCTGTTTCATTTCCTCATAAAATAATTCATTTATAAATTTAGTCAAATCTACAGACATCAAGAAACTCATACTATTTTGACATTTCATATTAGTTTAACTATCAAAATAATGTGTCTTTACCACAAATGTTTAAATAAAATATTTAACATAATTGAATATAAATTTATTATTTTTTCTATATGTTTGTAATTGTTTTTTCATAAAAAAAAGAATAATACAGAGAATTTAAATTTCAAAGAATAAAGTTAAAAGGAATCAAATGTTTTCAAAGGTAATGTGAAGAAACATTATTTTGATAGTTAAATTAATATGAAATGTCAAAATAGTATGAGTTTCTTGACGTCTGTAGATTTGACTGAATTTATAAATGAATTATTTTATGAGGAAATGGAACAGAATTCGACCAAAAATGAAGAGAGTCAAAATTTAGGTAATAGATGGGAAAAGTTAAAAAATATATAAAAATTTATCAGTGGCGTACGAGCAAATTTTTTTAAAGGATTTTATGCACCAAGACCTCGGAAAATGCAATACCCTGTATAGTAATTGGAGGAAATTTACACTCGTTTTGAGCAGCACTTATTATTTAATATGTATATAAAATTTGAAGGGTCTATCTATACTAGGTCCAGCACAATAAAATAAAAACCTATTTTATTCTTAAATTTTAACTCCCTGTAACTTCGCTACCAATCGAGATCGGACCCATGTTCATATGAACTTTTTTATTTAAAATAATGAGATTTATCTCCCATATCAATTCGTCCGAAACAAACCGGGACACCCTGTATGTCGGCCAACGATACCGGAAAACTGCACTTCATCGACGAAATAATGGATAGACATGTTTTATATAAATATATTAAGGGAAAATTTCAGAGCCTCAGCTGAAAAAATGAATATGCCAAAGGTTTATCATTTTCCGCAAGATAATGACCCTAAACATACAGCGTTAACAGTTCGCGACTGGCTCTTCTGTAATGTGTCGAAATTGCTGAAAACTCCCCCACAGAGTCTTGACTAAACCCCATCCAAAAGCTATGGCACCTATTAAAAACTAAAGTCCAAAATAAAAACCCTAAAAATAAAGAATTTAAAAATGTAATTCTTGCTGCATGGGAGGAAATATCACCTGACTACACACTTAAATTAGTCCAATCAATGCCACAACGACTTCAAGCCATTAGATCCTCAGGAAAACTCCATAAAATATTGAAGTTGAACTTTACATTTACTTTTAATTAAATTGTGTGTTTATTAATATGGTGTATGCTCAATTTTGGGGCACAATTTAACAATTTACAATGATAATTTGGTGTATTAATTCTTCATTTTGAAAAATATTGAAATATTTTGTTATTTTTTATGATCTAAAATATGATATAAATTAATGTTGACAATAAAAACTCCTAAATACGTTGATCTCAGATTATTATTTAAAGAATTATATTATTATTACATATGTATGCTGAATTTTATGAGTAATTGTATAACCAAATCTAATTGGGTAAAAAGATGGGTGACAACAGGGGAAAGAAAGGAGACAGAAGAACAATGAAAGTATGGGAGAGTAAAAATTCAGGAAAGATTCTAAATCTTTGACCGAAGGTATATAGAGTCTCTCACAAAAATATTCGTACACCATCTGAAATGTTACTATGAGTAATATTTAAGGTTGTAAATTCAAATTGGCATATGGTACTTGTGAAGGGGTTCCAACTATCTTCTTTATTGCAATTTAAACATTAAATATAAATTCAAATTTCGTGTATAAAAAAAAATAATAATTTCTGACGAGTCACAAAAATATTCATACAACTTACTACTGATCGGATTTCTTTTTAATAAAAAATAACAAATAAAAACATTGTTTATACTATTGTTTACCAGTGATGCTAGATTCATGAACAACATATTTTCACAAGATTTTTTATTACTAATAAAAATGGCTCGAAAAGGTCAAAAGTGTTCCCAAGAAGTTCGAAATTTTATAGTAAAGTTGTACCATAGAAACAAATCTTATTGGTAAATTAATAAAATTATTAACAAAAATCGTTCTAATATTCAGTACATTATTAAAAATTTTAAAAACACCGGAAGTGCCTTCAGAAAACCAAGAAAAGAGAGAGAGGGGGCGAAAAAAGAATTTAACTCTAGGAGACGAACGTGTCCTTTCTCGGAATATTAGAGGAAACCCGAAACAAAGTGCCCCTATTTTGGCGATGCAAATGTCGAAAGCAACGGGGAAGAACAAATACCCAGAAAATGTAAGAAGAGTTTTGCAATTTGCAAGGTACCACGGAAGAGTTCCCCGAAAGAAACCGTTTATTTCTAAAATTAATGGGCAGAAACGGTTGGATTTCGCAACAAGTATCTGGAAAAAGACGAAAGTTTTTGGAAAAAAATTTTATTTACGGATGAAAATAAATTGAATTTATATGGAAAGGAAAAGTTTGACATAATAAGAACACAGTATTGAATTTGAAAAACCTCTGCCCTACAATTAAACATGGTGGTGGCCATGTAATGGTTTGGGGGGCCATGTCGGCAGTTAGAGTAGGATATTTGGCTTTTATTGATGGTAACATGGACCAATAAAAAATATATGCACATTTTGCGTGGTAATATGCCATCCTGTGTTGAAAAATTGAAACTGAAAAATTGGACTTTAAAACAGAACAACGATCCCAAACGTACAGCACATAATGTTAAAATGTGGATTGCCTTTAATGTGCTTAAACTTCTAAACTATCCACCCCAGTCGCCAGACCTGAATCCCATAGAACCTCTGTAAGATGAATTGGATAGAAGAATCCGCTCTCTTGAGGTTTGAAAGAAAATTACAAATTAGGAATCTCTTAAAATCGTTTTACAAGAATGGTGGCAACAAATATCATCAGACACGACTGCAAATTTGGTTTATTCAATACCGAGACGGTTTAAAGGCGTTGTTTTAGCAGAAGGGGGCCCCACAAAATATTAAATGTAGTAGTAAACATAATAAATACACTGCGTGACATAGAAAAGAGAACACCCCGTAAAAATGATTTGATTTAAATAATTTTTGGTATGCATGTTGTTTACGCCAAAACAAATACTTCATTAAAAAGTTGAACAAATTTAATTGTTAAAAACTAAAAAAAATTTAATAATTTGTCGGTCCTCCGCGGTGTCTTATACATTCCTGTACACGTCTAGGCATGGATCTAATGAGGTGATTGATGTCCTCTTGGGGGATCTCATTCCAGGCTAACTGGACAGCATGACACAGCATCGCTAGGGTTTGCGGGGGATGGGGTAAATTATGCAACCTTCTACCTATAATATCCCATACATGTTCGATCGGTGAGAGGTCTGGAGATCGAGGTGGCCAAGGTAGCAAATTGACTGCATTTTGTTGGAAGAAGTCCATAGTCACTCTAGCCACATGTGGTCGTGCATTGTCTTGTTGGAAAACTGGATCAACAAGAGTTTCCAGATAAGGCACAAGATGAGGTTCCAGGACTTCCTGGATGTATCGCTGGGCTGTCATACTGCCTCTGACGAAAACTAAAGGTGACCTGCTACCATATGCAATGGCACCCCAAACCATTACCCCAACAGTCTGATGGACATGCCTCTGTATTGCAAACTGAGGATCCCATCTTTCACCCCGTCTCCTTCGTATTCTTGCCCGACCATCATGCATACCGAAACAGCATCTGGATTCGTCACTAAACACGATATTATCCCATTCCAGAGTCCAATGTATCCGTTCTTGGCACCACTGTAGTCGATTTTGACGATGATTTAAGGTGAGGGGTAACACGAGATAGGGACGGTAGGAAATCAATCCAAAACTTCTTATGCGGCGATAAATGGTTCGTATCCCAATGGGCCTTCCATACTCAGCGAACCACTGATCCGCCAGCGTCCTCGACGAGACGAACCTATCTCTTAGGGCCATAATTCGGAGTCGGCGATCTTAGCGTTCTGTAGTTCTTCGAGGTCGTCCAGTACCTGTTCTTCTGCCTGTTTACCCTTCTTCGAACCATCCCTGACAGCATCTCACTATAGTGTTTACACTACGGTTCAATCTAGTGGCGATTTCCCTAAATGACAGACCAGCCTCTCGTAGACCCACTATTCGACTCCTCTCAAACTCGCTCAATTGATGAAAATTTCGCTCTATTCTGGTTCTAGGCATATCTCTACGCAGTTTCTAAGCACACTACACTCCAATAAATGTTATTTTCCAGTTGTATTGTTGATATTTTATTGCAATTTTTATATTTAAAAAAAACCTAAAATTCCGAATAACTCGTAAATACGTAGATAAATATGAGTGAAATTTTGATCGTTTCTGCTATACATATAAACAAACATGCATACCAAAAATTATTTAAATTAAACCATTTTTACGGGGTGTTCTCTTTTCTATGTCACGCAGTGTATTAATTCGTTGTAACGTACGAATATTTTTATCTCGCCAGAAATGATAGTTTTTCTTATACACGAAATCTGAATTTATATTTAACATTTAAATTGCAATAAAGGAGATAATTAGAGCCCCTTTACAAGTTCTATATGCTAATTTTTATGTACAATCTTAAATATTTCTCACAGTAACATTTTAGATGGTGTACGAATATTTTTGGGAGTGACTGTAATTCATAGGCGATGCCACCTCTTCCTTACCTTCGCACAAAAATCGACCTAACTTCCTCTGGATGCCGATAACATCAATATTTTTACAAATTTTGATAAGCTAAACTTTCCTACATCAAATAAGTTTTCTACAAAAATAAATATTTTTACGGTTAGACAATAAACCTGCTTAAAGCGCTATTTTAAAAATCGGACACCCTGTACAACAGGAAATGCTCTAAAAGACAATTAAATATTCTTTAAAGTGGTGTATCACGTTTCTACACTTCACGGCATTTTTTTCCCAAATTTCTGCAGTTTTTTGCATCGTCGCTGATTGTTTTAGCATTTTTGCCGAAGGTGGCCGTGGAGGGCTGTGACGAACGCAAACAAACAATTGTGAATCGCTTGCGCGTCTTATCAAACGTCCTTGGGCCAAGCTAAAAATGATGATTCGGCTTCAATTTCCCTTCGGAAGATGCAGAATACAGCGGCTCGAATGCAGGACAGTGGAGTGGTTAAGAAATGAAACTTTAAAACGATGTTCCAAACCAAATGTATTATCCAACATTGCTATTGAATTGTTGTTAATTAAGCTGATAAACTAAAAACTGAAGGTAATAAAAATATTTAGAGAAAGCCAAAAACCACTTAAATGGGTATTACGCCTTTCTGTATTATTTCAATAAATAATCAATTCGGAGGCGTGAAGCCGGATACTCATTCAGCTAATTATGATAATATTGGAGATGATTTATCCGATGTTAAAAACACATAAAAAAGCCTAATAAGTGAAGATTTAAAGATTTGTTATTTAAGTACTTTTTAATCCACATCAAGAATCTCGGAAAATTCTTTGAAAACAAATCCTCCTCAAAATTCTGCAAACTGCTCCCGAAAGGGTTTGGCGTTCAACATCGTTGATTGTCTGTTGATTCGATCGATTCATTGAAAGTTCTCTTTGATGGTGGATCCGTGGTGGGTAGTGCTTATTTGAAGCGCTTCGAGATCGATGGAGTGGCTCGTTTTGAATCAAAATAACAGTGATTTTTACGTTCATAGAAATCCACCATGCCTTCCTTACCACATCAGGAAAAACGCCTTGAGAACGGAATAAATCTTCAGATATAATCGCAATAACTTGCAAGAAACAGATCTATACAAAGCAGTCAACATCGAAGTAATAATAGCACCACCTTGGAGAGGATCGTCGAATTTTATCACCTTATTATTCCTTATTATTGCCCGTTTCTCTTGCATTTGCTGAACTGAGTGTGGTGCTTTAGAAAATGGTCTCACTGAAGACGTCGTGACATTGGTTCGTCTGGTTCAGTCGCCTGACAGATAGTCGAAGTCTGGACATCAGGGGGTTGTACACCTAGCTTAATCAGCAGGAACTCACCCTTAATTTGCCTTGTAAGTTAGTACATGTAATAAGTAAAAAAAGATTCTTAAGAAAAGAGAGAGAAAAATAATAAGGGAAAAAAGGAAGGATCGAAAAAAGGGAAAGGAGAAAAAGAGAAAGTGATAAAGAGGAAGAGAAAGGTAAAAAAGAGAGAGAGAGGAAGAAAAAAGAGAAAGAAAAAAATTGGCGCCGTATGGCGTTTAAACAGTTCCCAACTAAAAGAACAGATATCACGAGAGTAATAATAATGCATTCTTATTCCTAGCTTGAAACCACCAGCAATTTTACGATCGTGTATAGGAAGAATCTCCTAATGGCAAGTTAATTCCCTTTGTCTATTACTTTGCTTGGCCCGCATAATGCTAACTTTTCTTTGTTTATTTAGTCCCCAGAACAACGTGGTGCTTTCTTTTCGATTCTATTGCTAACAGCATCAAACAGGATAATAAATAGTTACGCCAGTAAAACGATTATCAAAACCAACAGTGATCGGTTCCTTTGCGACACTGTTGTTGGGTCTATCGAACCCTTTACGTGTACACCAGTAGTAGGTACCACTGCGCCTCGTAGGATTGAAGTGTTATCTGATCGACTTTTGCCCATCACTATATCGTAATTATTAAAGCTGATAAACAGGTTGTTGCCCATGGCAATTTGACAAGCGTACCGTTTTCCTTCTTTAGGTACCAACATTAAAATATACTACGCCTTATAATGAGTATTTTTACACGGGAACCTGTTCTCAAAGATATTTTTAGAACTTTCAATGCAGTCCTGCACAGGCTGCTGGAAAAATATGAAATGCCAGCATGCATTATGCAAGAATTAATTAGGTAAAACAACTACGCTACTACGCGTTATTTAAATACACTCAACATGAAACTGCTTGGCGCCATTGCATGATTCCGTAAAAAATATTAATGTTTTAATTACGTGGTACCTACTGGATTTTGCATGCGGGAATTTTAAACCACATATTTTTGTGCTAATTTTAATCATGTTAAATCCGCTTACTAAAAGCTAATTAAAATACGTGTGTAAGTGGGCCTGCATTATGATGTTATTTCGTCTTAAGTGCAGCGACGAAAACCACTCGCCATGGGGCATCTTTTTAGCCCCACGTGAAAGAAATTATGGGTTTATGTGAAATCGGTTCTTTGGGGCATTTAGTTGCTCGTGGAGGGGTAATTTACCCGAAATCTGTCTCGGAGAAATTACTCTTTTCTTCCTTTTATGTTTTTGTGGATCACTCCATTTACACGTAGTGAGACCTGGATATGTTTAGGTTTTCGGGGGGTTCGGGAGGATGCTAAGGGGAGAAAATTGAAATAAAATTTTGCCCCATTTTGGCATCATCAATTTAGATCACGTCTAGCCGATTTTTTGATAAAAGGGCAGTGTTTTGTCTGTTTTCCAGTTTAGTCGAACATGTACCGATCTACGCTTTTAGCGGGGTTTCTATCCGGGTTTTAGCTGCTGTTTATTCTCTTTTCGAGAAAACAATAAGGTAGCAGTTCGTTACTTAGAGTGAGCGCTGTTTTGGCCTCAAAAACCTAAATAAAATCAAATACCACTTTTAGTTTATCGACCTTCGTAGGCCTTAGTAAAATGCAGCGCCATTCACCGCCATATTTTATTGTGATACTTAATTTCCTTATCTTATCTGCGATTGCTCTCCTTCATTCTTCCTCGCTAACCTTTCTATTTGACTTTTGACCGAAATAAACTTTATACTAAAGTCACACGAAGCCTACCAATGCACTTTGTAGGTAGTTCAAAGCAAACTAGTCGCTTTTCGCAATGTCTACCAGTAATTACCATCGTCTGGGCGGGTGCACCAAGGCACATAAAATAAATAGTGCACACAACTCCCGAATAGCCAATCGTGTTATGAAATGACTTTTATAAAGTACTTTCGTGTTAATAGGTGGCAAGGTACTCAAGCGGCAAAGTTGGCGCGTACGTGGATCGCATTACCGAGTTTAATGAACAGTAGCCGCAATAATAATGGTAAAATGAGGTGGACAAAGCATAAGTTCAGAGACCAGAGCGTGGCTAGCAATTGTAATCAGTACCGGGGCCAGAGTACTACCGCGGTCCATAACCCCACGCAGGCCAATTTGGCAACAACGCTTCGGTTCAGCTGACACCTGCAGCGTATCCTTCTGTGGGGGCGGGGGGGCGCGGAGCGAGTACTCGCGAGCCGCTCACCTCTTTACCCCTCACCTCCGTCAACCGACACAAATCCCTAGGACACGACGAAGAGATATATATATATATATATATATACATATATATATATATACACCCATCGCCGGCTTATGCAAACACAGTCAGCTCTATCAGAGCTTTGTTTATGTTTTTGGCTCGTATGCAATTTTCCTATTCTTACAAATTTTTTTTTTTATTTTCATTTTCTGCGCTTGTGATTGCGTTATATGGTGTTCGTGAGTGTTTCAATTCATTTTACGTGTCCGAGGTTGAGCTCTTGTTCAAGCGCGATAATCTACGGTCCTAAAAAGGAGTGTTAAAAAAAAACAAAACTACATTAAATATACAGAATGTTACATCGATTATTTTTCTTTTCCTTCTCTTTTCTCTTGTTTATATTATTTTTATTTAGTTGTTTGATATTATTTTGGTCGTTAAAAACTAGGGAAGGAAGAAAAGTAAGTAAAGCGAGCTGCTTACTGTATATTCGCAATTAACCCTCTCTGTTTCGACCTCCGCTCATCAACCGACCAAACTTACGGCAAATTCGGGAATCCAAAAAGTGAGCACCAAGCGCGATAACATTTCGCAGTTTTTCTCTCTCCTTGTTTATTATGCCATTTTCCAATGCATCAGACTGACACCGAGAGTTTCTAGCGTCCATATTGTCGCACTAAGCGCTGATTTTTTGACCACCCGAAGTCGCCATTAGTAATATGGTTAGATGTACTTGAACAAAAGGATCATTTGGCGCAGTCTTGAGTGCAAGCACCCAACTGCGCCAAATGGTGGTTCCCCAGTGGGTACCTCCCCCAATGCCCATCAACCGTCGCATCTTCATTTTGCTCGTTTTCAGAATATTTTTTAGCAAATTTCACCGTCTTCTTCAGGTAAATTTACAATGTTTTGAACTGATCGAGTGCATTTCCATAAGAGCCCACCGTAATCTTCTTTACCACTTGGTTGCCAGATTTCAAGCCGTGTTGCAGCCTTATCTGCGCATTTAACCGGACTATGGGTACTGCAAAGCGGCGCGCGGAGGCGGGCGTGTGGCGTGATGTCAGTGACGTCACCGCAGTACCAGGTCAGGGTACCGGGGGAGTAGCGGGGAAACGGCCACGTGTTCGTTAGATTCGGTCCAGCCTATACTACACAACCCACAGATCAAGGACAGTTTTACGAGCTCCTGCATATAGTACTTATTTTCTTATTTTACATTAGTAAATGCTCCATGGAGCGCACTTGTGCAGCGTGGCCAGTAGCGTACCATCTGAAATATAAGACATGTTTTTAAATATGATCTCTACCTGTTTATGGAATTTATTTAATTGGAGGTGTTGTTTTCAATTAGAGGAGTAGGTACTGGACAGCGATAAGCATTGGCATAACATGATAGTACTGATACTTAAGATGCATTTGTATAGGAAGTTGTTGATCACCTTCACTTCTTTTTTAGTTGATGGAATGCTCTCAGTGTTGACGTTATTGGGCTTTGGGTTCTTTTTCCATTAGCAAAAATTACGATCTTCTAATTTTCTATGTATGTTACCCTATAGATGTAAAGGAGTTCTTATGAATTTTCTACATTAATGGCTTGGTCGGGGTAGTGAACATCTGTGGCCACCACGTAGTCTCGACTTAAACCCATTAGATTTTTTTTTTTAATTTTTTAAAAGTGGCAAAAGACCTTGAGTGACAAAATTTTGTGTTGGAAAATGTACTAGTTCAGAGAGAGAAGTGAATTTATCGCTCGCAAAATTCCATCTACAATTTCAAGTCTGTGTATCAACATCTATGAATTTTTTTCTAGGACGTTCTGTATAGAAACAACCGAAAACTAGCAATAACAATTATCCGCTTCCTAATGGTAGGCGCTAGAATACTCAGGTGCATCCATGCCCATCACCACTGTGAACCAGTACTGATGGCTTTGGTTTGAAGCTCTTATTCAGGATTTTTTAAAACCTCACCACCCTTCTATTGAAATGAGTTTGTCGAAAAGGAAAATGACAAAAGCTTCCGTCTTGGACAAAAGGTTCTTCACGAAAAGGGCTTTAATATTTCAAAATTACTTGCTTTGCAAGGAAAACACGTGTGTTCAATTTGACTACCATCTCAAAGACGATTCCACTCCCTTTTACGCTTATCTGTACTGTTGATAATCTGCCCTCAGGTTTCACTCAGAATTGGGTCAACCAATATTATTAATCAAAAAATCTTTTATGCAAGGTGGACATCTTTCGTGGTGCCTGTAATGGAATCTTTTAAACATTTATTTGTAAACGAATTTCAAATTTGTTTTTTTTTATCTGTACATAACATAGCAGTAAAAAAACACATAAAATAATAAACTGCGATAAAGCACATCAGTGAGACAACTAAAACATAAAAAAACATAAAAAGTTAATCAGCTGCGAAAAAGCATATTTGTGAGGCCACGACCATTCTTCTCGAGACCTTTTTGTAGATGCATACCGAGATTGTCCATACTCCTTAAAAAGAATTAATTAAACCTGTTTCAATAAAGATATTGTAAATAAACACACGGTGTGCTCTAGCCAAAGATTATAGTGTCAGCACTCGTTAGTAGTTCTCTTAAAAAAATATTAACAATTTCGGAAACTTTTGACCCACCGCACAACCGCCACCATACCGGTACCCACCCGTTATACTACTATTATTCTCAACCAACCAAATGGCAACTTGAATTGCATTTGGTAACTCTGCTAGAGTACGTGGTGGGTTCTCCAGTGAAGTAACTCTTTTTCTTATTGTTTTCTATAGATCTTCTATAAGGGAAAGATCAGGAGAGCGTGGAGGCCAAGGAAGAACATTAACATTGTAATGATTATAGATGAGTCATAGTTACACAAGTAATATGTAGCCGTGTCCTGCTGGAAAAGCACGTTTCCAAGACGTTGAATGTATGGTATAGCTACGAGTTCCAACACTTCTTGTACATAACATGCAACCTTATACATATGTAAAATCTGATCAATTGCACTAGTAGTACAACTAAATATGTAGTATACTAATTTTGATTAAATTTGACGCATTAAATCTAAATGTTTCGATTTTTATGATAAGTAGTATATAACTATGTACGGTAGACCTGTATCGTGGTCACTCGGGCTTTACATAACGAGTTCCTCTTCAATTTTTTTGTCCATCTCCAGTTATCAATACGCTGTCTTAAAGACCGCTCGTAGAGGAGCAATTATGTTTCCCATCACGTCTCCAAATCTTGGTAAAAACACAAAGTAATGAATCAAAATCGTATCTTTTTTGTTCTCATCACAATAATTTAACGTGAGGAAGGTAGACGCCTGAATTTATGATTTTACATGATAGATGAAGTAGTTGCGCTGCTACTGGTATACTTACCTGTAATGTGATTGATTATGTTGATTTAATCAGACCTGAATTAATTTAAAAATTAATCATTTTTTATCTGTTGACATAATAACTTTATGGAACAACAACTGCAACATTCATTTATTAGGAAGATGTATGATTTGTATTTATCGACAGTTCTCCTGCCTTTACTAATCAGTGTCTTTAGGCTGCGCCAACCAAGGCCACGACACACTTACATCAAGCTCTCTATTACACAAATCATGCAACAGATTTTACGTTTACAAACAGTGCCGCCAGGCTAAAGTAAGGCCCATTTTGCCTGTCACCGGTAGTGGGTCCTCGGATGATGAAGCAAAAGATATTTGGTGCAGCACGTTGGTTCCACTGGATTGAACTCGTGCGTATTGATGTGTTTTTGCGCTTTATGTGAGACAGCCATTAACTGATTTCTCTTAATATGGAAAAGACTGATTATAGATTGTATTCAAAGTGTTGCAAAAGATCGACGACTGGAGGAGTGATGGATGATACTTGTTAAAGTCGTTTTTGTGGGGGAGTTTTGGCATCAAAAAATTTTGACTAACTTTTCCTTGATAAATTCATCGTCGTATGTCCAAATACTTATCTATTTGTTGTTGCTCTTCTACGCTTTCGGTAGGCCATATCGCATCCTTCTTCTTTGAGGTAGCTACCTTTCTACCCTCCGGGTGCCCGGGTAGCCTGGAAAGGATTTACCCTCCCTTTGTCCTGTTACTTAGATCTTTCAGCAATGCCTGGGGGCGCTCTTCTTGCCCCCCACCAAAAGTAATAGACGCGTCCTGTCAGGTCTAGATCCATATGTTGTTCCCGCGAGTAAGCTGGAAACGGTTTGGTCCGTGAGGGAAAGTTGGTACTGCTAAATAGTTAAGGTTTCGTTCAGTTCCTTGAGAGTTGGTGACAAACTCCTTCTTGTTCTATACAGTCCTTGGTGTGATATAACACCTTGCCTTTAAGGAGTTCATCGACCCTCTTTAGCTAGATCCGATGTTTCTGGTTAGTAGTAGCTTTCGCAGTAAGTGGTTCTTCACCCCCGACATCAATCCTAGCCTGCACCTGATCGCCGCCACGCAAAGTGGTTTATTAGTGCAATCCAGTAAAGGTGACCCTCGGAGAATCTTCGATATTCCCTTCGTCATTGTTTCCTGCTACGATTTATCCAGACAAGAACGTTAAAAATGGAAAGGTTTTGTGTGGGTGAGCATAATTGCGGGAGACCTAGGCAAGTGTTCTGATGAAGCCAATAAGTAGAAACATAATGGAATCTCAGAAAGCACTAGTTCTTCCTTCCACCCACGGGGTCTTAGAAATATGTGCTTTATATTACCTATCACGTATATCTATGTAGATTTCTAGAGTTTAGATGCAGCATATATAAATGCAATAAAAACGCCAAAGGTAGCGTCGCAGTTTTGAAGTAACGAGTCTGTAGAGACTGTGCAGACTGCTGGACGCTCAGTTAATAAGACATCAGACATATTTAATGGTCCTTGAATGTGCAATAGCTTTGAAATGTTGTTTCGCATTTTCTGCGTAAAATACTAAAACTCCGATAAACACGTCAAGCACGTAGTAGTTACACGAAAGCAGAAGATTTCATAACATTCGCAATTTAACAGTTTCATGCAGAAGGACAAACAGACAAGCAGGAAACAAAAGAACTATGCATTAATGCATCACCGTTTTTAAATGATCTAACAGACGCAGAATATGCAGGAGCCTCAAGGCAAAACGATTCTTAATGCATAATATATATTAAAATTTATTTCCACAACGCAATGGTACTTATTGCATCAGTTGGGTTTCAAGGCAACGCGTGCCCCTATCGTCTCCCGCCATATTCCAATGCAAAAGGCAATTTAATTGATATAAAATGTCAGTGACTATAAACTATTATCTCGAGTTGTGAACTTGTTATATAAGATAATTTGCATTTTATTAAATGCTTGGGCCGACTACAATGGCAAATGCACCGCGTCGATTCAGCATTAGAAGTGAAGACGCCATCGCGCTGTATACCTGAGTCAAAATAGCTGTTATTAATGACTGCATTAAATTGAGTCAAACCTTGTGTGGCCTCAATACAAATTAACACTCATGCCAGACGAATATGCATGAAGTCTTATGAATAACATTGAGCAACTCTTGTTGGGCGTACTGATTCTCACCGAACTGATCGAAAATTGAGGGTCAACTCATTAGACCAAGAAAATTGATAGTCGAATTTATCAAATGTTGTCTTTGCCCACTGCAAACTCCAGAGCGAACACAAAAAGAAGTTAAATCGTCGTTTTCCATGCTGTTCAGTATGTCAGCAGTGTGAGCTGGTCAGCATCCGAGTACTCCCCTGGGAAATCAGGCACTCTTTGACGCTTTCTAGAGCCTCCTTGTAGCCAGAGCAATTTTTTCTGACCAGGAGTGACCGAAGGCGTTTGAGTCGGGCAGGAGTGATTTGGGGGGAGCTGATAGAAGGATTAATGAGGTTTGTTGGTACTGCCAATGAGATCGCGCGTATCAAGCGTTAGTTTTTTCACTTGCAAAGCCCTGGTTGGGTACAAAACGTAAAGAATATCGGGGCCGTAATTGCACTTTCCGGCCCCCTAAATGATGCGAAGCATTAATTAATAATTAACACCAATTTCAGTTTCAGAACTAGATAGAGTAATAAATTGCACACAAGTACGGCCTTGTTTTTACTACGGTTATAAACTGGTCATTAGTGTGCTGGCATGAAGACTAATTAGGGAGTTTTAGTAGAATGGAATCACTAAATTAGTGCCATGTTTTCAAGCCGTCATTAATTCTGCTTAAAAAATATTGTCGTGATAGCTGGAAAATAAATGATTACTCTCCATTGTATTAATTGGCTTCGTGTAAACTTACTTTGTTGATAACAAATATTAATAGAGCGTTTAATGAAATTAATAACATTATTGTTAAACGAGACGTGCAGCCAGGCCAGTGACCAAGCAGTTTGCTACGCCTTCATGTAATTTTCTTGGAGAGGTACCAATTTGCATGGTCAGAAAAAAGGAAGCTTTTCCAGACTATCAGGAAGAGATCTCCTACTGGAACGGTAAGGTGTTTTTGCACCAGGAAGTGGTATCGCAAAAGCGAAGCTCTTGCTTTCGGTTACCACTGGGGTGTCCAAGCATCCAAGTGCCCAGAATTTCCAAAAAGCCAATTCCAGTTTTGGTGCTGCTACACCCTATACATTGCTTCTAAATCATTGGAGAAACTCTCCTATACCTAGCTACCATACTAGCCCTGCCACACCATCTGGCATCTATGGGGAACTGGAAACCACAGACAAACTTAAGACAGATGGTCTCCAATAACAACATGTGAGCAGAGAAATAATCCGTGCGAACCACAATGAGTAACAGTATCAGTCCCACCAACAACATGGTTAAAAAAATAAGAATTCTAGCAATACCTTGTTTGGTGTGGTGGAACTAATTTGTTGCAAACCACAAACAAGGCACAATCATGGTTAAAAAAAATTCCGAGACAAGCCATATTCACATTTTGCGTGCATGTGTGATCGACTGAAGCACTCGAAAACCGGTTTTTAATCTATTAACTCTCATCAACTTGGTTCGTCTCCCTCCAGTCGCTCAGACACAGAAGAACAATTACAGAAAAGCGGCATTGCCCTCAGTAAGAATCTTGATAAAACCACGTTAATGACATGGAATATTTGCCATCTTTGGGTTTGAAAACATCTTTCAGTATGCTTTTAAAATTATGAGCCAGATCTTGAGTAGGTGTCAAGAACTGGTTTTGGATGGTGACCAACCGTCTCCTTTGAGGCGGATCATTAATAGAAAAACATCAGCCGTAAACGCTTAACTTGTTTACACACAAATGAACGTACTCAAGCTCACATAGAAAGCGTGACATGCAGGAATACTTCAAACGCAAATGAGAAACCTAAATCTGGAATGAGCCATAACATTAGCCAAGAACGATCACCTCATCGTTTTTCTTGGAACTGTCTAAGCGGGTTTGATTTGTATGATTTTAATTATCCAGAAGAAGCGGGAGGTCTTTGCTACCAAAAGGTTTTCAATCGCTTCCTAGATACCCCAGTTACGACAATGGTATGTGGTAGACTAACGAACTCAAAACGAACATCACCAGACTCCTGGTCGAGTTGATCTACCACTCGGCTGCATTGAAAAAGTCTGGCAGCCTCAGGCCACTAGAATTCATCCATTGTATTTTGGTATTGAAAGATGGTTTCATTAGTTAATCTGAACTACAATTAGCATCCATTGCTGGTGTTGCTTTCCGCATCTGTGCCCATAGAAGAGAAACTTCATTCGGGAAAGTCCTTCATGGAGGTTCAAAGATAGATGAACTGACAATGGAAGCTCAAGGAGAGAAGAATCCCTTGGAGTCGACGATTGCTAGTTAATATTGGGTGAGTCAGTTGAAGGTTTTGATTATGAGGGCCATAGTTTTGTCTCATAAAATTCTCCTGCAGAGAAACGCGTGAAACCCCACCAATCGTGTGATCGAGCAAAAGCGTAGGGAAGATTCTTGGATTAAATGGAAGTTAGTTTGCTGGAAAGATTATTGTTGTTTTCTGGATGACGTATATCCCTGTCGGGCAAATTGCTAGACTGGAACGGTTAATAGCAAATTAAAAATTCTGGTCTTAGGCCGTGAGGGTTTGGGTTACTAACTTAAAGGGAAAAACTCAGGACAGAACAAAGAATGTTGTGTGACCTTTGCCGAGGAGGAATTTAAAGAAATCAGGCAGGATCTAAACTAATTGGAAATCGGTGTCAAACCCCAAGAGATGCCTGTAAATGGGTGGGGAAATTTTGAAGAAATTGGAGACATTGAAAGTTGAGTCATCTGATGGGCATATTGAATTCCCCGTTCATGCATCCGGAATAGCTTTAAAAGGAGCAAAAAAGTGTATTCAATACATATGTTTTGCAATATAGGCATTATCGTTGGTGACGATATAAATAGAACTAAATGATTGATTGCTGAGTCTTCACAAAAACCGCTGTTCCCTGCTGGATTCAAGTTTAGATTCGTCAGAAACCAGAGCATCTGGTGCCCTTGTCAGAAAATTATTAAATGGAGCTTCATCTTTAGGCTTCACATTTGTAAGTAGCCGCTAATATCACAATGTTATTGGAAATTATTCTTCTCCAATGGTTCCACTTCTTCATATGGAAGACTGAGGACGTTATTGAGGATACGCAGCCTGAAACCTCTGACAAGAAAACTATAGCGATTTTAATCGAAAAAATCATGTTTTTCCAGGCCCAGGACTATTTATACCGGCAGATGAAAATTCCTTTGTTTTTCTCTGCTTGGCCAACGGGAAGAAGTTATATTTGACCAAAACATCGAACTAATCGACAGCTCGGAGCCCCCTGCAGCAATACATTATTTTTAACAGATACGACAATGATGAAATATTGTTAGTCTTGGAAAAGCTAATCACTTAACGGTAGTGGCCATCATCGATTTCCATCAGTCCAGACTAAACTGCTCAAATTGACTCGCTCGAGAGCTAAGTCATTGATGTGCCGCGATGTTCCCTCGTTCTCACACCTTGCAGTCACATTTGACTTAATTTAAGCACAATTCCTAATGATCGATTTTCAGGCCGATTGCAGCAAAAAGTGAAAGAGCGTTTCTGCGGGAAATGCCATATGATATTATTATTGCTGCCTGAACCACAATGGGATGCAATTGAGATGTTTAGACCATGGGTAATTACTCCATTGTGTGATATCGTAATCAAACACTTGTTGAATCTGCTTCAAAATAAACAAGTAGAGATTGTATTTTCGTCGACTGACAACAGAAACAGGAGCCCCTACAAAACATAAACCTTTTTTGTCAAAAGGTCTATTTTAATGCTCAAACCGTTCTCTGTGTGTATTGAAAAAGCAAACAAAAGAGTACCAGTGAAAGTGCGTCACGCGATTTCAAGTAATTAATCTATTTTAAGGCAACCTGCTAGCTCTTAACACGTGTGTTGTGTTGGATCTTGTTCTATCCAGCTATATTTACTTGGCGTACTCGGGTGATTTAATGGATATTAAAATCTGAGAAAATTACATGAGCAACATAGGTCGGTGATATATTTAGACGCTAATTTATTCGGCTTTCTTTGGAGATTACTCTTTCAGGCCTATCCAGCTTCGATAAGAACGTCTTTCGAATCAAGTGTTGCCACTTGTTGGTTAGAAGAGACTTGAGGTGGTTAAAAGGATACGACTAGCTACTCCGCAGGAGAAGGTTGGTCCGATTAGCCACCTCTGGAAGACTTCTACATGTTCTCTTCTAGGACGAACAATAGCAACACAAGAGTGCTCCTTCAATGGTTCCCTTAGGAACTTCTTGGCATGTGCCATAGAACGCTTGAAATCTCAGCTCACCCCTCCACTGCTTTTATACTGAATGACCAAGGAAGGTAAACACCCAGTGTTTGCCTTTTATTTCAATTATATTTGCTAATGTGTTTTGGGTCCAACAACAATTGATAACATTTTGAAACAAATTGGTTGACTACCACCTGAAACTATTCAATAATACGTCGAAGACCCTGTGGTATACACTCATTCAGACGCCTGGACATTGTTCTTATCAGATGGTTTATAGCATCTTGCGGTATCTCATTCTAGGCTGCATCTACCTCATGTCTAAGTGCTGCTAATGTCTGACAGAGATGCTCTAAATTCAACAACCTGTGATCTACCATGTCCCATACATGTTCGATAGGAGTTAAGTCATCTTGTCGGTCATGGTAAAATAGTAACGTGGTGTTGGTCCATGAAGTCTCGTGTCAGTCTAACCACATGTGGTCTGGCATTGTCTTGTTGGAACATACCGTTTTGAATGGTCGCAACATATGGTAAGACATATGGTTCCACTATTTCCTGAATGTAACCAAGGGCTGTCATATTACCTCTAATGAAGACTACAGGTGACCTACTTCCATATGCAATGGCACTCCATACCATTACCTCCACGGTATGACGAATATGCCTCTCCACGTCGAACTATGGATCAAGTCTTTCGCCACGTCGCCTTCTTACCTTTGCACGACCATCATGCATTTACAAGCAAAAACGGGATTCATCACTAAAAGCAACACTGTTCCATTTCTGATCCCATTGTTGTCTCTCTCTGCACCACTGAAGGCGGTTACGGCGATGAGAGGCAATACTCAATTGGACCGAAAAGAAAACAACCCAACACTCTGTATCTGGCGATATACTATACTCATCCCAACCACCTTTCCGTGTTCTTCAAACCATTGATGGGCAATCCTTCAGGTGGTACTAAAACGGTCTCTAAAAGCCAAAAGTTTAAGGCGGTAGTCTTGACACTTGGTTGTTTTATTACGATGTCCCGTGCCCCTAGTTCTGTTTGACAACCTTTTTCCGTTCATGCCTGATAACATCTCAAAATGATGTGTATGGATCTGTTGGTTCTTCTGGCAATTTCTCCAACGGAAAGACCTGCTTCTTGTAACCCTACAATTCGCCCTTTCTCAAAGTCACTAAGCTGAATAATGTACCCAAGTCTACGTACTCGAGGCATAGCAGTCGCTTTTAAAGAAGTCTTAGCAAGAAGATTTTTAATAATCAAAAGTCAAGCTACGAATGTAAAAATTAATTCTTTACAACACGAAATAGAACAAAAAAAAACTTAAGGGAAGATTACTGTGCAGATTAATGTTAAAAATGTTATCAATTGTTGTTAGACCATTAGCATGCAAAATATTATTGAAATAAAAAACACTGGTCGTTTACCTTTCTTTGTCATTCGGTATACTAAGCAGTGGAATATTCCCCGCACTGGTTCAGGTCCCACTCCCCATCTCTGCAGCTCCGCTTCCACCAAGCAGCTGAATGTCTCTAGTACTGCTTCAGAACTCACGAAAGATGACTTCGCCATCCCCTTTGTGATGGTGCCTGTGATCTCACCACAGAAGATTTTAATTGAGTTTCCTTGTCGTTTCCATATAGTCCACATTTCTACTGCATGTTGGTGTCTTCATTTAGTGGTCATTTTCTGGTCTGTGATGCTGGAACGCTTTAGAAAGCACCAATCCACAAAACCACCATAAATCTTGATGTTTGGTTTTGTAGCTTGGCACTTTATCTCTTTTTCTGGAACCGAATGTTCCTGGATGGGGAAGCGTGGTAGAGCACCAGTTTGGGAGAGGGCGTCCTTAGGAACCTTGGTGAGGGGAGGCTGAGCGAGAACCTTCCAAAACTCTCTTTGAGATTTTGGGGGCATTTTGCTTGCATTTTTTTCTGAAAATATCTATTATTAGTTGCGGTGCCTTCTTGCACAAAATAATTCAGTTCTTTGTAGTAACAGAACCGAAAAGGAAAGGTCAAACACTTGACAACGAAAAGTGGGCGAACAAGTGCCACTATTTGTAATAACGTTCAGTTGCCATACAGGCTTGTCCATATTTGCATTTTCCAATAATACGAATCTGAAATAAAACGACACTTAAAAGGACTCCTACGTTCGGCAGTATAATTATACAAAATCCATTAATGTTAAGCAGTCAAGATCGCCATTTATTACATCGTTAATTGGCTGTAGGTACTGAAAGCCATAAGAATTTTTTCATTTTCCGCGGAAGCACATGCATGATTATTTACAGATCTAGTTTCAGAGCGTACGACTGTTTTTCACACTTTGATCGTCTATTGCGTAATCATATTGCCACAAAATTGTTTCGAGAATTAAGCGCCGTAATTAGCGGAGGGATAAAGTGAACCGCGAATGAATAAGTTGCGAGCGTAACAAATTCAAGAGGTCCAGTCAAGCCGAGAGCCGCAAATGAGTAAGATCCAAGCGTAAGAAATTTCCTCGAAATTATTTCGAGAATTTCGTGACGTTCGCCGCAATTAACTGCCCGATAAGCTAAGCCGCAAATTAGTAAGGTGCGAGCGTAAGAAATTCGCTCGCTTCGAGAAAAATCAAGTGGGGCCAAGTCTGCAAGTGTTGAATTACGTTCTCGATTTTGATGACTCAGTATTATGAAAGAGAGGGGAAAAAGAGTAGAATAATATTTCATATTTATTGAATATTTTCTGAAGTATAATTCGAAACAATATACAATAACGAATGGATTATTCAATTAACTAAGTACCTAGCAATCGAAATTTGTAACTATTCGGCAAACAGTGGCGTTCAATTAATCAAATCGGGATATCGTTTATTATTCTCTTCTGAAATGTATCAATATAAATGTCCATTTACAGATAGAACAGGCGTAACAATTTATATTGTTTACATGGTGACAAGAATTAATGAAAATGAGGTAAATATAAAATATTTGTTATGGTTCCAGGGAGATTTATTTACCCGACTAATTAATACTCGCATTTAATTCATCAAATACTATGAAAGCGCATATTTGGTTGCCTCTATTGTCTCAATGGTAGTGCCTCATGTGTATGTTCTATTGAGGCCCAATTTACTAGCAGAGCATTGCATGACTGTATAAAGTACCCACGCTCATCTCGGTCGACCGAAGATTCTAATACCTAATTTCCTTCTGGCTTAGGAAGCTACTTATATATTACTTTAAATTTTTTGTGGTTCCAACTACTAAACAAGCACAATAAGAAATATCAGAAGTCCATTTCGCTTCAGGTAATCCATGGGATCTATAACAAAACTCCAGTATACGACAATTAAAGGACAATAGAACCCAAAGAGCGCCATATAATTAAAGCTGACCATCCGTTATGTACGGGACCTAAAGAACGGCCATACAAACTAACTCTGTCGTCACTAAAAAGGCTCTTCTTTTGGTCAAATAGAGGTTAATATGACTTTTTTTTTCTTTGGAAATTTTATGCATTCAATTAAACTCATAACGCAGTTGAGGTAACACCACCATGTAAGTGCAACTTAATAAGTTAATGATACTGACCAGCCAACATTAAAATATGGCTCTATTGGACCAGACAAGTTCTGCCGTAAGAAGGCTGCAGGGACTGCGACTGTACTTCTCGGTACTTAAAATCACTTTTACATGCACGCAGTGGGTATATACCTACACGAAAACATCAAAAAGATAAAAGTCTTGAAAAAGCACATCAGCTGTAAGGTTATAACCGGTTTCAGACGTAACGTTTTTCTTTTCTCGTTCTAGTAGTACTACAACTACTGCTACTACGTAGTAGATTTGACGATGTATTTGCCTGATTCCGATATCAGTGGCTATTGGCTTGTTTTTCTTTAATGATGCAATTTTATATTGAGTACAACCGTATTAGTGTATACATTTTAGAGCGATTAAATCTCTATTGATCGTTCACTATGAGCTCACGCTGGTAATTGGGGAGATCACTTCAAATGAGAATTATTGGCGATATAATAACAGCGGTCAAGCCTGGTAATTACCACTATCAGAAAATCATATTTGGTGTCTCCCGTAGGCACAAAATTAATATTAAGGAACCTCAAAGAAGACACTTGAGAATTTGATGTTCTAGAGAGATATCGCATCTATTTGTTGCCTTTGCTAATCAAGATCAACATGGTTAAGGATGAGCCAGAAAGGGATGGTTGCACTTGGGTCATAGTTGAGATTCGGACAACTCAAAAGCAAGGGACTTCTAATGGCGTAATTAATAGAAAACATGATGTTCCTAGAGTCGAAGAAGCATGTACAGGAGATGCACTGAATACACGCCCCTAAAAAAAGTCTGTAAATAGACGTGACCATCAAGAAATTTTGTGGAGGTCAGAATTCCCTGGTTTCCTATAGCGACATGTTGTGGAGACTAAACCTGCTCCTGGCTCAGATTCCGGCATCTGATTCCTCGAGTTGGAAATGGGAGTCGTCTCTTCATGAATGACTTTTGTCTTCACTCTCTTAGAGTTGGACCACGAAGAGGTAAAGCTCATTCCGGAAAGGGACTAGGAAGGTCGTTCACATCGAAAGTAGCCACGGGTCCCTCATTTCCTCTAGATGAGGGCCGACAATGTTTTCGTTCTGGAGCAGGTGATGCTCAGAAATAAACGAAAATTCTGAAGTAGCCTGAAGATTGTCCATTATTTTGTAAAAAATGCTACTGTTTACTAGTACTTTAAGGGAAAAAAACACCTAAAAATAGCACACTTTTTATAGATCAAGAAGCGTGACAGAACCCATAAACCCGAAGAAATCTGTTACCCGAGACACTTGTTGTTGAATCGGGAGCAAAGAGGGCCAACATGTGCAACGTTTATTTTTTAGAGAAGTATAAATACGTTACTAACCAGAAAGGGACTGAAGGGGAACAACAGGTGCAAGCAGCCCTACCTGCTTGGAACGAGGGACTTCAAAAGGGTCAGGATAAATTAATTCATATTCCGTCATTTTTCGGATAAACTATGCTCCAGGACCGGAATAGACGAGTGTTTAATTGAAGATGTAAAGCTGATTGGTAAGCAGGAAGGCTAATAAATCAGCCTTTATATGGTCTATATTAAACGTCTCTTAATTAGGAGAATTTTGTGTGTGTTCGTCATGCAAGGTTGCCTACTAAAACACCAACCTGGCCATAAAAGCTTCCTGTTAACGGCGCCTTTTTGCCTCGATATCAAATTGCAGTATTTCAATAACAAGAGGAGTTTAAATACTTTTCGAAGTCCATGGTACAACATCACGTCCTACAAGTAAGTTTAATCCAACTTCATCTTTGTTGAGATTTTATTTTTGTTTATTTGTGCGAGCTCCCGGTGTTGGGCTGGCTGTGTGCGCCTCGGGCCATCTTGAAACAGCCATCATTTATAAGTGTAGCGATACGAAGAACTTGATTCCGAGGTTTGCTTACCTCAAGATGTTGATGACCCTATACGTACAAACCCCTGGTTTCTCCTGATTTAGGTCGGTGCGACTGATTTTCTAATGGGTTCAGCAAAGGTTGACGTTAGGAACCGATTATGCTTACAATGGACCAATTATTCTATTCGAATCGCCGTTTCCAAATTTACATTTATATTCACCATTTTATTACTTATTGTGGATATTGTAAATAGTCTTTATTAATTACTTTGTGTCCCAGTTTATTGCCGAAATATTCTAATGTGCGAACGCCAGTTTTGGTACTGATCGTTTATAAATTTGAATTAATGTCGAATAAAATACTCAGTGTTTTACAGATTTATGGTTCTAGGTTTATGGGCCCGTAATTGTTAATGGTGTTAATGAAAATTTGAATTATTAATAGATTGGTTTAATAGCTTATGAATAATTGCCATTAAACGACGAAACAAATTCTCCATATTAATTTTATTGCACCACGCTATTTTTGTCTAATAAACGAATGGTTTCATAATGATTTTCCCACTCGCCACTGCCCAAACTCACATATTTGTACTTTCCGTATTTTCTCCATTGCACTGTAATTACTAGCCAAAATGACCCATTGATATTACAGATACTAGGCCAAGCACCAAAGAACATTAATAACTGTTATTAACTGATTGCATATTGATTGTAAACAAAAATAAATTCGACCTCTCTATGGGTTATTAAAGAAACTGTAATGTGCCAGTGCAGACTGTTTTTCCTAACGCGTATTCGCAAAATTGCGATTACAGTTGCACATATCTAATAAAGTCATTAGGAATATGGTTCAATTTTGCTTTAAGAATATGCATAAATAACCGTAAATTATATCACAGCAACATATTGCTTATACCTGCATATATGCGTCATATTGTGAAATTTTATCAGACATGTGTGAAATTGGTCTATTTTTTGCTGGGAGTGAAGTAATGTTTGGTTATTTATTTATTTTTTATTTGTGTGTTTCAATGCTTGTAATGTTTAGAAGAAGTGAGATTCGAAACTCATAAAGTTTTAAAACATTTTTTAATTCATTTAACATTTAATTAAAATTTTAATTTAATTCATTTTAAAAAATACGCAAGTGTGATCCCGAAATTTTTGCCTCAGAGAATAGCGATTCTCCTGTAATGGAGAAGCCCAGAGAGGCACCTTTTCCTAGAGGAGTAGAGCTGAAGAAGTGCAACACCGACATCTTTCCAAATATGAATTAATCACTGTAGATCCGTAAGTGGATTCTTTAAATTCGCACTGAAACACCTTCATTGAAACTCGGGCATCAATTGTCGATTGTCGACTTCATATACATATATTCCAAAATATTTATGTAATTATTATTATCCCACGAATCTAAAGCGAACATAAAATCTAACAATTGTTAATACCATTCTCCATTTTGGAAAGATCTTTTTGAAATTTTTCTTAATTTTTAAAGATTTTTTTTGTAAATCGAATTTCTCAAGACATTCTTGTCTGCTTTCCGACGAGCTTTTCCCGCTTGAAGAAATTTTCGGGCTCTCGAAAGATTTATAGCGCCTTCTAGAGGCTTTATGATATCTGTGTAATTTATTTGGATCGGGTTGGAAAATTATTCACGATTTAGAGGGTGCCGATTTTTTTTTTATTGGAAATTTTTATAAAATTCTTCTCGGCTTTCGAAAGGTGTTTTTCAGCCTTGAGAAATTTTGGGAGTGTCAAGAAATATATGGCAACTTGGCGGCATTTTATATGGATCTTGTTGGAAAGTTCTTTTGAATTTTTAGGATTCGCAACTTCTGCTGATTTGGAGTTCATTTGGTCGGAGTATTATCTCAGCCCCCACGAACTCCCGATTTAAACCCATTTGATTTTTCTGGGGGAACTTTTTTTTAAGTCATTGATATACAAACACTGTAGAACCAACTTCAGAGACATAAAAACTAATGGGAGATCGCACCATAGGAACTAAGTACAGATTAATTTTTTTATTCTTTCTTCACAGTGTTCCCTACTTCGGGATTACATTGAGACTACATTGACAGTCATTCAAAGACCAACTCCTCCAAGAGGCAATTAGAGTTATTTTGACTTCTTTGTATAATATTTTTCAAGTTTGTTAACGAACTAGCTGTGACGTTTAGCAGAAAAGCAACCAAGCACGTGTGCAGGAACATACATGACCTTAAGGTCGCCCGCACCTTCTGCAACGCTAAAACCACAGGTAGTTCTGCTATTTATTGTCATTATAATGTAAAAGAAGCGGGAATTATTTAAGTGTGTGCGTGGTTAATGGGCATTAACAAGGCCTTTTGGGTCGTTTTGTGGCACTTTGGATTTTTATGAAAATTGACAAGTTGCCTTAGGTGTATGTCTTTTACAGGTTGGTTAAGCAAACACTCGTTTCCAGTTATTTTATTGTCTTGTTTTTTATTGATGTGAGGGAATGGATAGCAAATCTAGCAACCAAACTGCTTATCCCATAACATGTCACCACTGATGGTTTTATTTAATGAGAAGTTCAAATAAGGACGAATTGACTTGAAAATCGGGTCAATGGGTGTCAAAAACAACACACAACGAAACCGGAACATTAATTAAAACAACAAGGACAAATGCTGATAAGAATGATCAAATACATGAGGAAAGTCAACATAAACGTAAAAAATAAGCATTCTCTATTTCTATCGAAGCCAAGGTTGAGGTAAAGCGTGACTCTGAAGTTAAAACGCTGATTATTCTGGACGGTCAAAGCAAGGTCGTCATGGATGAAATTTTTCTTTTGCGAACCACACAATGGTCAACATTTTGTGCTCTCAATAAAAAGGAACGGCTTATAATGGCATATTTTGAACTACCATAACGTCATAAATCTGGGTGCGCAAGCTCACAGAGAGCTCACTGTTTTCACATGTTTTTGAGATATCAGCTTTTCGGAATACTTTAGCTACCGTTTTTTGGCCTAGTCGACTGACGTAGAAGTAAAGTAATGCCTCACGTTTCATGATGCTCAAGATGGGTTAATTTCGCTTCATTACTAAAATACAGGGTAATTTTTTTTCTCGCTTTTCTTTGGGACGTATCTTTTGAATCACCCTGTATAACAAATTGAAGTTTCTCCAAAAGCATTTTTAGTTTAGAATTTACCTGTCTAGATGTAGTTTACTGCATTTGTTATTTAAACGGTGTTTTCCATATTTTAATTGGACGGTTCAACATAATCTAGCTAAGTAGTAGTTCAAAAGTGTATCATATCCGCACCAATCGGAACTTCATCTTTAATAATTATCGAAGTTTTCCTTAATGCGTAGAGCCCATTTTCAAAGAGTCTTAAAATATGGGTATTTTCTCACCATACGAGTGCTTGATAAGATACTAATGGTGTAACGGTCTATTAGATAACCAAGACGAATATGTTTTATCGTTAAGCACACGCAGCAATGAACCCATAGAGATCTACCGTTAATAACAATCGAGAGGCACACAAAGAAGGGTCACAAATAAGTGATTAGTTTAAATGCAATCGGTTGATATTAGCTTAAAAAATAGGACGCACATAAAAATAAATTATGGTATGGTGATGGTGAAAATAACTGCGGTCTGCCAACGCTGACCTGAGGTCAACAACACTTTCTGTCTCCACCTACTCCGTGTATGTCGCGTTGTACAGCAGCAGCTTAACATGGTCGCAGTGTTTCTTCTTACGGTCCTGTCTAGATAAACTGTCGTGGTTCACTAGCACACCCAGTACAGTTAGTTCCATCTCTCATTTACGAGGACGGTCTACCAATGTAAATAAGATAATATATTTATTAATTAAATCGTCATGTTGTGTAGAATAATAGTGCCAATGCTGCCAGCGGAGTGAGCAATGTTTGATTTGAGAGGAGGAGCAGTCTCTAACAATACAAGGTGATTATGAAAAAAAAACACCAAACCGTCAAGTAGGAGTCAAAACTACATATGAACCCTGTCATCTGACTGACAGCAGACGTCATTTGTCAGACAGGCGTTTGACAGCAGAAGATATAATCAACGCAATACGATTACGGTTCAGGTATTTTTCCAATCACCCGTTATAACACTTCTACTATACATATATTTTAAACAAGTCCGACAACAATGTCGAGAAGTTGGTTCGTTTATTGCTTCGAATCTTTTGGATGCAGGAAAGTGCAAGTGAGACTTGTACGCGCGATCGTTCAAGGACACCAACATGATGGCAGCAGCCTCAGCGCACGACAATACCATGGAGTGGGATTTTAGCCTCGGGTCGCCCCTTCTACCATCATGGGTCAACAGAAGCAAATCCTTAATATATATAGTTACCCGAGCTATATTTGGGTAATAAAAAGTTGGAGCACGTTTCTGGTTAAATTGGTATCATCCCACAGTTGATGAAGAGCTAGTTAGTTAATTGAAAATAGATGACCGTAAAATGCGAAAGATGTCTACGGATGATAATTTATTTCTAGGTTTCACTTAATCGTAAATGCGAATCAGTCTGCACTTGCAGAGAAGAACCGTAAATTAAAAAGATAAAAATTCAAAAATTCTTGTGATTGCAGTCTCACTCAAATCACTATCTGTAGTCAGTTTCAGTCTGGCATTGAGAAGGTTGATTAATGGATTATTGCTGTAGATTGTTGTAGATTGACTTAATGGAAAGGTGTAAGCGAGTCACAAGAGTAGGTTATCTTGAAACTGCTACGCTTAATGCAGGCGGAATGAGGCACTTAATTTGGATTGAGCGTCACTTATTATGGAGTTTGTATTACTCCCTAAGTGAAGCCTGAAAGCTCGTGTAGGAGGAGCAATTCACGTTCCTACACATTTTTGACCGTCCAGTATTTTTCGCCTTTATGCGTCTCACCTTCCGGACATCGCTGAAGGGGAAATCGGACGCGGTGGCGGAGTGGGGGTATGAGGGGCAAGCCACCCTTCGAAAGAAAATTGTCTGAGGTATGCCTTGAGAACTCATATCTTCAACCATAATGTCCAGTCTGAGGTCAGGTTCCCATTACTTCCATGTTTGGCTCGAATACGCCTTCCTTCCCTTATGCTGACGAAACGTTGTCTCAAAATTAGCACTGCATTCTTACTGCGGTTAATGTAGCTTTTTTACAATTACCTCAGATCATTCACTGAAATTCCCCATTCATTTTACGAAGAAAACTAGCGTAAATAGACCCGCTCTATTTCCGAGAAAACCGGCACGGGCCAACAGCAATCGTCCGAGTGTCGAGCAGCAATGACAAATTTGATACACAACTTTTCAAGTTGACACTTGTCGAAACAATTAGAAGAACAAACTCAACAAAAATTGCTTTCGTGGAAGTTAAGGGGACTGCAATTTAAGGAACAAGTTCTTTTATGACTACGAGGTACCTACGAGCAATTAATAGTAACGACATATGAAATAGTACTCGAATCCACTCCAGGAACATCAATTAAGCCCGACCAGGCTCGGTACCCCGAGTACCATTCGTAATTATGCGGTGAGCAGGCCTGTTTAAATTTGAGCAAAGTGCTCGGACTTGGTTGTAGCGGCTGGTGTAGCCCGTATTTCTTCATACATAATAATTTTTTTTATTGTTATTTTGCAGAGTACTATCGCCCCCCTTAAATATATGATGATGTATTACATGATGATATGTTGCTTCCTGTACATTTCTTGAAATCACACGCCAGTAGGAGCTACAACTGCATCATCGCTGTAAGGTCGAGTTGCAGGCTACTCTCAGTTGAAATTACCTGAGGAAAACATTCGCCCTTCGCTAAGGGCTTGGACAAGCACCCTTGCTAACGTTTCGCAAAAGGAGGTGAAAATGAGAGGAACTTATAATGTCTCTTTATGCTCCTAAAAGACTTCTAAGATTGTAGAGCTGAATGTAGCGCGGTACATACACGCCTGCGGCGCGCTATTGTCTTGATGAGCCGCTCGCAAAAGTCATTAATTTGTTGAAATATAAATGGCTATGATTTATTCCTCTGCCTATTGTTGACCAATAAATGCAAGCACATTAAACTTAAAACCCCGTTAAAAGCGCTCATAAATAATTCAGTAATACACTTTTATTCACCTCTTCTTCAACCATCATAATCCACTACGGACGATATAAAAACGGTATATCTTACACAATTAAGCTTGAAAATTCGTTCCATCTGCAACAGAAGATCTTGAAAAGAAAGTCATCTTATCTCAGCTGGTAACGGATAAAAGAAATGAAACAATATACAAAAGACACGCTACTGGTTAATAATTATAATTAAGCGAAGTCCAACGCAGGTCAAAACTCTATAGGTAACGTAGTAGCTATGGCCAGGTGCCCAGGTGTTCTTATGCTCTTTATTTTACTGTACACAGTAGCAATATGATCAGGTCCCTTCTCCCGCCTGCGCTCGTAAATGCTACAGGATCGGACCTAAGGAAATGCAGCTGCAGCTGCACTCGCTCGAATAGCTGCTGCACCCCAGATCGAGGTCGCCGCTTATGAGAATTTTAGTTATTTGGAAATTTTCCTAAGCTTATCGTGGAAAGCCCATGAGGGTGACTCACCGGGGATGATTCAGGCATAATACCGGCCTCAAACTGAGTCCTCACCTGCTGAAAACATCAACACAATAAGGCCAGTAGGACCTGGCCTTTGTTATAACGTGATTTGTTGTCTTGCTTTATTTACCTTTATCTTATTTTTAAAGGATCTTGGTTTAAACAATGGAATATCAAAGGAGTCCTCATATATTTGTGTTTTGATATTGCCACCGGCGCAATCAAGGCAGGCACCACACTCGGCCGCAGATATTGAATCTGAGTTATTAATTAAGTCACTAAACTTGGTCAATTTAGAACAATGGGCAATTAAAATGAACAAGATGTCACAAATGGTAATATACGCCTTATACAGCAAACTTGCGCTTGCGAGAGTCGGACCCTTCGACCTATTATGGCTCTATTCAGTCCACAAAGTGACCACCTGTGCAAGATTCTTTTTTAGTTTTGGGCTTATTTTGTTTTCAGTGAAATCGCATTTTGCTACCGAGCCATTTGCCCATCGAATCTGAAACGTCGCCCGGAGAGTATCTCCCTAATCTGAGGATCAGGGACTTCCTTCTTTGATGAAGACTTTCCACTGTGTCCTGAGGGACGGCGAAAAGGAAAACTCAGTGGACGTAACTGAATCCCCAAACGAAAAGAATGACTGGTTTTCCAATGAGTTTGGGCCTTCTTAGAAAATCTACCGGAGACACCACAGTATGAAAATGGAACCATATAGGAGGTCTTTTGACTAAAAAAACACCCTTAACGCATTAAGGCAGTAAAAAGTATCCACACAGGCAAACCATGTCAGACAATGAACCCTACATCATCTATTCGTCACCCTTGCTGTGACAGAAGAGATTATGCAAAAATGACTTTCACTTTTGAACTTCCTATGACACTTTCTCTGATTCCGTTGGCCTCCCTTACCGTGCGACCACCCCTTTTCACCCCTTTCACTTCGCGTAAAAAGTAGATCCCAATTTAAAAAAATGGACAAAAACGTTAATGGTTGCAGACATTGAGCCCTTTTTTAGGGCCGAAGCCTTCGAATGGAAGTTCAGGTGTGCATGGATTTGTGTTCGCTTTAAACTCGACCTGGGGATTAGTGAAAAGGAAATACAATAAGTAGCACACCATATAACTTAAACAGGTGTTACAATATGACCACCTTATTCAAGCACTGTCGTCGTATGTTATTTCTGCTCGGCATCATTATACTTAGTTCTGTCCGAGACTTATGAGGTATTTATGTTATACACGCGGACACAGTTCAATTAATATTCTTATGGCTAATTTGAATTTTAAGCAGATCGCTGAAGTACCTCTTGCCACGTCTCATATCTCGGCGATATCTCAGTTATTGGGATATGACCGAATAATAAAAATGTCCCAATCGCTAGTTACCGATCAATTGCAGACCCAGTTTCAACCTCAGATTTGTGTTGCAAATGTCTAAATCTACATGTAAATTGCATTTCCAATCGATTGAGTAAAATCGATAAAAGTTTATGGATGATTTGCAGAATTAAATAACAAAATATAAATTTAGCGCTGAATTGCTCTAATTCAGAATAACTGTCGCAATGGAAATTTAAAAATCGCTTTGCACTCCAAATTCCGACAATGGGTTCAGCTTTGCCCTATTATTGTCGAGCATTTATCCGAACACCAAGAAAAATACTATTTTTATAGATAAATTTTGGTATACAAATGCTTATTAACTAAAAGAATATTTCTTTGAAGTTTACGCTTATTTGCAGTTGTATTACACACCATGGGATTAATAATGTGTGCGCCTCTCTCGTAAATTTGCACACTCAGCTACTCATCTCGGCATGTTTCGGATGAAGTTATTGATTTTCTTCTGAGGTACGGTGTCCCATATCACTAAAATTTCATGTCTTAATTGATCCAGGATCTCTGATCGGCGGGGAAGATTATTAAGTCTTCTCCCTATCATGTTCCACATATGTTCGATTGGGGATAAGTCTGGGAAACGCGGTGGCCAAGCCAAAACAGCACCATTAGCTTCTTCGAGACACTCCACAGAAAGACGGACAATATAAGACCGAGCATTATTTTGCTGGAACAGGGCATTGAGGATATCTTGAACATACGGAATGACAACTGGTCTTAGGACTTCCTGTACATAGCGATGTGTATTCATACCGCCCTGAATGAAGATAAGAGATCTATTTTCATAACAGAGAGCCCTCCAAATCATGACACTCATGGTTCTGGCCACATATCGTTCGACAGAAAAATCCGGATTACGCCTTTCTTCCTTTGTTCTCGGAACCCTTTGATTACCATCGTGTGTTCCTAGACAGAAGCTATCCATTCGCCATCTCAGTTAATTCGGTTATGACACCATTCCAGTCTTTGTCGCTGATGTTCAGGTATTAGACGAAGCACCAAAATATGGACGGTAACTGTGAAGACCAAAAGATCTGATACGACGGTATGTTGATGCAAGAACAATTGGTCGACCAACTACTTTATACCACGCAGTTGCCACACGACTTGTGGATATGTAGTGGTCTCTAAAAGCTAGAAGTCGTAAGAACCAATCTTGTCGTTTTGTAGTCTGCCTAGGTCTTTCAGACCCTCGAGGACGACCTTCTCTATTTTCTGCAGACCGTACATGCCAACATTAAATTACTCTTGATACAGATAGGTCCATTCTTCTGGAAATTTTTCGGATTGAAACACCAGCTTCTCTGACAATTCACTCCCTTTCAAATAGTGTTAACTAATGAAAATTTCTACGTATTCGCACTTAAGGCATTGTTGGTGATCACTATGATAATACGATTCAAACTGGCAGCATTTATTGTTATTGGATACCATTAACATACCAAAATACAAACGATGGAAGATGATAAAAATGTTAACAAAAAACATTTAGTTTTTATCGAATTTACTTGAAACTTTAATCGATTGATCTACTCACTTTATGCTCACTTTATGAACATTATGAAGGAGGCTCATACATCGTTAACTCCACGATGCGCAATACAACTGCAAATAAGCCTAAACTTTAAAGAAATATTCTTTTAGTCAATAAGTATTTGTATACCAAAATTTATCCATAAAAATAGTATTTTCTTGGTGTTCTGATTTTTTTGACAAATAGTACCAGGTCTACCGGTATGAAATGAGCGCTATTTTGTGAAAATAAAACACCAATTTTAACAAGAAAAGAAAAATAAAATTTATTCAAAATATTGACCATTGTTTTCTACACATTTTGACCACCTTTCTGGCAATTTATGGATACCACGCCAATAGAAATGTGCCTCTTTGGCATCAAACCAATTAGACACCCAACTTTCTACTTCTTCGTAGGAATCAAAGTGCTGCTCAGCCAATGCGTGTCCCATCGATGAAAACAAATGGTAGTCCGAAGGAGCCAAGTCTGGTGAATACGGCGGATGGGGTAGCAACTTCCAGCCAAGTGTTTTGATGGTATCCTGAACCGGTGTTGCTTTGTGTGGAGGTGCGTTGTCATGGAGCAAAATTACCTTCCCGTGTCTTCTGGCCCATTCTGATCGTTTTTAGATCAACGCATTGTTTAAATTAATCAATTGTTGTCGGTAGCGAACAGTATTAACGGTTTCACCAGGTTTTAAAAGCTCGTGGTGCACCACACCTTTCTGATCCCACCACACAGCATTGCCTTCTTGCCGAATCGATCAGGTTTTGCAGTCGATGTTGATGGTTGTCCCGGATCAACCCATGATTTTTTCCGTTTAGGATTTTGAAAATAAATCCATTTTTCATCTCCAGTAACAATTCGATGCAAAACTGATTTTCTTTCGTGCCTTTGAAGCAAAATTTCACTGGTGTTTTTTCGGTTCTCCATCTGTCTTTCATTCAATTCATGCGGCCCCCATTTTCTACATTTTTGGATCTTTCCCATAGCTTTTAAACGATCAGAAATTGTTTGTTGTGCAACATTTAACATTTCTGCCATTTGTTTTTGACTTAAAGTGTCATCTTCATCCAATATTGATTGCAGTTCGGCGTCTTCAAACTTTTTTGGTGGTCTGCCACGTTCTACATTTTGCATATCAAAATTGTTATTTCTGAATCGTTGAAACCATCTTTTGCATGTTGCTTCTGATAAAGCATAATCACCATATGCCTCGACAAGCATTCGATGCGACTCTGCAGCACTTTTCTTCAAATGAAAGCAAAAAATTAATGATTTCCGCAAATCATCATTTTGTGGTACAAAATTCGACATTTTTGGCACAATGAAATAATATAGTGTTATTTGTTCAAGGACTTGATTTGTACTAAATATGTTTGTCAGTTTGTATACCAACCAAGCAAACAAAAAAAAAAAGGTTTGTTCACAACAAATGCCCTATATCGAGACATTTATGCCCTGACGCTCATTTCATACCGGTATACCTGGTATATGTCTCGATGAGTCATAATGATGTGAATACATCGATGGAAAACTCATGCCTTTCCCATACTTCCTCGAGCCGTTATACTCGGGTCGCATAAGCCTTAATCTAATCAAAAACGTTTCCTTGATTAGTGCTTAATTGGCTTACTCTTGGTTCTGCTTAAAACGCCCCACAAACACTAATCTTTTATCTCCGATACATCTGTTTAAGCAACAAATCGTGTAGCGGAAATGGAACAATTCCATTTAAATAATAGGAAGAACTTATCACTTATATCTAAAACGTTTTAATTGAATAACACGGTATAAGTAATAAAATCGGTATGGTCACCAGGTGTTGGTCGCAATGTGCGAAAGCTTGACAACTGAACATAAATCAGGTAAATATGTTGGGTGAGTAGATAATCTAGCCTTATTCGCATGTATCGCCAATACTGGCCACTCAAAAGTGGGACCTCCATCCCTAATGGAAACAGTGTAATTGCGTAGGGACTGTGAAGCGGCACTGAAATAAACACCAAATAACCATCAGAGATGGAGTTTTCCTAATTTCCATTAGTGCAGGTTAGTTCAGGTTAATTAGACAAAATTCTCATCTTAAAATGTTACCTACGAGTCCAAACGAAATCGATTTCTTTGCGATGTTCGGGGAGTAATGAACCTCCTTGGTGGACATCTCTTGCTTGGCACAGACCAATGTGTCATATCCTACTGCGTAAACTGTTATTATAACATCACCCAACCAGATGGACAGGAAAATCAAGGGGAATTGACTTACTGTAATACTTATAGTAAAAAACCGGACTTCAACATAGTTGCAGATTGAACGAGTCGAGTTTTCACCGGACACCAATTTTATTATTAGATTTTCTCCTTGAACATGCCCATTCCACATTAATTTTCCAACGTCAAGTAAATACCATCTTGGTTTTTGACGTTTTTGTGATGATTACATATCAGTGCGGACGCCTGTTAATTCCTCTTGATTTTCCTACTCACCTAGCGCAATGATTTTGTCTGTGTATGTGACGAAGAAAGGCACCTCTGAATCAGAAAGATCTTATATACAGGGTGACCCATATGTATAGCATAATCTATATATCTTTTGAAATATTGAGGATAGAAAAAAACGTTTAAACAAAATTTTAGGACTATTTCTTTCGCATATAATGATGACCTTGAAATGTTTCTATATTTCATAGTTTCACGTCTGGAATGTCTAACTTTTTTTTTCAAAAGGCAATCTATTATTTTTTGCCTTTTTTTTGGAATGGGCATCTCTTTTTATATGCCACTATATAAAAATGTTTGGGGGTTGCATTAGGAAAATTTTGAAATAAAATGCAAAAATATTTGTAATATTAGAATTCGTTATTTTATCTGCACCTATGATCCGAATAAAGTTGAATACTGTAATAATTCTTTACTGTAAATACTCAAAATATTGACCATTATGTGTAATACATAAATTGAGTCTGCATAAAACTTTGTCTTGCATTTACTAAAATTTCATCACTTATAATATTTCTCAAAATGTATTAATTATTCGGGCCCTCAGGTTATTTAAATTATTGGGTCTATCTGCATACTCTTTGTTCTTTACGTGGCCTCATAAAAAAATCGAAGAGAGTTAAATCAGGTGATCGAGCAGGTCATTCCACTATTCCTCTTCTTCCAATACATCTGTTAGAAAACACATTATTTAAATAATTCCTCACTTCTAATCTATAGTGAGGCGAAGCCCCATCTTGTTGAAACCAAATATCATTTTGATTTGGATAAAAGGCTTCTACTGAGGAATAATATTCTGGATCAATAAACTTAAATACCGCTCCGCTGTTAAAATTTCTTCTAAGAAAAATGGCCCAATTATGATATTACCATGAATGCCTACCCACACGTTTACTTTTTGAGAACGTTGCGTGTGATTTTGTATTATCCAGTGAGAGTTCCTTTGCGATCAATATCGACAATTATGTCTGATAACTGATTCGTTCAACGTAAAAGTTGCTTCATCAAAGTACAAAGTTTTGGGCAAAAAATGTGAGTTTTATTGACAAATTACTCATAGTTTCACAAAACTATAACCTCCTGTCAAAATCATCTACGGAAAGTTTTTGCAACGCCTGTACATTGTACGGATGAAATTTCTCCAGTTTTAAAAATCTACAAACTGAAGTCTGAGAGACGTTATAGTCCCTTTTCAATTCTCTGGTAGATACTGTTGGGTTGTCTTGAACTGCCAATAATACTTCCAAGGCTTTGTTACCATCAGTTACTGATTTTGATCGACCTGTCTTAGGTTTATCTCGAACACTGCTTGCCTCCCTATGTTTCTTTTTTATTATTTTGGACACACAGGATTGGGTCATAGGGGTTCGGTTAGGATAAACATCATTAAAAAGCACGCACACTTCCTGTTCGTTTTTTTTTCTATCTTCAAAACCAACCATTATTAAAATATCGCCACGTTTTTTTTCGGTTAAACGTACCATTTTGTAATATGTTAACTGCGCTTTGTCACTAAACATAAACAATTTTTCAAAAACCAACAAAAAATGAAACCGATAGTGATAGATAGAAAATAACGAATTCTAATATTACAAACATTTATGCATTTTACTTCAAAATTTTCCTAATGCTACCCCCCAACATTTTTATGTGGTGGTATGCAAAAAGAGATGTCCATTTCAAAAAAAGACAAAAAATAATAGGTTGACTTTTGAAAAAAAAAGTTAGACATTCCGGACATGAAACTATGAGATATAGAAACATTTCAAGGTCATCATTATATGCGAAAGAAATAGTCCTGAAATTTTGTTTAAACGTTTTTTTCTATCTCCAATATTTCAAAAGATATAAACATTATTCCATGCATGTGAGTCACTCTGTATTATACAGAGGGATCATTTAAATTTCATATCTAGTCAGCTGTGAAGTTTGTTGAAAAAAAGAACGTATGTCGATTATCGCTTGTGTATATTTAGTTACCTAAGAAACCTACGTCATTTGCTAATTTTTCATGCCGAAACGCTTCTTCCGGAGACATTTAGCATTAGACATTAGACATTAGATTTAGTCAATCATTATTTATTATATTGATTATTTACCATTCTGCCTTTGCATTTTTTAGTTTTCCTTTCTTTGTTATTTTGTTAATTTTATCTGTTTGACAAGAAATCGGTCATTTTTAACACCACAGTATCGTTTGTGTTTAAATTCGGTTTCCCGTACTTACCGCAAAATGGTGTTCACGGACAAGCAGAAAACATTCATGATTAAAGCCTATTTTCGTAATGAACAATCAAATTAATGGAGAATGGGTTTATGAATTCCAAATCTGTTTTCGAGAATTTCGTGAAAAATTTCCCGAAGTTGCAACAACTTTTTGCTCGTACAGCTTTAAATTATCCAAGAGAATATTACGTCAATCATTTGATAAGTTCACGTACAGAGCGTATCTACCCACCTCGGTCGCCAGACCTTACGCCTCTGGATTATTTCTTGTTCCCAACTTTAAAAAATAACATTTTTAGACAACCAGTACACACAATCGAATACCTTAAGAAACGGATTAGAGCAGAGTGTACAAATATCATCCCAGAAGTTCTCGACAATGCCTTCGAGAGTATCAAGCGTCGGGTAAATTTATGCATTGAAGTGAATGGAACACATTTTCAGCAATTATTGTGAGTTTTTCAAACAACTAGACTTGTGTTGTTAAAAAATAGCTATAATGTTTAATTGAAATCTTCCAAATTAAAAATGAATAAAACAACATAACCTCACTCGGATTCTTTATCAAAAATGAATTTTAACGTCATTTTGCGGCATATGATCAAGCTACGACCTACTTTTTGTCTTCTATTTCTCTTGTGTAAAATCCCACAGCTGGCTAGATATGTTTAAATTCTCTCTGTACTTATTGCTCGCGTTTTCTCCTTCAAAGTTCTGGACATAGACGGTTCTGCGGGGACTGCTCCTCCTGAGACCACTACGCCCCAAATATTAGCTAGAGAGTTCCTCTGAATAGTCAATTATCCCTAAATCTGAATAATGTGTAAAACCATGTTAGGACCATAAGAATTGACTTTAAAATTTCAGAACTTATCTGATACTCGCTTAAAGCCCAGCTGAAAAACTTATGCTAAAAAAACCTGGTAAATCAGTCGGATACTGGTCATAGACGCCTGTTATTATCTACCGTGTACCTACTTTGATACGAATTGATTAAACTGAGGTGCTGGTACCATCATAATTACGAAGATCTCCTGCAAAATATGTGCCCCGCGGAGAAACTGAACTGCGCCGTTATTAATAGGTTAACGATTAGAGCAATTTTGGGGCATCATATACTGGCAGGGTGGCACCCCATTTCAATTGGTTTCTAATGTACAACCCTTAAAATCTAATAGCGTGTAAGCTGTGAAGTGCTCATATTCAAGTTAGGCACCTGCTAGAAAAGTAATAAACAATATTGGTTCAAATCATCAGAATCTAAATGACGATAGCCACAGTTGGACCAATACCGCAAGTTAAATTGGAGTAATACGGTAAAGTAATCTTTTTGTTATTTTGCCATTATAATAATAGGTTGTTCCTAGAAGATGATTGGCACTTGATCCAAAAAGTCGCACACGCAAATTTAACTCGGTGGTACTAATCGCTTCCTTGTGCACTGAGTAGGTGCGTTTACATCGCATTCCTCGTTGCTATGTCGCGGACATTTAAATCGAATCTTGTAGTTTCTCTCCAAAGATGTACACGAGATTTGCCTGTCCTTGAGAACAGTGAGCCATTTGATCGTCACGATTTGGCCGTGATCGTACTCGTCGCATTTATCCCATCAATTTTTGGTAGAATCGAAATACTGACCGCATACATAAGTTTTTTTTTTCTTTCGGAAAACTTATGGAGTACGCGGGAGGAAAAATCGCGGCACATATTTATTTAAAAACTAGAATAGTGTAAACATATGATTTCCAAATCTAGGACAAGCAAATCCTCCAATGTGAAGAAGTAAACAAAACTGGGTAAACACACGTAAACGACCTTAGGAGCCTGTCGGTTACACTAGATTGCACTTGTTAACTGACCTTATACTCCCCGTTATTTTGGTCATAATGTACTTTTTGCTTCGTTTCTACTTACGTTCATATAAATCACAATTGACGATGATCTGAAACGCATTGGAAGCGCAAAAACTATATTACATCAACCGAGGCGTTCTGTGTGGTAAGAGTTTTGAGATAACCCTAACCAGACACTTTCAAATCAAAAAAAGTTCCAGAGGTTGAAAAACGTCTTGAAAACTTAGCATGGGGCTATCAAATGAACATGCGCGTACCCCTCATGCGATTACCAAGAGATAATGGGGCACACTTATGGCCAATAGATGAAAGTCTAGCAATTTTATCCAAGAGATAATATCCATGAAAACTTTGGGTTTGACGTCAAATGTTGATCAGAGTCGCGGAATCTTTAGGAACCATCGTCCGGGTAAAGTTGCCAGAACGTTGACCTTGTGGCCCTTAAGTCTTGAGGACAAATTAATGCTTTATGAGTAAAATTCCGCAGAAAAATTACCGAATGCTTCAGGTTATTCAAATCTAGTTCATCGGGATTTATTAGACTTCATTATCGCGTAACGACTGCTCTTTGATGTCGTTGGTTCGCTTCGCCCATTAAGTCACTTGTCGCCTGATAATAAAATTTTACATTTTAAATGGCCTTCATAAAAATAGTTTTGTGTTCAACAATGAAAAATTATCATATTTTTTCCATATTTTCGAAAACTACTGAACTTTAATTAATTAAATTCCCTCTAATAAATCATTCTTTTCCGGTCGATATGTCTACAAATTTTTGTTTCAGGTAAACACATTGAGAGCATTTCAGGTGTGAAAAGTTTAATTTTCAATTATAATAAATTAGAGATTTTATCTGTTTAACTATAGGCTTGTTATCTCTCTAGTCCGTTACACATTTTTGACATAGCGTGTATGTTAAACCTAAATTGTCCCGGTTAATTACGAGAATGTAAGAAAGAAGTTTGCTTTCTACATTTCTTCCATCTTATCTAATAACTGCACTAGGGTGAAGTAAGCGGGTACTGCAGTCTAATTTCAGTATAATGGGTAATATTAACCTTGAAAGGGATAATTATCGGGCACCCACGTCTAGTGCCAAGGTGAAAACGACTGATGGGTATTGCTTAGGTGATTAGTGCTCTAATAGTATTTTAATTAGCTTTGTTTATCACCATTTTCTAATACTAACGAAAAAAATACATCTGTTTGTCTTCAATAAGGTGACTGGCGAAAGCCGCAAGAAGAGAGCGCTCTCTTCTTGTGGTCTTCCCTTCCATCTCTACAGTGTGGCATTTAAACCAGGGAGCTTTGAAGAACTCTTGTCGCCAATGTGTCTATACCGGTAGTACACTGTGCTTCATTTGTCACCGTCACGTGTCACTGTTACTTGTCACTTGTCACCGTCACGTGTCACTGTCACTTGTCACTTATGGCAGAGTTGGTGCAACTTTGAGTCATGGTTTTGTGAAGTAAAGCGGCTTCTATCAGCAGTAACTATTCACTGTATTTTCACTTTCCACCCATTTTAGCCAAAAACTTCTCGAGCCTTCCATAAAAATTCTAGACGCCCCGTGCATACCTTCTGTTTCTGCCTGCATTAAATAGTACTAGCCGCCCTATGAAATTCCCCCGAAAGTTTTGATAATACTGACGCTTCGGGACGTTAATCCGCTTAATCTTAATCAGCTCGATCTGTGTCATTGTATACAGTGTGACATTATGTAAAGCCAGAGAGCGCCATAAAGAAACCTTGCTGCAAATGTAATGAGACAATGAAAGGGTTTATCACACCATAAACAAAATGCCGGATGCTTACGTAGTTAGGTCGCACATCAAACCTCCCAAGCCTGGTCAATATAATTGGACCATTCGTATAACAAACTCCAGTTTATGGAGGAGTGGACGGGTTTTCCATTTGTCATAAGCAATTAGGAAAATACTTTGGCTGGAAATAAACTTGGCGAAGCCTGATCTGGGCTTTAAATTGTATTAGGGGGGCGAAAACACCACCGGTTCCATTCCAAATCTTGAGAGGCAACCACAAAACTTTATCTCCTTCATTTAAATTTGAAATGTGATGGAGTACTTTGCTGATTCGAGCGTTTGCCATAAAATACAAGCCGATATTTTGACTTTATCCTAATAATAGCCTAACGCCTTCATGGTTCAGCCAATTTTCGGCAAGTTCGTTATTCGCACTCGAAGCGTTTTATTGCCCTAGAGCTTTAAACTGAAATTAAATTGGATACATTAGAGTGTAATAAAACGCATTTAATTATGATGCATAGCATCTGCCAATGCACTAAACTGAACGATTATGTAACATGGGGGATAAACGATCAAAAATTCAAACAAAGACGCGGAGTTACCGGACAGGGCATTCTAGTGGCAATTAACACCAATTCCGAGTTATAATCTTGAACTGCTGCCTGGTAAAGCTATCTGATCTGCCGCACATAGACATAGGTATTTGGCTCTTGAATCTGCGTATCTCTGATGCTGCAAAGCTATTAATTTTCACTGTCAAGTCAAAATAATGTTCAGGTTATATCCCCCACAGTAGTTAATGTAATATGTCAAGTTGTCATTTGCTAAAGAATAATTACCGTGTGTTACGAAATTACCTATTGACAGATGCTAGTATTGGCCGACCCTCTCCGGGGAATACCTTGTTCATGGCTAAATTACCTTCGGCTCCCTTAGCATTTATAAACTAAGGATGACTCTCTTGCATTGCCCCTGTAATTACCTCTTAAATGCAATCATTATTCCTCATGAAAACAATGTTTCGTGCAACTTCTAGGCAAAGCAGCTTAAAAGTTCCAGCTAGAAGCGGAAATTGCGAGGGACTGATCCTCTTAGTGTTTAAATAGTCATAGCCAAGCGATTTGTATTTCCAAAACATATAATTTGGCGTTAAATACCTGCAATCACATACGACTGTTAACGAAATACAGCTGGAATTTCAGGACAAATTCAGGTCTGGATTTTCAAATGCAGTTTTCCAGATGTATTATTAGCCCTTTTTGCACCGCATTTTACTGTTTTGTTTGAAGTTTCAGTAATAATTTGCTCCCGAGAAGGCATTCACCTTTTATTATTATTCTTTAAGGCATTTTCGTGAGCTTGTCACATGCACTGCTCTAACTGGCAATAGCTTTCTTCGTCAGATCGCCCAAAGGGTCTGAAAAAAGACCCTTGGAGTTCGGTTTCCAAATGCTCGGTTATCAACAAAAACCGGCGGTAGCAACCGGGTAATGTGAGGTTTGAGATGATTCTACCTCTCCAATAAAACCACCCTCTCTCTTCTCCCTGACCTCGACACTTCCTGATCAGTATCACTCCAAGGCACAGCACACGCACACTCTCTAATCTTCTTCTCCCGCTTCCTGCCCTCCACGGTCTTCCTTCCAATAATTCCCCTCACCATCCTTTTGGAAGCTACTCGCTCTTGTTTTCTCGGTTTCTCATTCAGCCTACACCAGCAGGGTATACTCTTCAACTTTCTCCTGGCAGAACCCGCAAGGACTCTCACCGTGTCTTATGAGAACCTAACCTGATCTAACCTAAATCTAACCACTTCTAAGTTTTATAGGGTGACCCAAAGTAAAAATATCAAACTTCACCACCTTATTGTAAATTTAAAAATATCGAAAAAAAATCTATACAATATTAGTCGAAAAATGCTTTGTAAAGAAAATACAGGGTGTCAATTTTTCTCTCCGATGTATCATTCCCGAGTAAGAAAATAAAAACCGTCCAAAATGCATTTTTTATTGTTATCTGATAAACAAAAAAAAACATAAACATAAAAAAATTATTGATTAACGGAAGTGCCTTAAAATGATTACCTCCCGTTTCAATACATTGGTTGCATCTTTGGGCAATTACTCTGGTAGTCGCAGCAATATGCACTAGTCGTATAGCTTAACAATATACTCAAATGGAAACAATCACTTCATTCCTGGTTCTTATGGGATTTCTGTAGATCGGTTCTTTATGTTCCTCATAGAAAGAAATCTAATGGGGCGGGGTTAAAATTGTTAAAAATACGTTCAATATTACCTTGGTTATGAAATACTTGGAATGCTTATTTTTTTATATTTATGTTTTTTTTGTTTATCAGACAATAATAAAAAATGCGCTTTGAACGGTTTTTATTATATTTTATTCGAGAATGGTGCAATGGAGAGAAAAATTGACAACCTCTATTTGTTTTTCAAGCATTTTTCGACCAAAGTTGTATAGAGTTTTTTAAAAATAATTTTTAATGTACAATACGCTGGTGAAGTTTGGCACTTTAAGTTTGGGTCATCCTGTATAGGTAAATATCATTGCTTTGATCTCAACTTCCTCCAATTAGCTTTATACGTGTCTGCCTAGATATATAGTTTCCAGATGATGATGATAGTTTCCAGGCATGAGTTTTCGACGAAGTGCTTAACAATCTCTCAACTTTCTTCTTCGGCAGTGATCGCTCTATTATCTTCAGCTTCTACATTTAACTTTTTCGCCATGAAGGAGATATGAAACGATCTCGGTTGTTCTAGATGTGGTTAGGGCAGGGAAGATTCTCTCTCTAGAAGGATGATCTTGATAACTCCACGAGGCCTATCCGTTATTAAAAGTATATGAAGCAATTAAAAGATACCATTTCGAGACCACATCTTGTCTATTCGAACCGAAATAAGCCAGAAATGAGCTTATTACGATAATAAAAAAGCATTTTTAATGGGCAAGAGTAATTGACCAGTCGTCTTTGCACCGGTTAAAAATAATCGATTCTTGTCTCAGTTCTCGTAAATTAAAAACACTTGAAGCATATGCTCGACTTTATATGCTGATATTTAGTTTAATCAGAAAACACACACGACATGCTCGGTGGGTCACACGTGGCCCCGTGTACCATCGTGACGCCCCCCCATTTTCATTTATTAAAATGATCGTTGAACATTTACATATCGCATGTTGTACGTAAACACGGTCATCTCACATATGGTACATACTGTATCTGTTTTGAATAAAATGAAAGGGGTTTGGAACGATTATTGCGGGAACTCATTTGTCTCAGGTATTTAGGAAGAAGTGGTCATTAATCGAAGGCTGCCTCCTTCACTTATTCCAAGTCCATGTAAAATCATTAAGTTAACCGTATTATCTTTAACATTAATAATACTAATTAGACAAGGCAGGTATTGAAAAATAATGGGGCTGGAACTAGTATAGCCTGAGTCGAGTAGGGTGGTGAGAATAAAGGGGGAGAAAATGTCGCGACAGTATACACCTGTGTGAAATGATCCATATAACCCCGTGTGTAGACCCCTGTCGAGCCTTTCAAAAACATCCCAAATATCCCTTTGAATAACTGGTAAAACCATAATGGTGGATATATTCGTCCGTTACATTGTCATCATTTCACTTTACCCATCCATCCATTGTTTAAAAGTTTAGCGGATTTCACCAGCTTTGGGTGAAATAATGATAGTTTTATTATAATTTGGTTAGTTCCGGTTGGTGACCTTTTTGTGGTGAAAATCACTTTGTTCGGCTGTTTGATTTTTCAGCCGCAAGCAGGTGCTCCTTAATGCAATTATCTAAATCCACACTTCCTCACGTCTAAAGTCTAGTTTTACGGGAGATCGGAGGTAATGGACAAGTTATTTAATAATAGCTCGTAAAAATTATAGTGTGACCTGCAGACAACGTTTGTTGGAAGACATAAATTACTCTAGTCATTCAAATTATAATGGTATAAGATATTAATTACTTGCGGAAAATTGCATATCCGCCATACACGAACTCTAATACGTTCCCAATTGAATTCTCGAAATCAGTAGTTCAGAGGAGACCTTAAACTTAATTAACGCAGCTGAGCGCGAGCACTAATGCGTTTTATTGCATGTCTTAGGCAGATCGTTTCGAGATGTCTTCAATTTAATTGAATTAGATATATAATTAATTGAAAATAAGAACACCTTGCCCACATGATCTCAGGCAGAAAATGACTGGTAGCTCCACTAAAGCGCTGGCGACGACAAAGAGAAAAAAAGCGCATGTGATTGGGAATATTTAACGCGAAGATGAGAGTGAGGACGGTTGGTCACGAGGAAAGCCATTCCAGCAGAGATTTTCCCCCGTGGAGGTTCAAATCGCAGAAGAAAGATAGCCATCAACTTTCTCAATGGAAATTTCCCGAAATCCCCCCTCCCTGAAAACTCCGAGCGTCCTTTTCCATGTCACTCGCAGAGCAACTCAAATCGTAACTTCACATTTAGGAGCGGCGGAAAATCCCCGGTTTCCCTAGGCTCATGAGCCTTATCTTCAAAACGCCCAATGAAATTACAGGTGGGACACCCTTTTTTGTTAAAGGTGCCTTAAATTGCCCCCTCGAAAGCACAAGGTTCCCCCATGTAAGAGCTTTTGTAACTCTCAGAGTTTCCGAGAACCATCCTTCGTTAAACTTAGGATATACTCACCCTGTAGTTTTCAATCCCGCCGAAACTGCTGTGAAATACCTGCTAAACTTGTCAATCCCAGGCATTTAAATCACAAAGAAAATGTGAGCTAGAACGGGCCCTTGAAGGGGCCCTCGCATTAGCGACGCCGCTGTCTGGTGGTTATTTCGCTGCCAGTCGAATTTAAATCAGGAGGCGAAATGCTGATTATTTTCTCAAAGATTTGCCAAAGAAATCCGTTCGAGCGATTATGTCGATTCCTCGAGGATCGCCAGTACAATTAAAACCAAATCGCCCGGGACTAAATTTGTTTAGTTATCTAATTCAGGTCCGCATGGACAAGTAAATGCCCTAAGTACAAAATAATAACTAAAACATTAAAAAGTGTTTTAACTAATCTACTTGACTCACAAAACTGATTTCAACATCATTAAACTACAATCATAGAACGTCAAAATAAAACCATAATAACACGGGGCCTGTTTGAATAGACTGAACTCGAGCGACTGGCGTAAACCAAACCAGATCTTTGTGTAACACAAGTAGCACCTGAAATGAGTTTTGAGAAAGCAGTGGGCGATCTTAAGTTTTAATTATTGTCCCATCTTGTGTAAGCTCGCCTATACCGCTTTTGTGCGGCAAGTATATTTAAATTACTCAGCAGTGCTGAGGAGGATTACGGTCAATATTTCGTTCCCGTTATGAACACTAAGGATACACGAACAATGAACACGGCGAATGCATTTTGATTTAACCAAAATGCAATTTGCCTGTGACTGTTTTTATGTCACTAGTGCGGGTATATGTGAAAGAAGTTAATTATGAGTTAGGGGACCGGTGTCAAATGAACGAGGAATTGGGATGCACTTAATACCTTTAAGACTTTTCAGCGCATCTAAGGTCACGTTCGCGATATAAGCCGCTGGGTGATTAGTCATTAAGCTGCGACTTACTCATAAAGAAAGTTTGTGTTTATGGCCAACAAACCATATCAGTTTTCCGTTATTCTCCGTCTTTTCGTGTTTTATTGAATTATCTGTACACTTAAGTGTTACTTCGCCTTGAATGTCCCATATGCTGCAAATCCGATAAGTCTAGTGTTACCAAACTCGATATTCCTCTTAAAATCGACATATGTTTAATTTAGAAAGTGTGGACAAAATAAACTGAAATTCGATGCCGTAGATTATCCCTACCCAGTTACTATTACAATTTACATCAAATTGGGCGCTAAACGGAGGAATATTTCGCGGCAACGCAATCTGCGTTAATAGCACAGCTATACCGGGTGTCCGTTTCTGGAGCCATGAGGATCTCAGGAACCACAGGAGGCCGGTTAATTTGGGGAAAGTTGCGCACTGTGGAGTGCCAGAATGCGCCGATTTAAAATTTGAAGAATTCCAGTGACTTTTGAAGGAATAAAAAAGTACTGAAACATTGGATTTATTTTTTCCTCAGATTTTTTGACTAGCTAATTCTAAATTAGTGACCCTTCATTACTACAACTTTTCCTCCTCTATAATGTAGAGATCCCGTATTTCAAATCCGACATTTCAATTTTCGTTTCAACTCCATTTTTTTATGCGTGCCACATTTCACATTTCTGAATTCAGCTTTTTTTCTGATTACGATGATGCATCACATGTCGAGGTCAATCCAATGGGGTCTCCCATAGTTTTTCACAAATAATAATTAAATGGGGACAGATCTGGTGAACGTGCAGGCCAACGTATCCCTCCGTTGTTTGAAACCGACCTCGAATCCATTTACCACCGAGATCTCGATGGTTGAGCTCCAGAAACGGACACCCTGTACAGAACAAGAGATATCATCTAAATTCGTTTAGCGCAAAACTTCGGTTGATTAGACTCATCGCAAAACCCTACTGCCAACAATTATCCCGGCTTCCGATTAACATATGCAAATGCCACTAAACCGACAGATTAACTGTCACAGGTTTGTCAAGCATTGATCCCGTGTCACAGCTAAACCCTGGAGAGAACGATTGTTGGAACGAAAGTTATGCGATAACACCACTGTGATTTACTTGACATCTGCCTTCTAATTACTCAAGATTAAAACAAGAAAATGCGTTTTATCCGGAACAGATGGTCGAAATATTCAGCGAAATGCATAAAAAATTGCTGATTCAGACACAACAGATTGTCGGTGATAGACCTCATCGAAAAAATATCAGACACCCCTTTGATTAGATTATACCTATATTTCACCCTAGGGAGACAAGTAAGTAGGCTTTTTTAGTGCAACCTCATAATATATACGGGCAGCCCCAATATGCAGGTGTTTCTTATATGTTGGCAGGTACCCTCCGAAATAAAGAGGGTTCAAAAGCCTTTTTGAAACTGTTATTGTAAGGTGGCTTCCTCGCAACCTTTGTGTGCCTGTGACATACTGTTCCTTTGAATAGCATCCGTCTGTAAATTTTTGCAGTTTGCGAAAAATGCTAGATTGCATGGGGTGAGGGGTATTATTAGTATTGATTACACGTCTGGACATCAACTCCCATTACAAAGGTGGGATAGATTTGCATCTGCATGGCATTACCACTCATGTTTAGTCAATGGTTTAAGTGCGATGAAACGTTACGAAATTCATCTCAGCAAACGCAGCGGTGTTCATTGATGATGCAGGAGCAATATTCATGAAGGCTTCAAAAACATGTTATTAGAACTTGCTGAAACCTGTTGAAACTGATTGGGAAGTCATATTATCACTTGACATTCAAATGGTATCGCGAGTGTTACGTGACAAGCTTTAGGACTGTAGCGCAAACGTGTGGGAAGATTAATATTTAGTATTTCGCTCTTGCAATAATGCTAATCACTCGCTATGTATATAAATATGGATTTTAATATTGAAACTGTAAGTTGGGCCATTCACTCCCTAACGGTTCTTCGCATCGAAAGAGCACTTTCTGCGAATGAGAAGAAAATGCTCAGAAATGACGAAAAGTGTTGATGAATGTTCAAGGACAACGCGATCGTCATGAAGGTCTCCAAGCAGTGGAAGAGCTCATATTTCCATGGATGGAAAGCCTGCAGCCAGATTCTTAACTTGAACTCCGTATCATACCACATGGTTACCGAACAGCGAACGACAATTAGAGTTATACTCGATATCGACACGGTATTGCAATCGATGTCGATTCTCTTCAACTCTCTACGGTGTTTTTAATTGTTGTGGTGCCTTTGCAGTATGCTGTTTTGTTGGAGAAAAATTTTCAGGCATTTTCCTTGTGTGTGCTCAATAAACCGTCATTAAAGCGACACGAAAACGAACATTTTCTTAAAGGGAAGAGCAGTCCAAAGGACAATAGGAAGGCCGGTCAATCACAGATCTGCGGCTGATTCACGCGTAAATTATTTAATCAACACTTATTGTCCCCAAATCTCGTTCTGAACGTGCTTTCTTGGAAATGAAAGTCCAAAATTGGCAAAAGATTCCCATTAATTAAATCAATAATTAAAACCTATATGTATTTGTTCAGATACATGCAGCACATTTACTGCATTAACAAGCCATCTCCCAACAAATGCTAAGCTTCCGTTTCAAAGGTAGATCTCCCAAGAGGGCCTAATCCCCCTCTGCTTGGCGTAATCCACAGAAAATCCGATCAGGAACAGTTTTTTTAAGTTTCCCATATACGAAAATTACGTAATTAAAGATATTACTTCAGAAGGGCTCATTCGGATTACAATCGAACAGGTCAGATTTAAATGGGCTTGAACATTGAGCCGAACTAAGTTTACAAAGAAAACGCGATACTATGGGGCAGAACACCGCCAATGGTGAAGTTTTTATCTGTGTGAAGAAAGGGCAGGCGGAGGTTTGAGTTATGTTTATGTTTATGACCCGAGCAAGAGCCACCGAATTTTCGGAGATTACTTTATTATATCGCTACAGGGCCCTGTTACTCTTACCTCGCTTATATGTGAAATGATGGGCCATAACTGCCCCTCGCTAGCAGTTTGTTCCATAAATGCAGCAGTTGATTTAACTATATACTCCGGTCATTGATTACTATTGCTGTTTCCCTTTTAAGCGTCTTCTTCGCGTTCTTTGTTTCTACTACTTCAATGGAGTTGTTCCCCCGGGGTTACGTAGCATCGTAAATAATATGTCACCGATACAGGAATATATCGTACTCCGGAGTAATATCTCCTCGAAGGAAGCATTAATTACCACATAAATTCGGAATCGGACTGGGCCTCCTCTTTTATTTAAGACATATTTCGTACCTATTCTCTGTAATGTGACAGGTCCTCCCTCCTGATATCCAGCCAGAGTTCTGGATAATCACGAATAATTTTTCCAGGGAATTTCTGGGATGATGAGGAATTGCTTCCTATGAACACCGAATGATATTTATTGATTTTTTTATTGGTTGCCCGCACACACCGCGTTACGTTATCGTCTAAATCCGTTGGCGAGGCAAGAGGGCCATAACGCGTAGAAGATCAAATTGACAAAAGCTTTAAAAATTTATCAATTGCGACCTGAAAAGATTATATGGCAAATATTTTCCAGATATTAAGCCAATGCCGCCCCTATGGTGCATCTATCTATAAGAGTCATATATTTTTATGAGCGACACTACTAAAGGAGTCATAACTGCCCTCAAGTCTATCGGGAGGGCTATTTGGGGTTATAAAAGGTAAATGAAGCATTGCCAAGGGTTATCACAGAACAGTAGCGGCCATTTACATTTTGTAACATTGTAGATGGTCATCTGCCTGTAATTTAAATGAAATATTATGGCACTCAAAATGTCGTTCTTAGGGACGAACTCACTTGACTGCGGACTTTGCGGTCGGCACTGAATTTTAAATCATACTCATGTTTAAAAACTGGATATAAATCACATCTTATTCGATCGAGTGGACCCTACAGATGCATTGAATATCAAATTATTCAGAATAGTGCGGTCAGTTGTTCGGAGTGCAGACAGTATTATTTGTCTTCTCTGATGTCTCTGCTATTAGTTCCGGGTCATAAATAATGAGGGAATAGTAATGCATCGATGCCAATAACGCCGGTTTGATTATCTCATTAAATTCTGTGGTCGATGTAATTTTCGGTATGATAACAAAAGGCAAATTTAATACTTATCCGGAAGAAAATTGAAAGCGATTATTGAGGCAATTAAATTCGTATTGTTCTTATCAAAACAATAAATTTTAAATCGACGCACTTCTTGCGAACATCTGTGACCTTACACTCATTTAACCGGTTTATCAGTAATGGGTATGGTGTACCCCAATTACTACGCTTTAAATATTTTTAAATGCGACCAGAGCCAGATAAACCTTATCGTCTTCTGCATTATTGTTTGTTTTAACTGCAGTATTTACCAAATTTTTCTCAATTTCGTCGTGTTTGGTTTACAAGAACTTATCACCGGCAGATGCATAAATAACACACAAAGAAACTAGGATTCCAGATAAAGTGAAATTAATTTGTTTTTTTTTGTTTATCTGTGAAGCAAGTTAATTATTTTGAATTGATTTTTGGAGGCATTCAATTTTCAGTAAAATTGTCCTTTAACGGATCAAAGCTGATAGCGACAGACTCATTAAAGAGGCATACCAGAACGTCTTTAAAATAGAGCTTTAGTGACATTCGCGATAATAAGCAGATTTCCTCCTCATAACCTCTCGCAAGCACCTGCAGGTTAGTTCAGGTTGGGCGAAATGCTTGTCAGAAACAGAGGAAACATTGCAGAATTATTAATCAGGGATGAAAAAACTGGAACGAAATCGCTCAAATGCTGGAGGAGATAATGAGGGCGAAAGAAAGAGAGGAACAACGAAGAAAAAGAGAGATATTAGTCGCTGAGATACCTCTACGGGGCAAACCGGAGGAGGAAAGCAGTGACTAATTTAAAATTTAAAAACGAGGAAAAAAATATCTGCCTCCACCCGAAGTAATATCTGATCGATGGTTCCGGGTGGATCGAAGGTAAAGAGAGACGGTTTTTTTTTTAGTGGGTAGGCGTCCACTTCAGGGACAAATACCACATAACCCAGTCGCCAGACCATCAGACCGGGTACCTTTTGAAGATTTTTTTTCTTCCTCTATATACAGGGTTCGCCATTACTCCGGCGTTGGTTCCTAGTGCTTTTGTATAAATATCAATATAAAATGTTTAGTACAGTACTCATTTATATTGGAAAGCTGCATGATTTAATAATATTTTTGTTTATACAGGGTGTTCTGTTTTCGCTGGGCAGCATAAAGTTATACTTTTTTAAATAGCAACCCATAATTTTTTTTACGCCATTTGATGAAGCCTAAATTTAGAAGAAAAATACATTAAACATTTTTAAAATTAATTGCGGCGTTGCCATATTAGAGCAATTTCTTTAAAAATGCAGCATCAGAAAAAAATGATCACAAAACTGGTGTTTTTTGAAATTTTGAAATTTGTTTTTGTAAAGTAGTAAATGAAAGTCAGAGGTACTTAAAAACTTTAAAATATTTTTTTAATGCACCATACTTTTTTTGTATAAGAGCGCTAATTTGCAAATTTTACAAATTGCTGAAACTCATTTTTTTCAAATGGTACCCATGATTTTTTTCAAGTTCTTCTAATGTAGTTTTTAATTCTCTATTAATTTGCAATAACATCTTTTCATCTAACTTTTACAGTTATGGAGATATTTACAAAATTTCAATCAAATTGCAACAGGCATTATTATAATCTAACAGATTTATTCTAGTAGGCTTTGCTTCTATTTAACAAAAGCATAAGTTACTTATTTCATTTAGTTGTCATATTACCTGTCACTACCTTCTGCATCATTAACTTTCAATTAAAATGAATTTTCTACAAAACGAATTAGTGGACATGGTATTTATTTTGGGTGAATGTGAAAAAAATTGCCTTTTGGCTTCTCGTGTTTATAAACAAAAATATCCAGATCGCCGACCTCCGAGTACCCGTGCATTACAAAAATTGTTGGTTCGATTCGAACAAACAGGATCGATACACTACAAACCACCTGTTCAAAGAAAAACTGTCAGAACAGAAGAGACAGAATTTATGATATTGCAGGCTGTAGTTGAAAATCCAAATGCAAGCACCAATCAAATTAGTGAAGCACTTGGTACAGTTAGTGCTACTTCAGTAAGAAGAGTGCTAAAAAACTATAAATATCATCCATATCACATTGAAAGGCATCAAAAGTTGGCTATAGGGGATTTTAACTCAAGAAGAGCTTTCTGTGAATGGATATTAAATAAACTCAATGAGAAGCCAGGCTTTACATCGACTATTTTATTTACCGATGAAGCTACCTTCCATAGTAATGGCCGAATGAATCGTCGAAATTTTCATTATTATGACAATGTAAATCCTCATATTTTACGAGTCGTGGATCATCAGCATAGATGGACGGTCAATGTATGGGGAGGAATTGTGGATGATTTTATCATAGGTCCTTACTTCTTTGATGGTCATTTAAATAGCGACAGATATTTGGAATTTTTGAATAATTCTTTGCCACAGTTACTACGAAATGTTCCGCAAAGCATAAGACGCACCATGTGGTATCAGCAGGATGGTGCTCCCTGTCATTATGCTAGAAATGTGCGTAATTATTTAAACGAACAATTTCGTGGCCGATGGATCGGCCGCGGAGGTCCTGTGCCATGGCCGGCGAGATCTCCGGATCTTACTGTCATGGATTTCTTTTTATGGGGATTCGTAAAAGATTACGTATTTCAAGAAGATGCTACTACACAAGAGGCAATGAAAAACAGAATAAGAACCGCATTTTCTAACGTGAAACCAGAGATGTTAAAAAATGTGCGCGAATCTTTGCGACGAAGACTTCAGACGTGCCTACAACAAAACGGGCAAAATTTCGAGCACTTGTTAAATTAATACATTTTTTAAATTTTGTTGTTTTTTATTATTCTTTAGTTTAACTAAAGTTTACTTTATGAATATTTCTAAAACTGTAAATATTAATTATAATAGTGTCTGTTACAATTTGATTGAAATTTTGTAAATATCTCTATAACTGTAAAAGTTAGATGAAAAGATGTTATTGCAAATTAATAGAGAATTAAAAACTATATTAGAAGAACTTGAAAAAAATCATGGGCACCATTTGAAAAAAATGAGTTTCAGCAATTTGTAAAATTTGCAAATTAGCGCTCTTATACAAAAAAAGTATGGTGCATTAAAAAAATATTTTAAAGTTTTTAAGTACCTCTGACTTTCATTTACTACTTTACAAAAACAAATTTCAAAATTTCAAAAAACACCAGTTTTGTGATCATTTTTTTCTGATACTGTATTTTTAAAGAAATTGCTCTAATATGGCAACGCCGCAATTAATTTTAAAAATGTTTAATGTATTTTTCTTCTAAATTTAGGCTTCATCAAATGGCGTAAAAAAAATTATGGGTTGCTATTTAAAAAAGTATAACTTTATGCTGCCCAGCGAAAACGGAACACCCTGTATAAACAAAAATATTATTAAATCATGCAGCTTTCCAATATAAATGAGTACTGTACTAAACATTTTATATTGATATTTATACAAAGGCACCAGGAACCAAGGCCGGAGTAATGGCGAACCCTGTATATGAAAAAAGAGGGTAATTCAGGTTAGTTCAGCAGTACCCGAATAAAATCCGACTTGAATCAAAAAATATAAGAAGCCTATGAATGAAACTTACAATCGTATATACTCCAAGTTACTCAACAAGATTTAAGTTAGGCAAATTATGCCCTTAACTAAGCGAAGAAGATTCACCAAAACATTTCATCTTTATCTGCAATAAATGGACAAGAGAGAGAACTTCAGTAGAATCTGAATTGAATCAGTATTGGATCAAAATTTGAGTATAAAAACATATCAAATTTGCTATTGGAACCAAATATATTTAGAATTGTATCATCTAGATGTTTCGATCTATTTTAAAATTGAAAGAAGATTGTGAATCAAACTTATAATCACACATTCACAAAGTAACTCAACAAGATCTAAAGTAATGCTCTTGACTTGGCGGTTCCGGATGTCCCTGAGGAAAGGGACGATTACTCTTGGATTTGAGAATCAACCCGACACAAAGTGAATAATTTAGATCGCCTTGTGCCAAATTCACCAAGTCTGAAATAACAGATTTTTATAAATCTCAATAAAAAAAAGGTTAGTTTAGGTTCTCCCGAAATAATTCTTCGACAGTTCCGGGAGGAATTGGAGAGGGTGACGAGAGGGAAGGAGTGTAGTCAATCGCACGTCTGATAGCAGATTCTGTAATCTTCTATAAAAAAAAGTTAGTTCAGGTCAGGTCACTTTTGGTGGATGGAGAAAAGTGAACTACTTCCTCACGCAAGTCATGACGAGGCATGGCACCATTGTGACGTGCTTGCCGAGAACCAAAAAAAAAAGACAGACTGTACATGCTGGTACGGTGATGAAACGGATGACGCTAGCCACACGATTTTCCATTGTCCCAACTTCGAAATGGAAAGAAGCGTAGCGGCAGCATAATGTGGAGAGGAGGTTCCTGTGGAGAACGCGTCCGATCGAAAGAAAAAGGTTAGTTCAGGTCAATTCACTTAAAGCTTCATCATTTCTGTGTTCCCAAACGAACAATTTTTGACATCAAAACATCATCATTTTCAAGTTCTCTGTTCATTAGGTAAAAAATACTTCGACTACAGGGACCTTTAAAACTTATCCGAGCAAAAGCGAGAAATTTTGGAAAAAATCTTCATGAACTTTTCATATATAGCTGAGTCAATAATCGATTACATTGTTCGCAGCATGTCGACTTACAAGGATAATGGATTTGCACGCAATCCGCATAAAATTGCGTCAATTTAAAATTATTACGAAACTCAATCTAAACAATGAGGCACTTTGTTAATCTGGTACAGCGATCAAGGCAGAACATTGGTAAAACAGTCTCATTCCTATCAGTGCAAAATTAAGGGAACGATGCAATCTGGGCGAGCTTTATGCAGTTTTCTTATAAGTTCTAAAATTCTATGTTCGGAGCCTTTTTTCAGGAAAATAATGCGTTAAAAAGCTTTTTGCTACTGAGGAGTCACTCATCTTCCATTCACTAACATTAATGAAAACATGCGTAAAGAGGATTTTAAAATATTACTCGTCCCAGAAACGTGCTTCCGTTATTTTCTTATCAAGTCGTACTCATCCAAAAATTCACACACTTTGAATGGTACTGTAAGTCCGCATTAAGGATGAAAGCATCGACGATTGTTTTATTTTTTAAGACACTCCGATGGGTTAATGCCATCAGTGAAGCTGACGACACACTAATTTTAAACCATTAAGATTACAATAATGACCCTAACACATGTTGGAAGGCACTTTGGAGTATCAATCAGAAGAAATAGTTGCCTCCTAATAGCAAAAAGTGTTGTCGCACGTGTCACGGTTTCATCGAAAAACCCTCGTTTGAAATCCTAAACACTTGAAGGTAAATTGATACTTTCTAATGGTTTCTGAATCAAATTTAATTTGTTTGCAAGAGCTGTTGCTGGTGCTCGTAAATCTTCGTTCCTAAAGGAGCGACAAAATATTTCTAGTGTGTTTAGATGCTTCAATATTGTAACGTCTAGGTTCTTTAGGAAAAGGGCAAAATCGATAGAAGAGGTAAAGGTTTGAAAGCGTATGAATTCCTATTCAACTACACCCGAACCAACGCCTATGTAATATAGGTCGCACTCTATTTCACATGGAAAATATTGGATTGTCCACAAAGTCATTGCGTATTTTACAATATAAATGAAAGAACTTTCTTTCACTAAGAATTATAATTTTATTGCATTTCTCCATATTTGCGGCAGTCATGATAGCGTCCTCGTAAAAATTAAATTCGTTTTCGGTAAAAACTGGCCCAAGTACGTTGATACATCTTCATCAGTCGCGAAAGTATTGCCATTAAGAAGGGTATTTTGCAGCGACCGAAATCGGTGATAATCCCATGGTGCTAGGTCTGCGGAGTAGGGTGGATGTTGCAAAACATCCCATTCAAGTTACAACAATTTTTGGCGGGTATTCAAACTTTTATGTGGTTTAGCATTATCTTGATGCAACACAACACCTTATAAACCAATTGACGACGGTACACTTGAATCAATTGTTTGGTTCCTTAGAGAGAGTCAAAAACACACCACACCTTTTTAATCCCATCAGATGAATAACAACTTTTTTTGGCGAATATAAAAGTATCTACAATGTAGAATTATGAGCTAGCGGGAATCAGAGAACCTTTAAACTCTTCAGTAAGGCACTGTCAGGCTTTTCCTTAGGCCCCGGGCAATGGTTGATGGTTATATTGTACAGGGTGATTTTTAAGTTAATTTTTTCATTTTAACAGAAGATAAAGGTAAAAAAAATAAGCTTTTTTTTTATTTACCACTTTTCTCAAATATCAAAACTAACGGAGATACAAGCTGTTAAAGTTTATAATTAAAAACTAAAATTTTTTAACAACAATGGAACTAAACTTAAAGTTACTTAAATAATATGTTGAAAATGATTATCGTTCACTTCTACACAGCGTTCAGTGCGACGTAACCACTGTTCGGTCATCGCGCGAGATATCGAAATTCGTTTGCCTCTAATTTCTGTTACAGCCTCTCCTATGCGCGCAATCAATTCCTCACTTGTACTTACCGGAGTCTTAAAAACTAAAGATTTCATGTAACCCCATAAAAGAAATCACATGGAATGAGGTCTGGTGATCTCGGAGGCCATGCTACTGGATCATTTCGGCTAATCCATTTATTTGGAAAAGTGTTGTAAAATCCTGTATCTGCCTTAGTTTTGATATTTGGGGAAAGTGATAAATAAAAAAAACGCTTATTTTTTTACCTTTATTTTCTGTTAAAAGGAAAAAATCAACTTAAAAATCACCCTGTATGTTATACATAGGAAATGCTATGGAGAAATTGCTTACAACCGCCCACAATCTCCCATTTTAAAAAACGTAACCAGACTTTTTTGAGCCAGTCTGTATATTTTCGGGAATTTTAAAATACACTTCGCGTAACCCTCTGCCACTGCCGTAGTTGCCTTTTTGCCCCGTTTTTAGCGCCGCAAGATATGCAACATACATCGAGAGCAATACCGCTTAAATGGGACACCGGGTATACCTACACGAAACTCAAGTCTTCAAGGACATTTTCACCCATGAAGTTAAATCACAATACAACCATTGCGTGTTTATAAGACAATTGAGTCCTATGTTTTTTACTTTTTACTTAATTGGAGCCTATTATTCTAAAAATTGAAGAATGCATTCAACCGACTATCTATCACGGCACGCTTAATAACAGGTTTTAAATTTTCTCCGGGATAAATAGCCACCAATGCACCCCCTGGTGTATAATTAGACCCAGCCAGGAAGTCATATTTTGTTTTTATGGATCAATTGTGCTACAATATTGTTCAAATTAATTTGATTGTCGTTGGTCTTTTTTAATTCCTTCCTTCGCCTATTATTAAAAGAATATTACACTAATACGGTCATTTGTCATTCAGAAATTCGTAATAATTGACCTTTTGGTGCGTGAACTTGCTTTTAGAAGTATCAGATTTTGATTAATTGGCGCTAATTTATGGGCCCCACAATTGTTTTGGCTTGACTTCCATTTGAATGCGCGGTTTATTCGGCCTGGACACACGCCATTATTTACCGGCTTTTGTTTACATTATTGCCCTAGTGATAACTTGTGTTTTGTTCCAGTAAATCGCTGTTTTAACAATGCTGCAGCTGTAACCAACAAGCGACTTACTCCATGGGAAGTTTAATGCGTCCCTCCACCATGTAAACGCGACTCCGCGTCCACCAAACGGAACGGATTTGGGCTCAACAAACAAACGCGGAAATCGAATATAAAAGTCGAGATAAGGCGTAAAATATAAAAACAAAGATATGGAGCGAGTTCTTTTGAATCGCGAGCCATTTATATCTCTTTTATTAAATTCTCGACCCGCCACAAAAGAAGATTGAAAAGATGCTGCTGAAAAATGCGAGTGTAAATTGTATTGGCCCAGAGCGAAATAGGCCCCATAACAATATTTCATTTCATGCAAATATACGGTGGATATGGTAATGGGACCATCCATATCATGTTATGTCATCAGGACATCAAGAGAAATAGCAAAATAGGAGGGTGCGTCTATAGATTCGCTTATCCTCTAATGCAAATAAATCGCAGATGCTGTAGGTTGCAATGAAGGCCCTATGGGCACTCGCGGCCGCACCTCGCAAGACAACAGTTTTGATGAAAACAGAGTAATAAATTTGTATCTCGAATGAAAATAATAATCCCCTACATGCGTTAGGCAGTATTCCACCCCTTATAAAAAGTAAGAATCCCTGAGATAAGAGCGCGGGCCCCGAACCGGCACCTACTATTGTTCCCGGCATTTGCGGGGGGTGTCAAGTGGTCACATTTATTTGTAGCGGTTCAATCTTCATATAGAAAGAAATGTGACAAGAGAATATGTCCCCTGGGTAGGAAGCAGTCATTTAATCATACTTTTATCAGCCCATAAATAAGGCTCCTCTTGATATTTGCGGCTCTTTTATTTCGAGCACCGATTTTCTTTTATTGCTTTTAGAGGAGTGAAAAGCCTTACGAATATTATTGAAAGAAATTTGTTGCAACTGTGAGCCAGCAAATTGACACAAGTTTCTATTGGAGAAAGTCTCTGTTTTCTTCTTTTCTAATTGCATCGGCCGGGTGGTAACTAAGGGGGAAAGGGAGGAAAAGTTGTTTTTGATGCAACTCGATCTTTCCGGGCCCTAACCATTGGCCAATCAGTTAAAGATGAAGAAGGACACATCAATTCAAGTAAATGTACACATAAACCGCAGAAAATGTAAGAATAATATATGAGCAGAACGGATTTTTAATGGCAATATAAAAACTAAGGGATGGCAATTTTATGGGAGATAATAGGATAGGATTTGGAGTATATTTGAATCCACGTGAACGGATATAGTTAAAGAAATTTAGACATAAAAATGGCAGTAGGATACAGGACATAAAATGCAATGATTTTGCTGGAATAATAAATGTCGGCGTGCATATTCTTCGCTCGGCGTTTTAAATAGCCCCAAAAATTGGATTTGTCGTTCAATAACCATAAAAATATATGGCGTTTTCCAACTTCGTGTTTAATAGCCTCGGGGCAATGTTTATAAAATAATGTAGTAAAATGAACATTTTAAAGTCTAATACACAGCATTATAAGTAGATATAAACCTTCTTCAGAAAGTTGTAAAACTGGAATGACCCGCTCACCCCCATTTGATGGCATCTTGTAATAACCCACTCATTAAACCAAAGCTTTATTCGCTGTATACACATCGACTCTCAAGTATTATAACTTTGGAAAATTAAAGTCCCATCTCGAGCCACTTTCTTGGTCATTAATGAGACATATTACCGAAAATTTACACCTTACGCTCCAAGGAATTATTTTAATGGTGCCTGCTCCAGACAAAGGAACATTGCTTGGGATTCACTTTACTGTGTTTAGTGTTATTGACAATCACATTAAACACTTTTATAGTGTCTCGATGTTAGTGAATTTCTAATGGTTGAGCACGCACTGGATACGTTCAAATTTCGGCCACGTCCAGCGGGAATCTCAGTGCAACTCAATTGCTTTCGGTATTAACCTGTGTTAACCGATCATTTTTCCCCACAGGGAAAATCTTCAAAAGACACCCGGCCTGAGGTTGAACATCCATCCTCTCTCCCGCGTCTATTAACTCGTTCTTCCCCTTCCGGGGTGGGCACCTGGCGAAAGGAAGCGCCCAAGGGCCACCAAATGGAGGTGCGGTCTTTGACCACCAGCCTCTTCGCCCTATTGCTTCTGGACTAACCTGGCAAATAAAGAGTACCGACGTTGGAGTCTTCAGTTCATGCCCAGCGGCTTCGTACCACCTAAACCTCCAAATAGCGGAATGTTTCGTTACAGTTGCTTGTACCCAATTATAGCCCTTTATGTAAAAACGAATTGTTTTAATGTGCTTTATGTTGTAGAACCAAAAAACGGCACGACAGAACTAAACGCTTGAATTACAAATGAAGGGGTTACGTTAGAAAAAAAGATGGGTCTACGCACCTGTTGTTAACAAACAAGTGTCCCATAATTAACGAGATTTTCTGCGGTGAACATATTCTCATGGAAAAAGGCAAAAAATAGGCTCCATCATATTTGCCAACGGAATAAAAATGTCGTTTACCATACGTAAATATGCATCAGCTGGCAAGGCAGGCGTGAAGTGATGAATTTCTTTGGATGCACACATGGGTTGACGGGCTATTGTTAACAAACTGTTAATGGCCGATGACATTATTTGCACAGTGGTTATTAATGATAGGGTTCCTCCTTTAATTGCTCAAAGTCCTTTGCATAATGTCACACCAGACAGGATTGCTTTAATCTAACTCAAAATCTCATACATATTATAAATGCGCTTTTATTGCACCGCACCTAGGCCTGATCCGCACAAGGGACAGAAAAATGACCGATGTCTATTAGGTCATTGTTCAGAGGGGCGCACGTCACAATATATCCGTCACCGGTCACTTAAGCCTGCATTTAACACCTCCCGGCATTTAAAGCCATTTTATTCAAATGATTTCGCCAAGTCAAAGTTTAAGTAGCTTCAATTAATTATTCTCTTATAGTGTCACGAATCTAACTGCCCGTAAAAAGTTATGATCAAAATATATTCAACGGACAAGATTGTGAGTAATGATTCGACTGGCCTTTGTTAGCTCACTCTGCACCCCGGCGCATTTCACCATCCGGCTTACCCTCATAATCCGAATAAATTGATCGCAGTTTAAAAAAAAAGTTTTCCAAAGAAGATGAAAATAAATAGCACAGAAAGTGAAATAAAATAATGAGATTTCGTGAATGGCAACATCATATTCATATCCCCCTGATTTTGACAAATGGTCTAATATGCATTACGGCTGCATAAATGGTTCACTGCCTTTTGGGCTAAGACAAATGATATCATCGATGTTCTAGGTGGGTGGTGGTGTGCGCGTTTCGAAACTCTGACCGGAAAACTAAATAAATGTTGGAAAATCTAACAAAGATAAATGGTCCGAGCTACCAGCTCGGAAAAATGTCTGTGCAGCTTCGCGGACCTGTCCGGGAACGTTGCCGCCCCATTGTGCATCTGATACACAAAAATGAGCATGCATTATGTGAAATTGCTCATAAAAAGTCATTTGCGGGGAAATTGTGACAGTCAATTCCGTGACATTTATTGATTGCGTCGGTTATTTTTATCTCCCGGGCAGCGATGTTTAAACGATAAAAAGTACACCCCATCAAGATAGTCAAAATGCTCTTTGATCTAAATTAAAAACCTAACTGGATGGGTATATAAATACATAAGTCATAACCCTTTAATGTCAATCAGTCGTGCAAAATATTCTTACCTCCACCCCTTAGACTAAAAAAACCTTCAACCGCCATCTTCTCAATTATAATTTTTAAATTGAAAACTGGCTTTTCGAAAAATTTGAAAAAATTACACATATAGAAAAAACCCTCAAGTATTCGCCATATTTTTTTCATTTTTTTCCTGCTAATTCTAACCTAAAAACGATTTTTAAAATTTCAAAATGGAATAACTTTTTTTCGGAATAGGCTGCAAGTCCAGTTTTTTCTTCTAATAATGGGCATTTTATCGCAAATCTAAGTATATATAAAATGTGTCACTTTTGTGGCTACGCCATATTGAAAAATGCAAAAACTTAATTTTTTGGCATTTTTTTAAATACCAAATTAAGCATTTCGGCTTTTTTGAGCATTTGATGCATTTTTTATATATCTATTTGTGAATAGAATATTTTTTCAATTCTATATATTTCAAAGTCACATTAAAACCATCTTTATAAGTAGTAAAAACCGTTTAATTTAAATCAAAAAACAACTAATAAAATGGTATAAATAGATACTACTGGATTATAAAAAATGCATCAAATGCCCAAAAAAGCCGAAATGCTTAATTCGGTATTGAAAAAAATGCAAAAAAAAATTGAGTTTTTCTGTATATTTCAATATGGCGCAGCCTAAAAAGTGACACATTTTAGATTTGCCATAAAAATGTCCATCATTAGAAGGAAAATCTGGACTTGCAGCTCATTCTGAAAAAAAGTTATTCTATTTTTAAATTTAAAAATCATTTTTAGGTTAAAATTAACAGAAAAAAACAAAAAAAAATATGGCGAATGCGCGAGGGTTTTCTACATATGTGTAATTTTGTTCAGAGTTTTTAAGAAACCGGTTCAAGTTAAAAATTATAATTGAGAAGATGGCGGTTTAAGGGTTTTTTTGGTCTAAGGGGTGGAGGTAAGAGTATTTTGCACGACTGATTGACATGAAAGGGTTATAACTTATGTACTTATATGTCCATCCAGTTAGGTTTTCAATTTTGATCAAAGGGCATTTTGACTATCTTAATGGGGGGTACCCTTTGGGTTTGAGGAGATGGGTCACGTTAGAGCCGATAGCAGATATTGAATAAACTGATCGATCGCAAATCAAGACAAAAACTGAAAAATTAAAACTGACTTTTATGAAGCAATTTAGAGATCAATTTGCTCGGACTTGTTATCGCCAACGACTTTTTCAGGCCCGATACATTTTCTCGTAATTATTTAGTAATTTTTTGCGTCGAAAATTGGGAATCTGAACCATACACAGGGTGTCCCAGAAATAACAGTACAGATAAGTGTTGGCCGCTATAAACAGAGTGATTCAGAAAGAGCAAAAATTTCAGCTTCAGAGAAGTTCTCCTTGAACAGATTTATTATTGCTTTTGCAGCTACATTGTTATTATCATTATTCAACGCTCCTCCGAGCTATTACCACACGATGACTTATTCTTGGATAATTTTTAACGGAGAATGCCCTGAAATTGCGTGCCTATTTGTGTGTGACACTATTCCCAAACGGAATAAAATCAGATTGTTGCATAACCATGCTAGATGACACACTTGTTTTATCACACTCTCATAAAACGCAATTTCCCTACGCCACTGTTCTGGATTCGAGCCACTGTAATCTTTACGCTCAGCACGGAAATTCCAGCTCGACGGTCGAGTTTTAGCTGGGCCCAGAGACCTTCAATGCGATGACTAAGAAACGTTTCAACAATTGACGATCGAATGGTATTTACCTATCGTGACGTAGTTCCAGAACCACCTTCGGCAACAATGCCAAAATAAACTCGTACGCAGAAGCGGTGCGCAAACAGTGTTTATTTGGGAAAAAGTGCGATATAGGTATAGAAACGCCGTGTTTACGCCGGTTTAAAGGAAATTTAATTGTGCTTCAGGGCATTTGCTAATATACTGTGTGTTCTATTTAACTCACTACACTTTAGGCGGGTTTTAGGTACCCCCCGATCCCCTGGATACAGAGACTACATTTAAAACTTGCGACCTTCAAAAGTGCCTCCAGACGAAGGTCGCCCAGTTAGTCAAGCCTTGCTCCAGTGTCTTATCGCACCTAGTTTGAATTGGTGTTTCAAAATCGGTGATTACGAGGCGATATCTATTGGAATCAATACCACATTCCCCTTGGGGGAAACAACTTCGCAGTCAGGTCGCCTCCTGTAAGCTGTAAGCCCCCTAAATAGGGGTGCCATTTATTAGCTTCAGGAAATCCATAAGTGTCACGTGTAAGGCTAAATTGAATGCAATTTTATGTAAAATTGGCGAACGATAAACCATGGCGATACACTCGTATAGAAGGCTCCCTGTATGTAAATTTCAATTTATCCGATATGGCGGGATGCGTTCTTTGAAAAATTCGGGTTATCTAGTTTATTATTTCATATTTCACCGGGGAGCTGAGAGGAGAACGTCATACCGTTCTGAATTTCAAATAGCTCATAACTAGATAAATATATGAGCGACGCCATATACGATTTTATTACTCGCAGTATACAGGATATTGGTGACTCAATTTTGCGGTTATCAACACAAAGGTGGGAATCGGAGACAAAGAGCAATGATGGTTAACCCTGAGAATCAAATGGAACGAGAACATTTAATGGAGCAGGATTTCGTGTCTTTGCTTTCCTGATTTAATAATGCAAAACGAAATCTCTTTAAATCGGCGTTTTTATTAAATAACAATGCAAATCCCCGATGTAAATGATGTGTGCGCTACACCTATAGGGCGAATAATCATTAAGCCCTGAATAAAGCTTTTTTCCAAATTCAAAACCTATAATCCATCAGGTGCCTAACAAAGGGGTTTATTTGCAAAAATCGATAACCAAACAATGGAAATGATTAGTTAACTGGGCTATTTAATGAAATGTATGCTACTAATTATCGAAACGTCAGTTGCTGGTAATGGGATTATTAAAAGGCTTTTTACAATTAGGGGTGTCACCGTCAAACAATGCTTTGTGGGAAGTTGAACACAAAGTAAATAACCACGGAGACTTAGTGCAACGCAGGGCCATTGCGTTAATTATATAGTTGTGGCTAACGGGCCAGTGCCGGACTGGACGCAGGACAACGATAACGATCTTAACAGTTCCAAATTATACGGCAAAAATATTTGATAATTCCTAGCTTTTCCGGAAATTCCTTGATATCGGCATCTCAATAAATCAACGATAATTCTCCTTTAGAGATGATAAGTAATTAGGCATTTAGCATGTCAGCGCGAACTTTATTTAAGCTCATTGCAGCACGATAATTAACGGGATGGCTGAGAGAGACCGAAAAGGGATTATTAAAAGGGTTAATTTAAAACTGTTCATCAGCCTTAACCAGTTGAATGGATAATCTCGCAGCTACTTTCGTGCTTATTGGAATTAAATTACCGTTATTGTGAAATCAATAATTTGCTGTTTGCGCATTGCTGGCGCTATAACATATCATAACATCGAGGGGCTTATTATAAGTAACAGTTCATTCTCTCATTTCTACGACAACTTCTCGTGATTGGCTTCTGATGAATCTTGGGCAGTTCGCGCCTGAAGCCCCCTTCCATTGGTACATATATCGTTGATTACGCTTGGCATCGAAACGGTTCAAGTGCCGGTCGAAGACAACAACAAAACAACAAGAAGACAATAAAACAAACGACGAATGGAGAAGAAACAGAGAAGATGGTGCGTATCACTGAACAACGGAATTGCTGAGCCTAGCGGAGATCACAACTCCCGAACGCTGAAGAATGATGAAACTTTCCAGGAAGACCTTGATGGCAACTCAAGTGGAGAGATGTTTCTTTCAGTTAGTCGGAAGTGAAGGGAAGAGAGCGGGACCTCTGGAAAAGAGAGAGGAAGGAGGCATTAGTGATAAGACAAGAAGCAGTAAGGAGGACTTCTAGTCATAGCTCAGAGGAGTGGAGATGCAGCCTGTAGATACAACACGCATCAAACCGCCAGAACAACTCCCTGAATGGCCTCTGGACGAAATTAGAGAACTTCGCCAATTAACATCGAGTCTAGTTCTCTAAGATCGAAATCGACCACTTCCAAGAGAGTGGCGGCTTAGTACTTCGTCAATCAATAAAAATGAGAGATAAAGTGGTCAATCAGTAGCTTCGTAAATCTGAGTAGGTAAAAGTCCATCCTTCAGGAATCTTCGATAATCAATGTACTCATCCGTACCAAAACATTATAATCCGAATTTTCCCTCGCGGCTAAGTCTGTTTGGCGGGCTAACAAATAAGAAGGTTTTAGGTGTTAGCAAGGAAGTGGAATGTATTGATTAGCGTAATAGTGTCACCAGGAATGTAATGATTTTTCCCATTAATACACGGTCACACGCAAAACTTGGATCAATAAATTCCTTTCTTTGCTGTAACCGTTCGAATTCCTCTTTCATGATTAATCAAATGGCCTGTTAAATGATAGCTATCATGATTGTACTTAAGCGACACAAGTTAGAAACAGCGCTGTTTTGCATCAGATAATAATTTTAAAGTTTAAAGATAAAACGGTTTTTATTTAGTAAAAATTTGTTAAAGGGAAATTTTCAGTGAGGTAAAATTTAATGGTTCCTTTGGCATATTTGAAACCGTTAAATTTTAATATTTTATTTTAGTTAGAAAAAAATACGTTTCTGTGGGTAAGGAGTACCTGTTCACAATGGACCTTGTTAAATGTCTGGTTAAGCAGGAGTAAGCCGAAAGTTGTCCCCTTGGAAAAGTAATCCAGTGAAGTACAAAAAAGAAATGATAGGATCTTTAATGATGCTTGCATAAAGGCTCAAAAATGAGAGTGTCTAATGGGGTGGCAGGATTTTTATTTTTATTTTACTCATATTTGCAAGGCAAAAATTCCCTCACAATTTCTAATATTTACCTCTACAAGGACAATAAAAGTTAAAAAGACGCCAAGAGAGTCGCTGCGAAGCCTCCTTTTTTTTCGACAAAAAACTGAAAAACGAGACCTTCAGTCTGCGGCAGGAATTTCATGGAAACAAGGACTTTCATATTTCAGCAAGTCCTCCTCTTTGAGCTGACTCTGACAATTGCTTCGAAGATTCGAAGGAGATTGTAGCCGAGGCTTAAAAGGTCAGTGATACCTCATTTAAAAAGAGCGAGATAGACTCGTTATTACGATCTTGCCATTAACGAGGTTGAACAAGGAAGATATGTGATCTTTTCTTTCACACTAAACTTTAAAAAATATGTTTTTCTTCTTTTTTTATTCATTCGTCCATCGCCACACGCATGCAGCCTTAACCAAGCCACAGTAAAACCTGACTCGCATGTCTTGACACGTCCCAGCAATGCAATATAACGTCCATCTAAAAGATTGACACTACAAACTGAAAAAAACTCTTCTGCATGAAAAGTTTTATCTCTGGTCATATAAAGACGTTGAGGAGTAAATCACATTGTCCTTGTTGGACGTAAACGAGATAAATTCACTGCTCCTGCGATAAAATCCCTCATGTGTGGCAAAGGGTCTCCCTGGATTTCATCACTTATTTTTATTAAGTTATAGAGCATGAAATTATGTTCCTGCAACAAAACCTGCTTTTTAGTTTATTTTCCACAAAAATCCGCAATTAATGCGGAGATAAAAGTATTCATGTACAGGGTTCGCATGGGGGAGAATGAAGAGAAATAATTAGAGTTAATGAGGGATCAGTATAATATTTGAATCGCATACTGCAGTTACGTCGTCAATTGTGATATTGGTATCATTAGGTGCTCCCTAAAGGGCTCTATTGTTCAATTTGTCCATGTTGTGTGTTTTTTAATACGAAACCGGAAAGTTGAAAAGTATAGGAGACCGGTTCCCATGGGCATTGACTTCATTCGACGTTATAAACGCTATGCGGATTCAGACAATTAGGGCCCCTGGATAAGGATACTTCTTTTACCTTTCAATTCAATTTATTCGTGGGAAGCTTAATTAGAAGTAGGTTGCGGTCGGAACCCGATTTAAAGGGGTTACAACTTCGACGAATCCCAAAATATAAAATTTACCCCGGTTGTACGCATCGGAAAGCGTCTTCCACCCTAATCTAAATGAGATTTGCCTTGATTAGGCCACGCGACTTGGCAACGTATCATTTATCACTCTTAACTCTTTGCTTAGTTTAGATAATTAACTGTCTTGTTAATTCAAATCATTTTGATTGTCTCTAAGACAGGCGCTCAATCCCTGCTGCCAAACTACTGAAAAATTGACCTAAACCTTTTTTAATTGATGTTTGATTTTCTGAAGGGGAAGTAATTGGCTTAACTCTTTCTCGTGCTCTAGCGGCTACTGTTCGGCTCAAGGTATCGGGTTTCACGGCATAATTCTAATACCAGGTTGATTAATCGGGATTTAGGACCTTATTAGTTATGCTGAGCACTAGCGTCGATTGGTAGAAGCGTATGCGTCCTTACGCTGCAGGTATGCGCAGAAGTGTGCCTCGCAAAGAAGCTGCTTGCGCCGATTCTACTGGGCGTATAAGGTTCTTTTTCTATTTCGTCAATCGGGAATAAATGCTACAGGTTTTGATTTACCGTGTCCTAGGGGGTCTCTAACCCTCTCGCTCCCGACCCTAATCGTTTTCGAGATATTTCCAACTAAGTTTTCCGATGCGCCATCAAGGATTTGTGAATGTTCGTACGATGGAATGCCCAAAAATTCTTCGATTCCGCAATCACCTGAGCGAGGCTTGAGAGAAATCGCTCTACAGCAGAAGCCACTGCCGCATTAGTAACACTCAGTACACAATAATTAATCCCTGTGCATGAGCTCTTTATCATTCAGGTGCAAAATTAGGAGTCAATTCCAGCTATGATCATTACGAGGCTTTATTGGCGAGCTAATTAAATTACTTGAGGGTAAAACTAATTTAAGGGTTGCAAATCGCTAAAGAAATCTCTGAAGTGCAATTAGTCTTGCAGAAAGCCGCATTAAGGCACACAAGAACTCAATTAATGACCTAACGTGGTCGGCGATTTGGCCCTACAAAGGGCTCGATATTATGATTTTTTATGTTAATCACACGTGTGAATTGTGCGATATGCGTGCAAATTCATCTGTGAAACATCGGAAAGGTGGCATTGACTCATTGCTCGCATTTCGCTCCACTTTCAGACTGCTCTTTTTTGTTTTTATTTTCATGGCCGATGAACTTTAATACATTTTATGTAATTAATTAAAATCAGTACTAAACTGGGCAGCACTGGATACTGAGTCACCGTTAAAATTCTCATGCATCCGAACGGTGTCTACAATTCGTCTGGTCGATTATGTGACTCATCGATGTTCAGATCAGGTAGAGGTAAATGAAATATCTATGGTTAACAACTAGGAAAAGTTGTAATTTTCAGTGTATTTAGCAGACAATGACCGCTTGGGTGTCCTTCGAAACGAGCTTACTGCGTTATGACTAACACGTTCGGATATTTGTCAAATTAATTATCACACGGTGAAAGGTGCAAGGTTGAGATCCTTGATAGAATCGTTGGTTGAGATACGAGAAAATTGGTTTAGGTTGGGTCAAGGTAGTTCAGGTTAGTTCAAGTAAGAGGCTAGTTCCCGTATTTTCTCCCATTCCTGCAGCATTCACTCCGTTCGCATAAACCTCCTCTCATCTACTCCCTGCTCACTTGGCAGGACTTTGAAATCTGAACTGATCTATCGTCTAATTCACTCTATCGCGATTAGGAAATGTTCAGGCCGGCGGGACCGCGATATACAGGGCATTTGGAGCTTCGCGATTTCATTTTTAAGAGGTGATTAGTCATCTCGAAAGAACTGATTTGCATAATGTTGGAGATACGATTTTTCATACAATGTATCAGTTTTTCAGTTTTTCTCCAGGTGCAACCACAAGTTAAAAATAAATTCACCAGACCTCAAGCAACCTGTGCAACAACCCAAGGGTTCTTGTGACCATCACGCAAATCCACGGATCTGCGAAGAGAATTATGACCATAATTGTTGTTCGGGTTCTCAAAAAGTCGCCGCTTAAATCTGAAAAGTGGTCAAAATTTGGTATCTCCCACCTCTTTCGAAATTTTCTGAATATACCGAATATTTTGAGGAGGACCCTGAATGCCTCCATTGAAGTTGTTGTGCCTTAAAAATCCAACTTTAATAATCTTCATTTTGAGACTTTTACATAATCGCGAAACAGAATTAAAGCTACTCCATATCTCGGGAACTGCAAGAGGCAAGCAACCCGTCCAGCGTAGGCTGGTACAGCTCACCGAGGCGATTAATTTGATTGGTATTTTTAACGCGATTTCTTTTCGGGTTCCCAAAATATCGGCGCTTGAAATTTCAAAAGTGGTTAAAATTGGGTACCTCCCGACTGGGGCCTTGAAAATGCTGCGATATTCACGCACTCCGGTAGAATGCAACGAGCGCGTAGGTGCCTTCTCGGATGATGAGTCACCTCTTAAAAATAAGATCTAGGGTCCTTAAACACCCTGTATAGTTTAGCGAAAAGCAGATTTTCGACTTGGCGCATGCTCAAGCTCTTTCCAGGATGTTGGTGAGTTATCACCCGATAGCAATGTACTTTGAACTTAGGTTCACAATGGAATATTGGCTTAAAACCGAATAATGTTTTATTAAAAACAGAAAAACTGCAAACACTTCTTTAAGCCTGCTATTTCACGTGGAGTATTAACACCAGCAGAAATTAACTAAATGCGATTGAATCATGTTTTAACAAACAATGATAACCCCGGTGTTGTTTATATGCATTTAGCCCGATAATACCTGGAAATACAGCTGCTGCGAAATATTTTTTTCACTTATAAATCCAATAGAATGAAAATTTAAAATTCGATCAAATCCGAAATGAAAAATCCTTTACGGTGTAATGCAATGTACGGTGTGGTGCGCCTATACTAATCGGCTTTAAACTTTGGCTCTGAATTATTTGGAAACGGAACCGGTTTAGGGAAGCAGAGCTTTTTATTTCGATCCTGATGAAACAGTTGATTCGGTAAACCGCCGAGTAAATCTCTTAAGACTTGATTTTATGGGACTCAAAGTTCTCGCGAGGTGCCATTGATCATCGGGTCACTTAGTCCATCCCTGCTCATCGCTGCTCATCGAGTTTAACACACGAGAGTCTCGAGGTAAGCCCCGACCAAACTAATGCAAAACCAATTCCGGCAACAATAACTCGTTTTTGACCAGAAAACTGGTTTTAAAGAATAGGAGTCTCGGAAGAAAGTTCCCTAATTCGGACTATCGACTTCTTTAATAACACGCTCCTCGTTTTTCAATTACTTCGGCTCAAAATAGACCTGTTGCTTCCTAATCAAACAGGTTTGTTCGGTCTAGTTACCCATAGTAAAATGACCCATAGCAAAATGATTTCCTTGGGTTCATAGTGGGTAGATAGTATGGCACATTATGCATGCAGGTGCTAACTGTGTTATTACTAACAGGCAAATAGCCCATAAAGGCGTACTAAGTGCATGTTTTGTCAATAAACCTGATCGGATTTATTCCCCATGGTCTATGGTAAACACCCAGCACAGCTTTATTCAAATTGCAACAATGCCAGTTATTAATAATATCGCGGAAAACAATTATTTTTCCTCATGAAACCTGATGTTCAAAATCAATGTTCTGCACACATTTCGCCTTCATAAATATTCATTTCTTGTTACGAATTCAGCATTTATTAATCAATTTAATCTCTTAAATGGGCATATGATCAAGCGAGGGTGCGTTAATATCCCAAATTACATACAGCCGACGAAAATAAAAAGTGACATTTTCAAATTTTCTAAATTGGGCAAAATTTACGTTTCGTGTGTAAAATTGAGATTTCGCTCCTCTAGTTCATTTTTTATCATATAAGCTGCGTGGGAAGAAAAGAGGGGCAGTAGGACAGTGTGCCGGCATGGCAAGAAACGCCCGCTTTAGCTCCGGAACCATAAAATATTAGAAAGGAAAGAATATATTGCTAAATCGGCCATGGAGCTTTTCATTGCTCTAATCGACAGATACGGATCCTACATTGACCCTGGAAAGCCCCGTCGAGGCTCTGGGCCCTTAAAAATTCAATGTGAAATACCCTTATTGCGAGGCAGTTTCAATATGGAGATAAAGAGTATTAAACTGAGTCCATATCTCAGGAACTAAAAGAGGCCGAGCGACCCCCCAGCCCCGCACAGCTCATCGAGGCGATTAATTTGATCTACACTCACTTTCACATGAAATGCTCCACCCAGTAATAATAATAATTAAGTCTTATAATTTTGGCAAAATAATGCTTCATAATAGAGTATCAAATGATCAGACTTTCAGTAAAAAAGAAAGAATGCTGGTGGTTTTTTTGTCATCGACCTATTAGATTTTTTATTCAATTGTAAATAAATAAAATAATATTTACATGGAAATATCAGTTTATTTTGTTGTTGAACTGTGAACAAGACATCTCAAAATGCCCCCAGTGAGACACCGTCGAAATTTTTCCCACGTTTCGGATTTTGATAGATGGCGAATTATCGGCATGAAGGAGGGTGGACTTTCTTTTCGTGAGATTGCCCGAAGAATGAATCGGAACCACACCACGATTGCGAGAATATGGTCTTCGTGGTCTGAAGAAAGGGTTCAGCGACATCGTCCAGCTGGACGTCCTCCCCGTAGCAGCAACGCACGTGAAGATCGACTTCTTAGATGGATGGCCATTGGTGATCGATTTCAAACAACAATGTCTGTTGCAGTAGATTGGATGGGAGCTCTAAATCGTCGGGTATTGATGGCAACAGTTTACAGAAAAATTTCGTCTTTTGGCCTGCATTCATACCGCCCAAATCTATGACTGCCACTAACCGCCCAACACCAAGCTTCCAAATTGGCCTGGTGTCAAGAACGAATTGATTGGAATCATGAGTGGAACAATATCGTCTTCAGTGACGAGTCGCGATTTTGTTTATGGATCAATGATGGTCGTAGAAGAGTAAGACGATACCGAGGTGAAAGAAGAAATTTGCAATTTTCTGAAAGGTGCCACACAGCTTTAACACCTAGTGTCATGGCCTGGGGTGCGATATGTGTTGGCCGAAGATCTTCTCTTGTGTTCGTTCCAAGCACCCTAAACGCACGTCGCTACATTGACAATGTTCTGAGGCCAGTATTAGTACCTTTCATGCAAACTTTACCAAATGGCATTTTCCAACAGGATAATGCAAGACCACATAGTGCGAACATTGCTCGAAGATACCTGGAAGAAGCAAAATTGGAAATATTGCCTTGACCTGCACGGTCACCGGACCTATCACCCATCGAACATCTTTGGGATATGATGAGTCGCCGTCTTCGAAATTTACCGAGGCCTCCAAACAATGTGGATGACCTACGACATCATCTTGAGGTAGCATGGAATGAAATACCCCAGGAAGATATTGATCATTTGTTGCAAAGCATACCGCGAAGAGTACGTGCTTGCATTGCCCTACGAGGCGATGTCACTCATTATTAATTTTTTCATTATCAAATGTTGTATCTTTTAACTGAAAGTCTGATCATTTGATACTCTATTATGAAGCATTATTTTACCAAAATTACAAGACTTAATTATTATTATTACTGGGTGGTGCATTTCATGTGAAAGTGAGTGTATATTTTGAATGCGATTGCTCGTCGGGTTGCCAATATATCTGCTTTTAAAATTTGATAAGTGGTACTTCCCGACTGGGGTCTTGAAGGTGCATGATTATCCATGATATTTACGGTCTTTGGTACAATAAACGAGCTCGTGGGTGCCAGATCGCTTGGAAAAGACGCGCACTAGCGGTGCTCCGCCCATTCTAACAAGCACCTTGAGAATAAAGCTTAGTAGGTACTTACTGAAAATATATCCGTACCTGTTCGTACATGCATGGGCTGTCAATTTATCCTTATCAAAATGCAAGTGCAACGTCGTAGTATTATCACATGCTAAAACAGTCCAATTTTCTAATGCTCTGTCCATGAAATGAGCTTTATTAATTGCGTTTGACGTCGCTGATGCATGATGTGACATGTACTACAATGTCTTTTATGGATGAAATGGGCGTTTCCTCCATTAAAAGGGCATTCGAATGCATATATTCAAGTATAATATTTTAAAGAAATGTTCGCCTATAATCTGAGCTAGCACGTAAGGTAGCGGTAAGGTCAAGTCTGATTTTCCCCAGCCATATTGCATAACCGCAAACCTGCCCAAACTTTTACTTATGCAAATCTAACGGGTACCAGATGATCGCACCCGATGGAAAAAGCAACACAAAGGATTTGTGACAATGAACATCCCTCTAAGATCAGGCCCAGCTTGGTCCAAGGGTTGAAAAGCCAAAAGAGTGACTAGATTTACGGAAAACATGTGAGCAGGGCCGGACAGTGTAACTTTGATTTTTATGAAAAAAAACGTGAATCCTCGATTAACTGGAGTTAAAAAATCGCGTTTATGAGCCATCAAGTAAAGCGTTAGATCTCCTCATAGAGAACCTAAGGCTGATTTGGTGATTTGGGAAATCAAAAAATCCAAAAGAGGAAAGTCCATCCCTGCCTTTGGTAACAAAAACCCTCTGTTTATGAGCTTCTGGTACCAGTCAAGGTCGACCTTCGCCCATTTATTTTCAAATTGGGCGCGGTCAATTTCTAAACAGATCCTTCCAAAGCTACCGTATTTAGCAGGCTATTTTCTGTTTTCTTTCTAGTGTTTATCGCTATATAACCTTCGAAGCATTCTTGGGCGTAAATGTAAACAGCTGGAATCATTATTTATGATTATGTTGGTGTACCTAAAACTAGGTTTCTGTGTTTATGTCGTATGCTTTAACTGAGGACATTTACAAGCGTATCTACCAACCAGGGCAACATTAGTGCCATTCTGTTACATTTACATGGGGCACAAATCCGTAGCAATAAGATTGTATTACCTACAGGATTGGGCCTATGGCCAATCGCACTAATTCCAGATTTACACTGATTCATAGGGGCCTGAAAACCAATTTCTCTGGTTAATGTGTTAAATCTTATCTAGCGTGGATGGGCCGCCGTGCCGACCAGAAAGTCTATTGCTGCAGCCAAATGATATTGCGAAATTTGCCTGTGAGGTCGTGCTGATGTAGATATTGATTCTCCTGAAACTAAACGGTGAATTTTACACGTAGGAACATTAAAAAACGTTTGATGGTGGTAAATTAGTTGACCTAATTTTCACGTGAAATAATATTCGCGTTTGCTTAATTTTTTTCCATCATAATGGCGGCATAACAGGTCTGCCCCAACAGGAAAGTAAACCAATTTTGCAGCATCAGAAACGCTCAGAAATATGCTCAGTAAATCGGTTCAGGTGTTTTACCCGCGCATATTTCTTGCGCTCCGCAATTGCTCTACGCGTACTTGTTCGGAACCCATATGAGTCAGTTATGAGTCATCTTATGGCTGACCCGACGCCTTTGACTACCCTGAAGAACCATGCAAAACCCCATGAAAACGAAATGTAAGACCGCATGTATGAGCAAAAATATTCGATGACTCGTCCTATGCGTTGCATAATGAAGCTTGAAAATTTGCAAATAGAATCATTCTATTTTCAAATTTGCAATTCATCGAATACTTTAGATGTGAATTTGAGGCACATTAAAATGAAGAAAATTCACAGCGCAATTTGAATCTTTCTCAGATTTAAACTTAGTCATGATGTTTTCAATGACTCATATCACTGACTTTCACCTTTTCATTACCTTGCGGCTCCATTTGATCCATGAAAGCAATAATTCAGTCATCATCTATGCATGATGCCTTGGATTTGACACCGCTTTGGACTGTAGAGTGTCCGTTATAGCATTTCACAGACAAAAAGGTACTTTAAACCGTTTGTTTCAACACAAGAAACCACTGAAATTTTTTGCGGAATATCTGAAATGAGATAATTATTCCATGCAAGTATCTACCTGTAGGGATTGATGCACAAAGAAAATGGCCAGGTGTGCAAGGTGCAGGTTGAAGAACCCCTTATGGGCTCGAGCAGGTACTTATTTTGTTTTCGTGTCCCTGTGAATGGAAATTCGGTTGCCTTTTTTAGAAGTATCTGAAGCAAACTATTTTTTGTGCATATTTGGAATATGCAATGCAGCCTCTTGTCCTTTTAAGAGGTGCAACGTCTCGGCAAAATCGGTTATTTGTTAATAAGGGGCAACTGAAACTGGGAATGTTGACACGAGATGATAAGCTGATCTAGGAATTTGCACAGATTAAAAAAAAATCGAACTCTAAATCTACATCCAGGCGATTTGTTGATGGGTTCCGATATCGCGGAAACGGTTGGAGTGACGAGGTACATCGAACCTACTTGTCATGGAGCGACGTCAATGATCTGACGCAGCGAGAGAGGGAGTATTTGGATACAAATTTAGGCACTAAACAATTTGAAATTTCTTAGGCGGTTATAGATGCTCGTTTTACTACCAGTATATTTAAGCCATCCTCATAAGGGCTTCTAGTCCTTCAAATCGTAAAAATTACTTAAAATAATCTGTTAAGTGGCCAAATGACAAAAGTACCCCCACAATTCAGAGGTGTTAATTACCAGCCTTTCGCCCTGACAAAAGGTTAACCTTCTTCTATGTTAACCCAACCAAAAAGGGAAATACCCGAAAAAACATGATTCGACGGTGCAAGAGTGCAGGTACAAATCCGCCTCGACAATCTAAAACCTGTCTAGGAAGAAACATTTATTTTTTCAAACATGCTCGAGTCGCGTGGCCCAAACGCTTTTCCCACTACGCAGTAAAATGCCCATATGCTTTATGCGTAGCACCCCAGGTGGTACTATATGTATAATCAAAACACCGAGCATTAACAGCGAACCTCTTAAGGATTTAAGTCAGCATCTGTGCCGTTTACCAAACTTGCCCTGAGTAGGCTTGGGTTCCGAGAAATGACCACAAAGTTCTTGGAGATGGCCTGTAAAAACCAGACAGGATGGCTTGCTAAAGCAAAGACACACACAACACACCTGATATAAAAGGCTCCACTCAGTGGCGTACGCGTTGTTAACAGTTAACATCACCCGTCATTTTTTTCATTTATTATGAGCTTCATCTGTGCTCTTGACAATTATTTTTGTGGTTGATGAGCGATTTCCCAGATTCACCATCCACGGGAGCATCAAATACCAAAGCATGGCCCACGCGGTCCAGACAAGATACAGAGACCAACTCGCCCTCGCGTTCCAAATCTGAGTCATCATCAAGAAAATTAATTTTTTTTAATGTGGTTCTCACGTTCTCCGTTGATTAGTGCAGCTTCAAGGGGCACGCCACTGAACATGTTTTCGAGTTCAGGTCTCCACTATCATCTACATTTTATTTTATTTGTGTAGGTTCCCAAATTGCCATTTCAGCATACAGAATGGTTTTCGAAAATTAAATAAACACTGGGCCTTTTAACAACGTCGTTCGTTTTGTGTTACCCAAGGTCAATCTGTCTTTGTACAGATTTGTGGAGACGATATTCTTATGGTACTTTCTTGTCCTGAACTTATTAAGTATGCAGTGGAAACACATGGTGAGGCTGATTTAAATGCGTGCTGTTATCAGGTGCATCGGATGGGGTTTTAGGTTTGAAAGAGGGCTACCAAAGCTATACTTAATCATTATCTAAATGTGTGAGCGAGTCGAAATTTAATATTATTTAACGCAGTAAATTAGGGAATTTGGGTAAAACCCGCCTATACCTAGAGCACCTCGTCAGGAGCCAGTTAAAATTATGCAGAATTTGCTGGGAGATCAAATCATGTCACACTTTGATAAGCAGTTTAACCATCGAACTGTTCTCGGCCCATTTTTAAAGAGTTAAATTATGGGTCATACAGGATGATCGCTTTACAGTGCCACATGCCACCATTGGGATCTCCGATAGGGTGACACACGGTCGGTAAAATTAGTTAGATACATCTCGCGATATCTCTCTCGCCATTTCTGAGATATCGCAAAAAACTGTTCCTTGGGATTTTTGTAATTTCTTATGATGGCGCTACATGTGATTTTGATAGATTTCTTTTATGACTGATGCCGATACGGATTTTTTTCGCCATTGAACAAAGAACAAAATTGCGCTTCGAACGATGTCTCATACGTACCGTAAAGATAATAAAATAAAAATCGAGATAATTCAAAAACTAGGACAGATAAATTAACCTTCGAGGTGGATGGATTTTTGATAAGCACTAATGCGCAACTTTTCCCTTAATTAATCCGACATTGTAATTGTTACCCTTATTTCAACGGTTCTCACGATACACTCAAAAACTCTAGTTGATCTAGAAACGATGTTTAATTGGAAACATCAAGGAGGATAGCGACTCTGAAGCTGGTCCAGCTCATCTAGAAGGACCTAGTCATTTGAAAAAACGTCGATTTTCCTGATATTGATCTCCCCAAGCGAAAATCATGTAATTAGGCTGCAGTTGATAGTTCATTTATGAGAGGCAGATCCTCACCGACGAGCTACAGAAGAATAATTATAAATCCCTCAAACTCATCGGAGCGCATAACACGCACATCCGTTATCACTTGACTATTCCCATCATCGAATTCAAATTCTAACGCTTTTGTTCCATGGTATGACTTATTTGTTTACAGCGGCTATCAAATTCTATATAAATTGCATCACATTGAGATAAAATGATTTCAAGATGACGACAAGCAGTCTGGGTTTGAGAGATGTAAATGATTACAAAGCATTACCCTGACAATATAGGCACGGAACATATATTTATCACAGAAAAGTCGCTTGGATAAGTGGTCGAATACCCTCTTGACAACGCGCCTGTCCCTATGTCTTGTCACCTACACCCGCTGAAAGCAGCGAAAGCAACAGTTGTTGCTTTCGCTGCTTAGAGTGCCATTAGAAGAACAAGCCAAAATAAGTGACGGAATTGTGAATACACCTGAGGCCTGATTGTCTATTCTCTGGGGAGTGGATCGCTTCCAAGAAGAATGACGTCGAAAGCTCCCTTTAATACATTAACAGCATATTATAGTTACGTCACCTCGATGTCATTCCTTGGAACATTCTATCCCCAGGGTAGTTTTTTCGGGTTCTATCGGTGTCGCTTTGATCTCACTAAATCGAGGTGTCGCGCCTGAGTGAATTTTCTACGATGTGCTTTGCTTCGCTGTTCAAACGAACGTTATGGGTAACGGATTCGTATTACTCATATATCACGCCACATTAAAGTAAATACTTTTGTAAATAGCAGGTCGAGATATTTTTATCGTACCTTTAAATGTAAGTGCGTTACAGCATTTGAATGAGTAATATGAAATGCAAGGCAACTCTAAATAGGCAAATACTCTTCACTCGGTTATCCCGTAGTTGCCGCTAAGTAACAAGTATTTGCTACCGTTATTACGTAATTTATACTAATTTGAAAGAACTTCTTCTTGAAAATCTCCATTATCTCCCCTTTTTTCTCCTTGAAAAATCTCTATTGCGCCAGTCCCTTCAAATCAGACCAACTTTTACGGTTAGCTCCTTTAGAGATTTAGAGTGGTCACTATAGTAGAACCAACTACGTTCACAGATCCTACTGACTGGATTGGTATGACATTCTCATCAGGACTTGTCCTAGCCGTACACCATTAAAAAATCTTCCTATTATATGCATCTTCCCCTTCCTTCATCTCAACATTAGCATTGAAGGGGATACTAATTTAATATGAATTGCCTTGACCCATCAAGCCCATGTATTTGGAAATTTGTTACGTCCCACCCCACTAATAGGCTGCAATCAACAGTTTAGTGGCTGTTGCACCATGTTGCGAATATGCAAAGAACTTTAAGTAAGCAAAAGCAAATCACAGAAAGTTTGGAAATTACAGTGCTAATGACTTAAAATATTACTTTAATAGTTATGTGGCTTTATGATTCATCTTCCTACATTTTGATGAGCGTATATACCAATAACACCATAAATTTTCAAGTGGTTGATCGTTCTGATAATGACCACATTTAATGCTGCGTAGAAGATCGACTAAATCTAATAAAATAAAAAGTGGCATCTATAATACTACTTTAAAGAGAAAAATAGTTTTCAAATTGCCAACTAAACAGACACTGCAGATAACAAACGGGTTTTTGTTAACTCCAAAAGGGTCAGCCAAAAAGAACTAGTAATTTGTTGGGATAGGTAAAGGATGTACTGCACCAATGGATTAAAACTATGGTGCTTTCCATGGATTTCCATAGCGCGAGGTTGACCCAAGAGAAAGATTAAAAATATAGAATTATGGCTGCCTTGATAAATCTACTATACTACCTAAATGCCTTGAAAATCCATTTCCCCATGAGCGCAACATTCTGCGATGGAGGGCAAAGAAGTGACTTTTTGGCTCCTTTCGGAGCAATCCTACAATCCAAAATAAATAAAATTTTATTTTCTATGAATAGTACGTTTATTAAAAATCGCACAAAATTATATCCAGCATTATGAATCTGATGATATGGCATAGGCTCCATCGGGTTCTTTCCATTCAAGGCAGAACGCATTGGCGCTGATGAAGGTACCCAAGCCTCAGGCCAACTTTCATGGGGTCGTGCCGTTCTCGACGAACCTAGACAGGTCGAAACCTGTCCCAACTTTTGTGATTGTTTTACTCACTTTGCAGGTGTTACGTATTATTTTTCATCTCTTCGTGCACTGACCAGTACATTATTGTATTATTGGTATTTCGCATTCATCTTCCGTTGACTTCAAATGGGGCTTTGTTAGGTATTTTTGGGTCGTGCAGAGTGGAAATGGATGAAAACTGTAGCTTGTAAATGTGCGACGAGGAACCAGTTCCTGGTTTTGTGGCTAAATATATGTAAACCTATGCATGGCTGAGGGGGGGACATGATGATGTCAGGTTTAATCCAGCTACTCTACATATTTTTTTCACTTCATAGGAAGTGACTGTAATATTTAAGCCGCTGATTAATCGAGAAAAATGTGAGGTAGCTAAAATCAGTTTTTATACAGGGTGTTTCAAAACTAGACCTTCCTAGTATTCTTCGCGAGACACTTAGGGACATCGCATAAGAACTGACTATATTTTGGAGAGACTGGACTGCGAAGAACTGACTGCGATACTTTGGTCGGGATTCACCAAGTTGATATACGCATTAAAGCAAACTTCCCACAAATTTGAAAAAATTGTGGAGCGATAAAATCGATCTCAATAAAGCTTTATCTGGCATTCATCTGATGTCGCGTTTCACCAATTTGATATCCAAAAACTGAAAGTTAGTTCTAACAAAGTATCCATGAGATAAAACTGAAAGATCAATGAATCACCGTGAATATGCGGCATTATGCTTTCTAGTAAAGGAGAAATACGTACTGGTAATGTTACGGTCTGTTCGAAATTACGTTGTTACGTTCTATCATGGTAGTTCAACACTTTGTGTACACATTCTCGTTGATACAGCAACATCGATGTTGCATAAGTAAGTAAATATAGGTTTTTCTTGTATAGGTACCCAGGTAGTACGTGTGCGTTCGTATGATTGATGGAGTCTTGCAAACACCTGAACCGCTGAATCATAAGCTCGTATTTTCATATTAATTAATTTCCTACTAACGTATCGGCATTTTTCCAATTTTCAAGTCATGCTCATAAGGATCTACCTATGCTTCGTAGAACATTGTGTACCTGCAGGATGGGTACGATAATCGAGCAAGTTATCCTACGTGTTGGACGATAACAGGTATCTAAAGCTCTTAATCAATTTCCGCAATTTGGCACCACATTGATGCCTCGCAACAAAAGCAAAGATAAGTTTGTTCTAGACAGCAGGAATATTGCATTGACCTTGAGCTAGATCTTATTAAAAACTCAACCAGTAGATACTGCACTGCTGAGGTAAGTGCACATGTATTTTAGAACAAAGAACTATAAGAACACGTGAATAACCAAGTACCTATTTAAAAAGTATATATTGCGAAATATTTTGTTTGCTTTAAGTGGATGGCAATATAAGTCCTTGGTCAAATTGGTATATGTGACACTTGGCTTATCTAAGGCTGAGGTCACTCCTTTACGTGTTTGTCTTTACCAGGAAGCTGTTACCCAAATGTTTAACCATTAGGTTAGTTCAGGTTAATTCAGGTTTTTAGGTTAACGAACGAAGCGCGCCCTGGCAGCAAGGGTAACAAATGTTTAGGTAGCAAAAGAGCCTGTGCTAATGCGAGCGAAACTCTCGCCAACCGAGCGGAGAGTGAATGAGAGGAGGTTTCTAAGGCAAAATGGGAGAGTAGGATGTACATAGTATGTCAGGGAGAGAATGCTGAATGAATGGGAGAGATGCGGAGGATGGCCAAAATTTCAGTGCTGAAATGAAGAGTGCAAGGCAGAATGGATGCAGTGCATTTGTGCACTGGCACAGACATGTACAGTATAGTCGGAATTGGTCTGTTTCAACAGAGAACACCAATTTCCCAATTAGATAGAGCAAAATCAACTTGGATGTCACAGGCTGAATTTCCGAGAGAAGTCTAATGGCAAAAACCGCCTGACGATACTTTCACCGTCCACCGAGATATAGGGCATTTTTCAATTTTAGACCATTTTGAAAATTGCCCATAACTTTTTTTATTTCGAAGAATACTCCACTTCTGTAGTGTTCTGTAGTATCTCAAGGATCTTTTTTTAAGTGCAATTCAATGGCTTACTCAGATTTTTTGTCCATTTTCTCAGAGATACATATATTTGTTTTTTAATGGAAATAGTTGTTGGTTCTGAACTTAAAAAAAAATGCCCGTGTTTAACCCTTTTCAAAAATGGCAGAAATAGGTCTCCACAATTTTATATTATTAGAAAGAGTTAAACGCGAGAATTTTTTCAAGTCCAGAACCAACAATTTTTTCCATTAAAAAACAAACATATTTCTGTATCTCTGAGAAAATGGACAAAAAATCTGAGTAAGCCACTGAATTGCACTTAAAAAAAGATCCTTGAGATACTACAGAATACTACAGAATTGGAGTATTCTTCGAAATAAAAAAAGTTGTGGACAGTTTTCAAAATGGCCTAAAATTGAAAAACGCCCTATATCTCGGTGGACAATGAAAATATCGTCAGGTGGTTTTTGTCATTAAACCTTTCTTGGAAATCGAGCCAAGAACATCTAAGTCGATTTTGCTCTATCTAATTGGGAAATGGGCGTTCTCTGTTGAAACAGACCAATTCCGATCACACTGTACATCTTTACAGAACATGAAGTCTTGAGAATGTCTATGCAGAATAGGAGTGGAAAGTGAGAGTCCTCTCTGGTTTTGCCAGGAGTAATTTGTAGACAATCCAGAACATACTCTGCTGGTGTGTTCTGAATAGAAAATGGAGCTGAAGAGGGCAAGAGCGATGCGGATTGAGACAGGAACGTGAAGCAATGGGGAGGGAACTCACGAATTGTGAGATGAAGAGGGTGTTGTTCAAATAGATGGTAGGAAAGATTTTAAAAAGGAAAAGTGGAGAAAAGATTGCAGGAGCAGGAGCGAGGGTGAAGAGAAGATTTTTAGTGGGTATTCCACAAGAATTTTACCTCTGATGGATCTTCGAAGACCAGCCGACTTGAAATTGTTTAGACGTGACGCATTGCTCTGCAAGAAAACTAACTAAAGCGGTATTATTGCGAAGCACAGGAACTCCCATATTATGTCAACCAATTCCTTTTTTGGGTACTCCAGACCGATGAAATAATTTTCTTTAATACGACAATTATTTCTCTGCTGAGATCAAAAGAGATTGCACCATATTCGCAGCTTGAAGGCGTAATACGAGCTCAAAGAACACATTTTTTTCTGGATGTGCAGATGTACAGAAATGTCAAGGAGACGTGAATATTGCACGGTTGAAGAAAACGAATACCTTATCTTTGTTTTTACAAGCAAATCTATATGTTTGTCATTCGACTCACTAACGGACGTGACCGGTTTACGTTAACCTATTTAACTGTTGTACATTTTAAAGTTTGCACTATGCAACAAGGTTTCTCAAAATAGACCTCATTTTGGCTCGAATCATGCAGGTGAACAAGTGAGAGGCATGTGCTCACAGCGTTTGTGAAATGCCCATGCCTCACTAACCATTTAACCAGCAAACCACAATTATGCAATATAGGTACCTACCTATACACTCACAATCGGTTTTCTCAGTAACATGAGTAACTAAAAATTGTTACTATATTTTTGTTAGGGCCAAGCAGCTGGATCCAACGCTCCTCCGCAGAACAAGGAATTTCCCTATTTGCTTATCCGAATTGCTGGAGAAGATGTGACATTACGTAGAATATTCCTGATGAAGGTCAAAAGGACTCGAGGAGTACGATGATGAGTCATAACAGCAAGAGCTAAGTAACTAAGGTTTTTTTTTTATAATGGACAATGGCGTCCTGGTGAAAGATTCGAGGGTGAAAGGGGTCCTGCACCCTTAAAAAAATATCGCTCCCTAAAATTTTGCGAACAGTTGGCATGGCCGCAAAAATAGGACAAAATAAGTGGTCCAAATCCAGTCTTTCATCAATCCAATCCAATTCTTGATAAGAAATAGTAATAGCGCTAAACTAGCTTTACATAAAATGTAACTTATTCCAGCAATTATTAATTTATTAATCAAGCTGAGCTGATTTTTGTATTATCGCCTGATCGATCTTTTTGGCACCACAATTCACAAACACCCCGTATATGTATTCCATAGCCCGAAGACACCCGAATCGGGTCCTACATGTTGCCACGATTGTCAGATTACGACAAGAGATGATCCATAGTCTATGACGCATGACTCATAGTTGACGTACCTTGGGTATTTTGATTTAAATTTTGATTAAAAATCTGTTTTTAATACTCACAATCAGATTTAAACAAATATAAACAGATATTTTGTTTAAAAGTAACAAAAAAACGCATGATTGTTCTAACTCTCCTCATAAGTGTGCTGACTTTATATTAATCTTCCTGCCCAGATTTCTGTCAATTATTCCTCTGGGTATCTGCGTTGACTGCAGTTCGTTGATATTTACCATATTACCGATACTAATAAAAAGTATATCTGCCATGGCGCATAATCTAAATATTGCAAAGATATGTAGGTATTTGTTTCATATACATATAAGTTCATAAACCCCTGTTCTGCTATGATTATGCATATTCACGCTGCATTGATTATGTGTGTCTTTGTTAGTTCGTAAAAGGGACATAAGAGGGATATTAAAATATATGGAAGTTTCGAATTTAGATTCTGTTTAACTTCAAATCAACAATGCAAATATAATACCAGCTGAGCCATAAAAGCGCATACTCCTTCTACATTATAAAGAGCATCATATTCATTATCTGCATGGTACGGAAGTACTTCGGTAGGTTCAAACTTCTATTCGAAAGTAAAGGCAAATATTGTGACTCATCCTCGATGAATCACTTTTCTGAGAAGTCCTCTCGCAGGTATGGCCCCTTCTTTCCTGGCTGAAGCCACTTTTTTCATAAATTGTGCCTGCTCTTACATAACGAATTCTTTCGGTCAATGTGGGGCCATTTCTGATGTCTTGCAAAATCGGATTAGAAATGTTATAAAAATCTCATATAAAGTGACCTTAAATATTGGTTTTGTACGATGGATAGATGTACGTGTGTTTGATAGTTAAACAAGAAATCCAGTGTTTTTAACGAATTTTTCCCTAGAGAAAGTGCAAAAATTATTACCAACCCACGTCAATGATCAAGAAAACATGTGATTTAAACTAGTTAAGATAACAAAATGCCACAGTAAATGCAGTAATAAAATTAATGAAAAAATCGCAGTTAACGAGAAAAAAAGCTCGTATCTGGCTGGTTCTGAGTATCGGGTCTTCTAGTTTAAGGAATATATCTTTGCCATCCTGCACAGGGTAATGACTCTTTTGGCGTCATGCCACCTTTTAATAATACTTCAAATTTCAAAATTTTCTATTCAATATGGAGAACTTTGCCTCTGTTATTATTTTTATTTTTATTTGTTTTTGTTCACTTATTGCTACTTATTTATTCTTACCTTCTATAGCTATTATCTCAGAAACTATCGGCGAGAGCCATGAGACATATTTCATAGGAACAGAGAGGCTGTTTGAGTTGTTCACAGCATTCAAAATTACAATAGTACATTGGGGAATTATGTAAGAAACTGGGGAAAAAACATAATCTTGGCAACAACGTCTGCCTCATAATTAAGTCGATCCTAATGTTACCCGCTTCCATAATTTTCAAAATTCCATAAATTAGCGATAAAATTTTTTTAAGGTATTGACCAAGTCGAACTCAAACTTCTTACTAGCCTTCTATAGGAGGGAATATAAAAACCAGAAAAAGCATTCGACGGAAAGGTTTATTATATATATAAAGGTTCCTGGAATATTAGTCTAATAATAGACAACCAGATCATCGAACCCTGACTGAACCGAGACTGCTTCACTTCGTGCAGAACTGGATAATGGAAGATCAAAAAACCTCACTGTCGATCAAGAAGAGGAAATCTTCGCCCGACTACTGGAGGACCTAGGGGCCAACATCAGGCGTCTCTCCCAAGCGAAGTTGTTTGTTTAAAAGTGAACTTGGTCGAGGTGGTAAACATTTGTGGCCATCACACAGTCCCGATCTAAGCCCATTAGATTTTTTTTGGGTTTTTTCAATTGGTATTTGGATTTGGTTTGATGGTGGGTATTTGGGTAGGAATTAAGTAGGGATTTACCTCGAAGAAAATAATAAAATATCATCTACTTTCATATGGAGAGAGCGATTTGTTTACCGAAGGAATAACCTGATGACAAAACAAAAATAACTTCGCTGGTAGGGGAAATGGGTCGAGAAACCGTTGGATTGACTCATATTTCAACTTCTCGATGATGTTCTGTTGACTCTTCCTTATAGCATTTAAACTCATTTAATTCACTTCTAAAATTTATATTCTCAGTTTACTCGTGAGTCAAACATACAATACACATTAAACAAAGAGCAAACTTTTTGACTTGGCCTCAGCGACGAATTTTTCCGAAGTGTGAAAACTTAAAAGGGACTTGAAGCGCAGCTGTAACAAAATCACAAATCCCCTATTCTTGAGGTCACTTAGAGCCAGTAAGTGCAACATCAACTTAGCTGTAAACTAACAAAGGCTTAATGTTTCTAAATATATTTGGCCAATATTTCCCTGAGTTTTTGGAGGGCCCGCCCATTCGCGCAGCCTATTGGCCGTAGCCCCAAAAACACGCTTTCCCCTATATCCACGTTACATTGGGTTCATTATCGCTTGCGGAGCTAGCTTGGAAGCGCGGGGTGAAGTTAGGTGAGAATCACGTCACAATACTCAAACGGTGGCTTTGGTATCGTGCGGTGCAGTCGACTACGTCAAAGTTCGTTTAAGCTTCGTTCAGTGCGGACGTCTCGCCTTCTTGCGCTTAGAAATCATCCGCGTGTTCGGACGTGTTTTGTGTTCACTATTCGGAAATTTTCTGTGATTTATTTGGCCATAATGGCAGTGCCGTTTCACTTACCTGAAGATCAAAACGAAGTGGAAGTCCTCGTTATACAGCTTCAAACACTTCTCAGCAGACTTCAGGTGGCCGTTTGCAGAAGTCAACAATTGTCGCAACAGCAGCAACAGCAACAACAACAACCATCGTCTTCATCAAACTCCTCTCTACTTTTACACTTTTCTCGAGGTAAATTGGCCTGATAAGTTGTTTAGAAGTAGTTTCCCGCGAAAACTTGTTGCTCCTCTCTGTTCCAAAAATATGCAAAACCGAATAAAACCTCCCGATGTCATCCATCCGGCAATGCAGTAAGATTTGCACGGGTTTCAAGGCCAGGAATTCATTGACACGAAGCGCGGCCAGAATTAACCGCCACACTTAGCATTTCACTCCGAGCGGACCTATCCCGTCTTTCCAAGGCCAATAATATAATTTATTTTTATTATCACTTTTTACTCAGCACGCACTTACTGGCAAATTGTAAACCCGAAAAATGTGTTTTACATCCATCACTATTTTTATTCAACACACGTTTTCATTTAAGCACAAAATCTGGAAAACCTCGCCGTTTCCCATTTTGTGCCGTCTGCAACTCTGAGCATGACATCATCCTTAACCACCAACCAGTAGAGCTCAGCAACTTTGTCCAATTTTCCTTATCATCAAACAACACATGTTCCCAAATCTTTTCTAATAAACAAACCTTCACAAATGATCATGCAAATCAGGCGATAACCTCGCACGACGACCGATAGTAGTCCTCGAATCGACTCTGAATTTTGACGTAATTTTTGCGAAAATTACGCTTTTCATAATCTTTGGTGCTTTTTGCGAAGCTTCCCAATACCCATGTGAGAAAACAGTATTTTACAACATTTCAGCTCGCCACTTTCTCGGCCTCGGCCACTCGTCATCCTCCACCACCAGAACAAGAAACGACGAATCGTTAACTCTAGAACCCTCTGCTCGGACCGCTCAAAATGCCCTTCCTGATCTGTTGATGAACTTATCATGGTTGACTGATAATGGAGCTTCAGGTTCTCCGTCACCTTTAACTGACACATTGCTGCGATCTCCTCGACGAAGAACCACTTCCGAATCCTCGAGCCCCGAAGAAACAAAGATCTCCATCACTGCCATTGTAAAACAAGCTGTTGCTCAAGATTGGAATAAGGTCAGTCAGTCCTTTTTAATATGTTACGGTGGGTACTTGTTAAATATTGTGCTAGTTTTTCTTCTCGTTGACTTCCTAGGAAATGTTGTTTTGAGTCTTAGAGGCAACGAACGCTCGTTCGCTAATCAGCGAAAGTTCGATAATACTTGTTTGAACGTGTTTCTCTAACGGGACAATCGCACGAGATAAGACTTGTACGATGCGCTTACTAGTAGGTACCGTCGGAGTTAAGGCGCCTCATCGTTCATTTTTTTTTTTGTGAATAAAATAGGTTAGATTACTTATGTGTGAACCACTAACATTGAATAATAAAATGTCATGATGTTAACCGTGATGCTGACCATGATGTTAATCCCGACTAACCAATTTAGCTTTTAATCTTTCCAACTTTAAACGTTTTTATCCCAAGCTGTTTCACATTACGCGAAACTAATAACAAATTATTAGATAACATCACATTTGCTAAACAAAGAAAACTGTTAACGTACATGTAAACAATGGAATAGGAGTAAATATAATTACATTTACAATTATCTGTAAAACGGTGGCCAAGGTCAAAACTGCATATAGCTATTGTCTTTTCACATAAATTAAACGACGCAGTAAAATAAGAAGTATTTAATCTTTTAATGTTAATCGTGAAATTATTCACGATTTTATCTGGCGTGACTTATTCCAAAGGTCGTTTACTCTTGAGAGCTGGAAAATATGGCGAATTTTCCGCCCTAGGAGAGTAATCACTGTAGACAAATAAGGTTATCAGCAGACTAAATTTAACCCACTGTTATATGTTTTTATTTAAGTAAATTATGGCATGTTTAGGTGAATTTAGGCAAATAATCTGATTGTTCAAAATTCGCGGCTTATCAGTGCGGAAATCCCTGATCTTTGTGACTGAAATGTTGTTCGTCCCGGCAATTACTATTTGAAATATATTGGTGATACAGTTTGGCAAATATATATTTTTTTGAAACCGTTTTAGATTTTATTCCGCGATAAATTAATCCGACGTAAAAAATGTACCCGACCTCAGTTCAGCTGGTTTAAAACCCCCCGACTATCGTGTTAAAACCAACGATCGGGCGAGATTTGCTTTTAAATTTCTGCCAGGCCTTGAAAAAAGTCCTTCGGATATTTTTTGGCGAGTTGGACACCAGGCTGCATGCGTGAAAGTGAATCTTCACCTGAAAACCACTTACAATAGTGAAAAAAATTCCTTTCCCTCATCAGACCCAAAGCATGAAAGCTGCTTCCGCTAAGGCCTCCGAGGTCGCACCGGCGGCATGAAAGATGGGGTGGTGGCCAATCGGGGCGTACTGTCCTCCCTTGGTGGGGTTGATGGTGTAATCTCCTCTCCCTCGATTCGGAACCCACGTTAAACTGCAACTTGCGAAAATGTTACGGTAAAAGAGGAAACAAAACAAATAAAGAAAATTAAATTTATACAAACACACTTTTAGTCTAGTGGTTCAGAAATGCTTCTTCAAACATATACTGAATGAAAGATGCAGCATGTGAGGCAACTTAATGTCTTATTAGTTCGTGTTAATGACGGTTCCAATTTCCAACATTGTGTGCTAAATGTGAAGTTCAATGTGAATAGACTTTTTACTCCAATTTATCTAGAATCTGTTTACATTGTTATGTTCATCTTTTCTTGACCGAGTTTCTTTTCCTATTGTTCTATTGTATTTATGAGCTCGGACCAGGAGAGACTTGGAAATCAAATTTTAATATTCAATAAGATCAATGATATGCATTTCAAATATCACATTGGAAAAAGTCAATTAACGAACAATTACAAATTCAACGTTGCATAATTCATTTATAGGACTATCGCATGAAAACATCTGATATAATAATCGTACAACTTGGCGAACCAATGCTTATGGTTCAGGCATTAGGGAGTATGATTTATGGTACACATATGACATATTCGATGGTTCGGATATGCGTCGACAAATTATTGTTTAAATCTGCCTTAATATATCCGTTCTTCTTCAATTAACAATATTGAAAATTCTTAGAATTGCTTTCTATAACCTGAACTGATAATTATAACCTGATCTAACACTTCTTGACTTTCAGACTTCCAGAACCTGAACTAATCTATCTACTTCTTGACGTACCTTATTGAGTATTGTTGCTAGAATGATTGACTATGGACGAAAAAATGATCGCATGTGATTCCCCTTTTGGTTCACACACCACATTAAACTAACAATAGAATTATAAGCGCTAATAAGTGTTTGAGGAAATAGCTCCAGTTTTTCTGGAAAAGTAGAGTCGAGCGAAATAATCGTTCGTTTACAGATTTACACCCAATTATGCATGCCTGAATGAATAAATTATTTCAAGTATTACTTGTTTTCTAACTCAGAAATAGAAGTAAGCAATAAGTCTCCCGTCTTAGCCAGGTTTGCAAAAATAAAGCTGGATTACTGCCAACATTCTCAGTGGGAAATCCATAAACTCTCTGCACCTAACGTTAAACAGTTAATTTTATATTGATTGATCTCAGTTTTAGTTCATTTAATGTGAGGTTCTGGTTTGGTCCCTGTGGTTCGTTCCAACATTCGGCCATTTGGCACGCGATTTGCAGCTGTGAACGTACGTCACAGCTACAACCAAAATAATCACGTGTAAATTATCAGAATTCATAGGAAGATTCTCTCGAACAGCTGACCATTAAAATTCCTGCGGAAAAAGGAAAAACATGGAAATTAATGGAAATGAATCGAAATCGAATTGGACGTGTTGAAAGTGCCTGCAGTAAGACCTATTTCGCTCGTACTAATATCGGAGAGATTCCTCCTTTGTCAATCTCGTGAAAAGTGGTGTTAGGCATAAATAGGTACGATCAAGAAACGACACATGTTTGATCATGAAACCAACAATTTTCTTGACAGGTCGTCCAGAAAGTGGGAGCAAAATTTGTATATTGACGGGTATTCGCATCCATAGAGGGAAAATTTCCATATGAAATCGCATGCAATACGATACAAAATGTCTCATTTTATCCAACCCGACAGAAACGTTGTTTGATAACGATATCCCATAGAATTTCTACAGAAAATTCGCAAGCTAAACATCTTACCGGGGCCTTTCAGAGGGAAGGTATTTCTCCCATTTTATCAAATCCGACAGAAACCTTGTTTAACAACGTCATTTCACAGAGTTCTTACGAATAAACCGTAAAATAGGAAATCTCGCATATTGAGGGTAAAATAGAACGAGCGTTACAAGACTGAAAGTACATAAATCCGCTTAAACTTGCCGTAAAACGTAGAGGGATAAATTAAGTATAAGTTCTAAATTTCTACTAAATCACTGGAGCTCTGCATGAAACAGAAATGTTCATACTGGACAATGAGGGACTATTTCCCGATTACCGCAATCCACGTGTAGGGTAGAAATGTTGTTAGCGCCTTCTCAATGGTACTGGGGGTTCCTCGAGCGCCACCTTTTGATTTTTAACGCGCCAAAGAGATCTTTGGCCCAGCAGGTAGTCCTTCTAGGTAACGATGAGTACCTACTGAGTAGTTAGTTGCGTTTGAAATAAAATTCAGGCTTCGCTTAATACATCACACAGTTAAATTGAATGGTTGAAATGTGTTCCCACCAGGCCCTTCATTCTACACATTTGTTTGTTTGCACACATGGGCAAAACGAGGTATTTTTTCAACACTGAATCATCGAATTATGAGACGGATTCAAATTGGTTATACGCAGGGTGTAACGTATTATGAAGATATTTCAGGAGGCGATAGTACTCTGCAAAATAATTAACAAATGCTAATAGCCCCATGCTAAAGAAAGGCACCGTTTCTGATATACTGGGTGGCAAAGTTTCGCATTTCTTTAAGAACGTTAGAGCACCATACCGCAATTCCCGATGATCAGGCATTGATTAGTGCTGGAGCGTCCTTGATTGAACTAACACAAACTGACCGCCCCCCTCTCCTCGCAATTTTTTTTCGTTTCATCAAAACTCTCGACTAACATGGTTTTCTTTTACTTTCAGCTGGACTGTGTGGACGTTGAAGAGATCGACTCGATGGAAACAGATGGCATATTCTCGAAACTTATGCCTGCATCCATGTCCTCATGTTCACTAATGACTGCCATGATTTGCTTCGTAGGTTGGCACATATTTCGAGGTCGGTAAACCCATCCACATCTTCTGAGCCCACATGCACAAATTCATCCAAAGCAAACGTGATTGAATTATAGATAAGAGTTTTTGCATTCTTAAAGATTATGTTTTTGCTTTATGTTGTTTTTCATATTATACTTTCGGTATGTTCTTAGTTCCGTTTATATAGTATTCTATATATAAATATACTCAGTGTTAGGATTAACTTTAGGGATTTATATTAAATAAATATTTTCCAAGCAAATAAGAAAATCATGTGATTAGGTGTGGTGGTGCCTAGCCGCACCGTTGTTATATATTATGTAAAATTCATATTCTATATTTCTTGGATTATGTTTTAAGGGTTTATTTTATGCGCAGGTCATTTGTGGATTTGGACAGTTTGTATTCTCATCTTGCCGAGTTCAGAATTCAAATCACCGCATGTAGGCGTTAAAGAGTTACCAGACAACTACCGTTTCTTGGGTAAAGTGCGCCCAGCAAAATCTCTCACCAATTGGTTCGAAAAGATATATAAACTGTCCCAAGCTAAATCTGTGTTTGCGTTTTTCCAAAGAAAGAAAAATATATCAAAGTTTCTGATCTCATTCAGTTAGACCGTAACTAAATAGGGCAGGTCTGCACTCAGGAATTTTTTTTTTTGTATTCGTAGGTAACTGATTTGTTTTCGCTCAGTCTCGCGAAATGAGAATTATTAGTAAATATAGCTCTGTTTATCTAGATTATGTACGTGTGTTGTTTAGAGCAAAAGCTGATTAAACTGGCCCGTTTCGGAATTTTAAGCAGGTTGTAAGAGACGTAGACGTATTTTGTGATTCTCATTTTGTGGAGGTGTTGTAAATTTCTTGTAAATAACCCGCAGGAATTTTGTCAAAAGTTGGATTCAGCAAAGCCAAGGTAAAGAGTTACAGTGCCAAAAAGGCCCATTTAATCAACACAAAGTGGCTGGGTAAAATAGGCTGCAGCTCGATCGATTGACATTGCCGAAATTGAAATTTTTAGCGCTCGCCATGCAGTCTATTTCACCTAACTTTTAGCTTTTAACACTTATTTCTTTGCTACAAATGAGTCTGACTGTCAATTTTTGTATAAATTGCGCAGCAAAGTCTTTGCTGCCACTGAAAGAGTTTTCAAATGATCTCCGTAGTTAGATTAGTGGTGCGGCCAGGGAGCTGAATTCTAACAGCTCGCACCTCTGCAGGACAATTTAAAATTATCCGCCGATGGTGTTCATTAAATTAAAATTCGGTCAATTTTAAATGTATTTTTATAGCAATATTTGCCATATACGTCTGTTATCGAGGTTTCCTTCCGCGGGGGTGAGATGAGACGTTTTAAATTGTCCTGCGTAACGTGTAAATATGTGAAGCGGTCAAGCCAAGATTCGGGCGTATTTAGTCAGTGGCTTGACCTCGACCTTGATTGTAACATAGCTTTCCACTTTTTTTACTTTTTCTAGGTAAGATGTAAGATTAAGTATATATTATGCAAATCCGAATATTTTTGAAAATAAAGCAATGATATGTATTTTTAAGGTTTAGTTTATAGTTTTTTAACGTGGCTTCCGGTGCTATAGGAAGCCGTCGCTAGAATTAGCTCTTCAAAGCACCTCTGTGATCAAGCCCCAGCGGCGAATATGCGTGTAAAGGGACTTTGGCAAACGCCTCCGGACCTCTTACATACACTCCTGTTTTCATTGATCTCTAATGCGTTTTGACAGATTTGTTTGGTAGATTTTACGACCCTAGTCAGTATAGTCGTTGTTTTCTCTAGGGCCATGGCTAGGTTTTTATTCTATATTTCTAAGTTAAAATAGTAGTGTGTTACTGTTTATTGATTTTTGTCATCATGCTATATATAGGTGCATTTTGTCAATTGCCATATTTACTTGATTTCGTCTTACCCATAGACCCATAATATAGATACTGTATCATAACGAACCAGATTTGTTTTCCTGCTTCACGTTCTCTCCAAATAGCGCAAGTGATTCTCTTGTAACAAAACTCTCTCATTCGATAAAACGACGATTGCTTGCTGATAGGTGATCTTCTGCTTCGCAACCCGTGACTATCCTCAAGGCCCCTCACAAACGATCATAACTGCTCTGCTACTCATCGGGGCAGCCTTCCTTGTCGGATTTCTTTGAGGGGTTTTGAAGTTCTTGCCGGTTGCATTTACCTGACTTGGACCAACAATGACCATTTGGGCGTGTGATAATAATAGCCCGCATCAGTTGCTTAAACCTGAAATATTTGGTTTTGAATATAGCTTCTATATAATTTGAGATATAATAAATGTCAATGTTTTATCTATACATATATTGGAGACATATATATATCAATATATAATTATATTTTTGTGATGTATGGAAAGGTTCAGTTCTTTGTTTTGGTTCGCCAAACATGTGTTGTAAGATTTTTGTGCGACTGTGACCCACGAGGCCATACACACATCTCAACCTACGTCTTTCAAAATATAACTTTTTCACTTTTATATACATACTTAGTTGATTTGAAATATATGTAAACATGCCGAAAGATATTTAATGGTTTTACTCATCAAAACTCATTCAAAAGAAAAACCTAGCCATTTTTCACCTATGCAGGCCCGCACCTCCTTGCCTTGAATAGGAACGACGCCTGACAGGAAAAAGATCTAAAATGGCCCTGGAGTCCGGTCCTGGTGAAATCCGTCAAGTTCCTTACGCCGGTCTATTAGTTATGAAATCTCAGAATTTCGAGTCATGCTTTAGCACTTATGCGCTCTTGGGCATTTAAACAGCAGATGCATAAGGTACTTACATAGGTACGTATCATACATCGCCCTAACACACCTACAATCAATCTACTTCAGGCTTCACCTTATTAATATTTCCCATAGTTATCAAGGCTATTGACATGAAATCGCGCAATAAAATCGATTCTCTCTCTCTGAGCTTTATACGAAGTCTTCCCCTCTTAATATCAAATCAAGTATATGCGTCATAAATTTTCCCTCCAGTTTTAATTGATCCTCAGCTAATGCGAACCTCTAATGAGGCATAACTTCGGTTTTTCCGCTAATTAAATGTTCATCTATCGATTGAAAAATGGATATTTTGTAGGAAAGGTGAGCTGTGACGACTATCTCCTTGCAGGTGAATTTTGAATTTTGCTTCATCCCCGATGTTACTGCATGCGTAGGCGTGAGCGGCAGAAGCCTGTGATGGGAAGTCCTCCTAATGGGGTATGAGCTACAGGATTCAACCTTGAGGTGTCTTCATTTTCTAGTTGCACGGTTCTATGCGGAATTCAGAAAACAACCATGATCATGTTTGCAAACTCAAAATTCAAGCATTTATTGAAGTAAACTTATATGACGATAGATCAATTGCCCAATTCGAAACTGTCTTTTATTTTCCTAGTTATTTTATTCAAGATATTCAAATCTGTTAGAATTGAAGAATCTTCTGGAAGAAGGGGCAAGCTCTGTTAATTTGTGAGGCGTGAGCCTTCTTTCTGCAGCATGGTTGCCAATATGAAAAAGCGAAGTAGGGGGGCGAAATTAGGCAAATTGATATTGGTACTCTTCGTGATGTTTATCGGTACTATCAGGGCAACATATTCTTTACCGAGATGGAATCTCCAGCTTTGAATCTTGAGGGCGCTTTTCTAACTCCAGGTGCAATCTCTTCCAGATTTCGCTCAAGCTGCCATCTCTTCATCAAGTCTCAGTGTCCCATCATTGGGTACTAGCTCAGTAGGCCAATCAAGCTTGGTGCCGGCGCTGGCGCTGAATGCCACCAATTACAGACATGGTTAATTGGACAAAATTAAAAATGCCACTTTATTATTCATAACTCGCGTCGGGTCGGGAGCCCCAAGAAAACTAGTGGAAGTGTGGCTTCGATGGGGCACCATCTCTAACAAAGGAGGACTTGACAACTGACTTCAACCGTGACTAAAAACAGATTAAAGCAAGTGCCTGTGCTGGCTGCAAATATTCGATTGCGCTGGCGGTGGGTGCACCTGAAGAGTCCACGCTCAGTAAGTGGGTTTCCAGGATTGATATTTCAAAATTGTCAATAAATTAAGCAATAATTGACTTGAATAACTAATTAAAGCAAAAGTCAAATAAGTCATAATTAACTGTTATGGAATAATCTGACCGGTCATGTAACTGCTGACGATCTAAGATTATTTTAACTATTTAAATAGCCCGCTCCGTTCGGGCAGAAATGCATTGAGGCTTGTGCTAATAAAATAATAAAGTTTTCACCAATTGGCCTTTATTGACACAACTCGGCCCACATATTAACTCACATCATAAACATGTTCAAATTAAAGTAGTAATAACATCTTCATCTTTATTAATTCAACAACTTTTATGTAGCAGAACGTAAGCTAAGATTGGCCTTTTATAGCCCTACTTTGATTCTGTTGGGTTTATTGTGAACTATTAGAATTTCCTCGTAAATTTAGTAATAAATTATTACCCACATAAAATGCTCATATCTTTGGTAGGCGGGAATTGAGTAATACTTGAAACATTATATCCCTTAAACACGATGAGTGTTTACAAGTTTAACAAGGTGTAAGGTACACATGCAAGTGCAGCTAATCTCTCGCTGACGTCCCTTAAAAATAACATTATCCAAATAATAAATATTTCCTTTCGGCAACTCGGTTTGGCAGGTCTCTCGGGATCAACCCCCATCACGTTTATGAGCAGTTTGTAGCACGTGATCGTCTTAAGAGGTAAACACATCCTATGACAGGCAGTTTAGAATCTGAGGTACCAGGGTAATGAATTACCCGATATCTGTCATCAAGCAGTTAATTTACCTCTATTAATAGGCACATGTTATATTTGAAATGCCTGTTCTGTGCAGATGTTTGAACTATTTCAGTGTTGATCATTATGGCCTTAATAGTTGTAATGGCAACAGGTGCGTTGCAACTTGCAACAACTTTTTTTAGCTACTTGCGCTACTTTAAGAAAAAGGTAATTAAAATCCTAGTTGATTTATAGGGCTGGGTTGCTCGGAGCGGGCAGATGATTAACTTGTTAACGGAGTAATAACCCTGGTGCTATCAAAAATTCTTATGAAATCCCTGCGGGTTCTCATGCTGTCTCGCGGACATAAAAAGTAACTTGATCGCTGCGATACAAATGCGTTCTCAAAAGACGCAGCTCTCTCTCTCTCTTTTTCTCTCTCTATTTTCTCTCTCTCTTGTTCCCTCTTTTTTTCTCTCTCTTACGTATAAATTTAACCAAAAACTGCTCAATTCCAAAATTGCCAAGGCTCGCCGAATTCCAAAAGAGAATGTGGAAAAGTACTCAAAAAATTTAAGAAAAACAGTAATATTAATATTCATAGAAATAATCCAAGGAGATATACAATAAGGCACTTGACTTAGGACTTAGTATGACTCAGGTTGGGCCTAGCGAAAAGACTCCGCTGCAAGCGAGTTGGGGGGGCGAAATTCCAATTGAAAATTAAGCAGGGCTGAACGAGTAATTTTTTCGGTTTTTGTTTTAGAGTGACGTTTCATCATTCTACGCAAAATGAAACTTGTTAATCAATTATTACTCAGTCCATACGTTCCTAAATCTTCAATGCTCCACTGGAATTCCGACCTCAGAAAAAAATATTGCAATAAAAGGTAAGACAGAAAAGAATTTGAGAAAGAGGCGAATGAAAGAAATTCATTCTAATACAGAGCTGATTATAATTTTACGCCACAAAGCAGGTAAGGGCAACTCACTGATCGAACCTTACATGGAAGAAATTGGAAAAAAAGGAAATCGAGCTCAACGTTAATTTTTAACTTTTAGCCGGCTCCCAGCACCTCTAGTCAAAACAGTCAAAATGTTTTCCATGAGGAGAAAACAGACCAAAGTGCTTTACCAAGAGCCTGAGAACTAAAATTTGTCATAACACAGAGCAGATTACCACTGCGCCTTTTCATGCACGAAATTTCAATTCGATTCTTATAATTTCAATTCTCCCACTATAATAAGAAAACATTTTCCTTAAAACATCCATATTTGCTCAAATGTATTTGTGCTGTAAACCCGTTGCCGGAATGAAAACAGATTTAAAGAAAGAAAGCAGCGAAGCTTTAAGCAAATTTAGGGATTTGTATTATTAAAAGAGAGTAGCTGCTTTAAACCATATATCAAGAATCAATGGGGGCATTTCAGTTTTATAGAGATTTTAAGGATTTTTATAGCGGTTTTATAGAGACGCGTCGTAGTTAATTAAAAATGTCCAAGATGATGACAATAGAAGGGTATTTGGTGTCAACAAGGAGTTGTAAACCAGCGTAGGGGCCAGATATAAGGAGTAATTGCGTTTTATTTGGAAGACTTCCCTCCATTATTTTGCGACTACACTTGACACGTGCTAGGGGCAGCTTTTGCGTGAACAATCATTTTGCTCTGAGTTACTCATCTTTTAATCTTTTTATTTTCTCTTCCGATTTCCTCTAGCGGTCACTGGCCATGGTTAGGGGGCATGGAGAGGTAAATTCATTTTCTTTATGGAATTCTCGTGTTCTGCCATACACAAACACGCTCCGATCATTGTTCTTTCTGGCATGTGCAGGAGTCGCACTCACCGATTACTTTTTCTTTACTACGTTTATTTCCAGATTAGAAACGGTTTTTAATTAAATGTTGCACAATGATGGAGTGCAGCTTTAATCATTCACGTGCAAAAAGCTGATTCGCGACTGATATCCAATATCGAATTAATTTCGTCATCAGATTAGGCAGAGATGGAATCTGCGGTCCGCTTAATGCAAATGGAATCGAAACTGGTGTCAATTCTAAAACATTATCACACTTTGAGCGTGAGCTTCCTCCCCCTAATATGCTCCCCCTGATATGCTGATACCCCCTTTGTTAAACTCAAAAAAAAGTTACGGTCGCTTGGTTTGCTGTGACGGATTACTTGGGGCTTTATGTCAACTTCCTGATTTACATTTTGGGCCGTGTTAACCGATAAATAGTCGCATTATATAGCCTGATGTTCGTTTAACATTGAATCATGTATATATTAGCCGAACATCACTAACACAACTTCTAATCGATTTTTCACTGACACGATCAAAGATTTTTAGACATTTCCTGCTTCTAAATTCGAGTACTGCGTCAAATACCGGCTACGGCCCTGAATGTACCGCTGGAGGATTAAAGAATTAAATCGATTTTAAAGTCATTAATTGCTCTCAAAATTATTTAAATGCTGATTAATGGATCTTTACAAGTAATGCTTTCTGAGCGCAACATAATCAGTTTCACCTACCGTACGGAGGTTTATGTAATTTAATTTATCGTACCCGAAAACCCCCCAAGGAGCAATTTCAAGTTTGTAGACAACGAAATTAGGACATTTATTCTCAATATATACAGAGTGGTCCACTTTTTTGTAGCAGGACTTTAACAGTCGACAAAAAAACTTATTCTAAGAAGAAGATTTTGTATCAACACAGGCCCATAAACGCTTCGTTTTAAAAAAACTGGGCGTTGAAAGCTTTTAAAAAAATCGGTTATTTTTTATAATATGCCAACCTCTGCAGATATTTAAACCAAAAGTGTACAGCATCACATTGTATGCTGCCATATTCAGTAACAATATCACGGCCCATGAGCAACCAGTGCCGGAGTTGTGGGGTTTTACTACCATAAAATTCATTAAATTGCTAATACAGTCCTGCTTAAAACCAAATTTTATTATTTATTATTGTTAATGAAACGTATTGCATAATTAAAAGTGAAAAACGGCTGCAAAAATTTACTTATTTTACAGTAGGTGTTCAAAATATGAATCATTTTGTTGCACACATAATTCACACCGACGTCTAATGGATCGGAGAATACCATTTAAATTATGATTTCTCAATTCAGTGTACGCATCTCTAAAGCGGCCAATAAGTTCTTCCTTTGTTTCTTCATATCTTGCATACACGTGTTCTTTTAAAAATCCCCAAACAAAAAAGTCTAACAGGGTTAGATCGGGATAATTTGTTAATTTTTTTTAAAATTTAATTTGTTACGTAACTAAGCCAGATACAAAAAATGTATGTTGACATTTTTTGTAGAGAATACATTACTCACTTAGGAAAAAAAATGAAATTTAATTTTATACAGAACCGTATTAGTAATTTATTGAATTTATGGCAGTAAAACCACACAACTCCGGTTCAGGTTGCTCATGGACTGTGATATTATCACTGAATATGACAGCATACAATATGATGCTGTACACCAAACTTGGTTTAAATATTTCCGTAGGTTGGAATATCATAAAAAATAATCAACTCTTTTTTTAAGTTTTCAACTCTCGGTATCTTTAAAATGAAGAATTTATGGGCCTATGTTGATATGAAATTTTCTTCTTAAAATAAGTTTTTCTATCAATTGTTAAAGTCCTGCTACAAAAAAGGGGACCACCCTTTATAATAAAAAATTACTTTGACATCCTATAGAATAAAAACAAGCAACTTTTGAATAAGTTTCTGGGACACCTTGTATAAAAAAGTAATAACACTTCCAATATATTAAATGCAACAACTTGTTATAAGGCTATTTGAATTCACAAAAGGAGAAGTTTTGGAGATTGTTTCGGGTAGAGCCACAAATTTGTCCCTCGCGAAATAAATGGCTGTACTTTGCAAAAGATGGCGCAGAATTAATGTTTTTACAGTTATACACTAAACCTGCTGAAGGTGCGCTTTTTTTAATAGGACACTCTGTATGTTAGCAAACGCCCTGAAAGACAATTAAATATTCTTTAAAGTGATGTATCACGTTTCTACACCTCACGGCATTTTTTTCCCAAATTTCTGCAGTTTTTTTTTATCGTCGCTGATTGTTTTTACATTTTTGCCGAAGATGGCCGTGGAGGGCTGTGACGAACGCAAACAAACAATTGTGAATCGCTTGCGCGTCTTATCAAACGTCCTTGGGCCAAGCTAAAAATGATGATTCGGCTTCAATTTCCCTTCGGAAGATGCAGAATACAGCGGCTCGAATGCAGGACAGTGGAGTGGTTAATAAATTAAGTTTTATGATGGCATAACATATACAATTACAATAAAAATGCATTTGAAAGGAAAAGACGCGGGATTGTTTTGTTTGTCTTATAAGGCAAAGAAGGTTTAGATATGAGTCAGTTGTGGCTGTTATTATTATTATATCTAGTTTATAGCAGTCGTTAAGATATTTGCAAATTACAGTATCTCTAACCAACCCTTTGTATGATTGATCCTTCAACACCGCGATGACTTATAAGTTTTAACACAACTCGACTATTTACGGACACACCTTTTTATCTCCAACAAAGCACCCCCCTCTTACCATCGGTTTTAGAGCTTCGCCCTGTTTCATTCGCAGATTAAGCATAAAGAATAAATATTCTTAATCCTCGCACATGAAATTAATTGTCAACCGAAACGCGTGTTTGATGAATCATTCATCTTGCGCCGTCATCTATATCATGTTCTTTAATTCCATCCAAGCAGATTGAAGCTTACACTATAATTTACACCCGAAAATCTCTTTCAATCGAATCATTTTGATTCGTACAAAATAACGACGTTGGTAACTAGCACGTGACTTGCGGAGTTCATTTGTTTAGGACTAGTGCACGAGGGGGCGTTTGATATTTGACACATGTGACGCGTGTCACTGTTTGTCTTTCATTCGTTTTTAGCCATAAAGAACTGTTCGCATTGTGATCCGATTTGCCGATGATACATCTCATTTGACTTGCTGCGGATATGTAGATGGGCCGCCTTAAACTAAAACTCTTATCTGGTGTTAACCCTCAATAAGAAACGCGGAGAGGATTAAAGTGATTTATTAAAATCGAATACTGCAAGAGAGCAGATTGTCCCGAAAACAATTGTCACTAGCAATATCTCAAATCAAAAATTCTGCCTCCTTGAATGAAACCCCCAAGTGATACGGGCAATGAACTGGTTGACAAGAAAATAACAATTCGATGGCTAAATTTATTCCAAGTGGAATTTGTCGGTGACGTGAAGGGGACTCTTGTTGGCTGTCAACTTTCTGGGGCCTTCGTGGAACGTAATATTACGCCCCCATTTGCCCTATTGTGCCATCAATTTCCTGACAAAAAAGACAATAATTACGATGGAGAATTGAAATTGAAAATTACATTATCATATCAAGAGGCTTCGGTTACAAGATTCTTCGAGTACCGTAAAATTTCACCCAGTGGAAGAGCGATTCGGAGATTTTCAGCCCTGGAAATTTTACTTTGCATTCATTATCCTTTTTTTCTTTTCCGGCGAAATGTGACTTATCCTGATATCAAATCCTGACTGAATTGGGCAAACAGGAACTTTCCTGCTACACCTAGCAATTACGAGCATTGCAACACTCTAGTTCTTTCTTAAATCAAAAGCTCCTCGTTTTACGGAAATCTGCGTGACAAGACACTAAAATCAGGTCAAATTTCCTCTATAATAAGTAACCACAGGTTATCGTCCAAGATGAATTCCAAAATTACCGTGTTTGAACGTGAAATTGCAACTTAATAAGTCTTCTGTTCGACATAGATTCATTTTGTTGATTGCCGTTTGCGCAATGTTACGAACCCAAGGTGACAATTTCCGACAAAACTGGTTATCATTTTCAAATAAGTATGACATAGATTTTCAACCAGCAATCAGTCATTTAAGGTCGGAGGTGAACGCGAACGCAACACATATTTCTTGAGCCTCTCATATGGACGTGATGGCAAATTCTCGAATGGTTTATCGAGAAATACTGCCGCAGTTAGACCCAGCTCCCTAATCTACCGCGATTTATTTGAAATTATCAAAGCAACTCAGCAACTAAATTATTGTCTCAGGACCTGATCCCCACGGAAGAACTCTCAAAGAACAGACCGCTACGATCTATAAAGTACGCTTCTGACGGAGTTTTTCTAAAAGGATCGGTTCCCCTATTAGATACCTGTTACCCTATTGGATGCAGGTATCCAATAGTGTCCCCTATTGGACCCCTATTGGATACCTGTTTCCCTGTTCCCCTATTGGATACCTGCGTTCAAACGATCCCAGTTAGATCCACCGCCATCAATCTACCGCCATTCTTCTAGAAATGTTGGACTCGTGAGGACCTCTCAATAATCAAATTCTTGTCTTAAAACATCTTGATTGATAGACAGTTACTGTCCATCAACTTATAGTCCTCTGACTGTAAATGGGGAGGAAATTTTAGTGGACATGGAGGAACTCGGGGGTGTGAAACCTTAGCCGAAAGTCGGAGTCCAACCAGAGCCTTTCCAGCCCTGGCTTCTGGAAACTGGATAATCTGGAAACGCCATAGCCATAAATCAATATTTATGTAATCCTCGACCGTCGAAATTTGTCTGAATATCACATTTCCTTGATTAACGTGTGGTATGCAAGATATTGGGAACAATAGTCATTCGCAATGTCATCACGTGGCACTGTAATTAATTGTTTGCAATTAGCAAATAGTGTGCGGTTGACTGATACAAAATGCCCGTTTCAATCATCTAATTATTCTTGCTTAGCGTGTGATAACCCTTTGAAACCCTGTGTTTGATAGATATGTAAATACGGTTGGTCGCTCGTTTATTCCAAGTATCAACAATTAGAAACACTGATGTTATCGTATTTGTCTCCACGATTTTAAGTGTTCCATGGATATTTTTAAGTAAGAGTAAATAGGGGAGAGACATCTGGTTCCGATAGGCTTTTGTGCCCACAGGGCTGCGACAAAGTTAAGCAAATAAAGAGATATAATCAGTTATTCGGGCCCAATCGCTTTAACCGCTTAAGTAAGTGTAATTTTCGCGATTTTTCTGTGCGGAAAATATGACAAAGCCAAATATTTGCAGAGCGCAATTATAGCTTAGCAATCCTAGATAAAAAGCTTTATGTGGATACTAAACGGGTTTTATATTGCATATTTCAGGAACGCTTATTAAAGAACAAAAGATGCACTACAGCCCTTGATACGAGAGGAAAAAACCCCCCTTCTGGATTTTAAATATAAAAAGCACATTTTCCTTTATGAAGACTCAAGAGCGAGGGGTGTAATGTAGGTTAGTAATACCCAGATTATTTGCAGTATTCCATCATGCACTCTGCTATATAGGCCACTGCTTTCAGCCACGTTAATTAGAAGGAAGAAAGGGATATCGTAATTAACAATAAATAGTCTACGCTCGGTGCAAGGTCTCTTGCGATACTGCAGCTCTTTGTGTTTGACTAAATGCCTTTGAAAAAATCACCCCCCTCGGTAATGACGAAACGTGAATTTGCGATTCCCGCTTGGAATGAGTGTTTTGACTCACAACGCCGCATCACAGAACGCATCTGCATGTAGGAATGGGATGAGTCAATATTTAGTTCTATTATATCTTTACAACGCTCCGTATATTCTTGTTGCTTCACTTGGCGAGATATGAAATGGTAATTTTAAGTAAACACGATGTGTAACAATGGCATATAAATCGAACGGAATCACGAATTCCGCCCTAATTTCTAATTTATAGCGAAGATACACATATTGAGTTTGGCATAGATAACTACTAGTAGACTCTTCTTTGTGGTTGAAAATGTAAATTGAACGACCCATGGCCCCCGCACGAGATTAAGTAGATGAAATTCGATCTTCTGAGATGTCGAATGAATGAGGAGGTCGTCGGGAGGTCATTAAATCTTCAAAAGTTAATTTAGAGATTGTTGAGACGGGCGAGGGGGGTTGATGAGAACTCCTCGCCCATTCTTTAGAACCGAAAACTTTCCACAATTCCATTATCAAGAAGCTCTTCAACTCTTCTCTCGTCTTCAATTAATTCAGGACTGAATCTTTTGGGGCACCGTTTTACTTACAGGGTGATGATGATTTACTGCAAATCACATTGTAAGTAGATCATAAACCACGCGTACTGTTACGCCCCACCGACTTTCAATTCTCTAAATTCTTTTTTGGATCTGGCGTTTGTTCCCGATTTCTATTGCATTTCGCATATTCACCATCTTTTTTTTTGTCCTCGGATGCTCGTCGGATTTTCCTGCCTTCCTAAAGGGAAGAGAGTGGAAAGAGGCGATTGTCGAGCCCCTTTTTTCCCTCTTTTCCTCGGTGTTTGTAGGATCGATACCTCTATTTGAGACTTGGCTTTCATTGAGCCCCCTTCCTTTCCAGAATACTCCGTTTCTTGTGCGATATTTCTGCTTAACTGACATGAAATTTCGCCAGCTCCCTGGTTTCTTCTTGTCTCCGGCGGTTGTCGCATCACCACTTCTTTCTAGTAACATTTTCCTAAGTGGATAATGGCCATAATACGCGAGTACAATGCGATACGTTAAAAATCCTTTTTAAATAATTTCGCTAGAAGGATGCGCTGCTGTTTATTCCAACGCCAAATCCCTATGTCAGGTAATCCACGGGTAGTTCAGCTTTTGTTGACTTTCCAAGGAGTTTCTCCTGGTCTGCTTCCAGGGCTTCACTGATTTAGCCATAATTGATTTTGAGTAGAGAATTTCTACGTAATCCGACATTAAATTACCAAATAATTAACAACAAAATCTACAGTATTTTGAATTTCTATTCAGTACTACTTTCCACCGCGAAGTGACAGCAATCGTGCTGACGTTGCGCAGCCGCACCGAAACTTCAAATTCAAAGCCTGCTGGGACTTAACATTTGTGGCCTACCGGTATTTGCCCTCCTAATTTCGAATTTCCCATTAGGAAATTCGGCACACTCAGTAATTAAGTGGTCAAGTCAACTAAAAATAATGTTCGTCAATCGATTAAGTTTTCATGTGACCAAGTTTTCCATCAATTTCATAACGTAAAATATTGAAGCCAGTGAATGATGAAATTGCGTCTATGCAGGCAGACCCGAGCACCTGTAAAATTTGCGGATTATAAAAAGAGCATTTAGGCGTGTAGGAATCGTCACCCTTGTGATTTCCTCTAAATCTATGAGGAAGAACAATGTCTCGAGGAATAACAAAAACCGACGGTAAGCTCCATGGAGGCACGGATTTGTATAGCATTAAGGGATAAACGGGAAACTGGGGGAAGCTCTCTGATTTCGACGTGTTGCAAACACTTTGAAGTTGCCACAGTCAAAGAATCTTTTGTCATCGGTTACTTATTATTACGTTCATTTGAGCCTTTACATCTCTATAGTTCACAATGAATTACCATTTCCCGCTTTTTAATTATAGTGAAACCTTTGATATTAATTTGAGGAGTTTTAATCTAAAGCCCTAACCCTACTGCCGCACCGTCATATTTCCTTTCCATAAATTCCATTCAATTTCGAGTCCCCTTTACTGTTCACACTAGCCTGTTATGTAATGCGGTGACTTTTAAATTTAATGAATTTAATTTTACAGAAAAATATGCAGAATTACGCCGTATGGATCCCGCATATAAAGTGAATCACGTATTTGATGTCATACACTGTGCCGTAATAAATGAATACGTACATCACATTAATATTAATGTGGAACGGGGACACATTCAAACCACTCATTTCGTTTAATTCTTTAATATAATACCATGGGCAAGATTTGAGAAATATGCCTTTGTAGCCTCATTACGGGAAGACCGTAAAAACAGGACTTAGATGACCTCAATAGTGACCATCTAAAGGAAAGATGTTGTCATGATCCCGTGGAATTTCCAGTAATCTTATTGGGAAATATAATTCGATATATTTGGCGAAAGAAAGTGTCCAAACAAAAATACACGATTTGCAATCCTAGCGTGGGTTTTCTATCCTACGTAACTTTCTTAAGAGATATTTTTACGGTTGCGTTCAGGTTAATGAACATTTTGCACGACTCTTTCAAGAAGATCGCATTCGTTTCAATTCCTGTGTGAAAATGTTTTTAGTTTTTAGTGCATCAGTGGTCATCTTTGCGACAAGTGGGGTCCGATGCATTTCAAATCGAAATGCCTCTGGGGATGTAGATCAAGCTTTGCTGTAAGTATCAATTTTTTCTGAGGGTGATATTACTCATTGTGAATTTCGAACTTAATGCATTCTTGTGTAGTACTTCGATAGGGTGATTAGTCCAGGTTAATTCAGTCACCCCCACCTCTTCTGAAGTAATGCTAATGATGTTTCGGAAAGGCTTCGAAGAGAGGTACCCAAGGTGTTTAGTGGGTACTCTTCCCTGCGTCGCTTCCGGCTGGCGACGATGAGGAGAGGGCAAATTTCATACATCTCTTTTTCTTTCTTTCTACCTAAGATCGACCTACATTTTGTATTGATCTTTCACCTTTCAGATCCCTTTCCAACCTCGCGATACAAGGAAGACAGTACCAACCCTACCCACCTTACCACCCTCAGTACAATAAGTACCCACCCTACTACCAACACTACCAGCCATACCAATACCAATATGGATATCGCCCAAGACCACCTTACCATGCTCAAAACATTTTCAAGAAAAGCCAAGAATCTGTGATGGACGCTTTGTTCTCAATAGCTCAGAATGACGATCTACAGTGTGTTCCCAAACTATTGTGTGAAGTCACTGCTGGAGGCCTGACTGGAAGACAGGCAGGAGGGAGTTTCCCTGTGGGATTTGATTTGGAGTCTTTGACCACGTATATTATTACTCACCAATCATGCTGGAGCCTTTATTAAAATTTGCTATTTTCATAGGTTCCTTTCGGGTTTGCATAGTGCAAACATGTCTCCAGTGCTGCATTTTGGGAAGGCAGCCCTATTGGGGTTCGCTGCTAGAGGCAATACCAGGTCATGTCGACTTGCATATCCGGAATGTCCCAGTGATCCAGAAAAACTAATGAAGTATCTGAATAACCATAATGGTGGTTTCTTTAGATTCTTTCAAGGCCTGAATACTCAGCAAAATCAATATAACCCCCAGAATTACGCTCAGAGCTTCAACCACTATGCTCCAGGATACTTCAGCAAGAAGGCGGCTGTAGCTGAAGAACGGATTCAAAACCGGCCAGGGTTCTATGTAAACAACCCTGAGGGGTTAGATCATAAAGAACATAGAGGTTTTGCATTTGGTGATAATAATTTAAATAATGATATACCAGAGATTAATAAGGTGGCGTTTCCGCACACTGATATTGGAGACAGCGGTCTTCAGCAGCAAGAAAATCGCTTGTTGTTCAAGTTTCCATCACAAACCGACAATGTTCCCTCTAGACATGGGAAAAGACTGCAATTCTTGCAATTGAATAACGTGGATTCATTTGACATTCAACGACCACTACCCAACCACGTTCCATCCAAAAACATCTTTCCTGACAGAACTGGAACTGGGGAGCTAAAGCTGGATTCTCACGATTTTGAGTCAGTATACCAAGAGAGTTCTCCGTATGAAGTTGATCACTACAATCAACTTCTTTATGATAGTTTTCCTAGTGATAAAAGGTTAAAATCTCATCGTTTGAGTTTCCCCACTCAGAGAGATCCAAATACGATATTTTCTGTTAAGTAGAAGCTGTTGAACTGTGTTTATTTATTTATTTCTTTCATTGATTTTCTAATTATTAATAAAAAAATAATTTAGCATTTATGCTTATTAACGGGTTGCAGTAGAAGAACAGGCGACGTTATATTTGAAATCCGACGTTTCGATTTTCCACGGCCATCATCATTTTTTTTTAATTAAGGACAACGTCTTGGATTTTTCTCTTTTTGAGTGCGATAGCTGTTTAGAGTGGTGTGAAACTGCTACGTGAACTCTGAGACCCAGGTAACGCTTCGACAAGTACGAAAAACCATACTGTAGTATGCGCAAACTTTGGAAATCTAAATGAAACTCCTGTTCGATTTTCTTTTAGTAAATCTGTGCTTGATGAAAAATCGCTACAAATAGTATAAAAATATTCAATCTATGTACATGAGTAAGCCTTAAAAGTTATTTTATTGCACGTTCGGCCTTTATAGCATACGGGCGTATACACGAATAATTATATCATCATTGGCATCAATCAATTAAGCCTAAAAATATATACTCTCGTGTCTGCACTGATTCATTTCAGCTGCAGCTAGTTGATTTTTCTTCGATAAATAACGTTATTTACATTTATTTATTACTACGCTACCTATAATATAATTAAAAATGGCGCACGAGGACGTAGGATTTATAAATGTACAGGGTGGTTCAAATCTATGTAAACAAACCCGCCTCTTGTTCCATGCATTTATGAAAATTGGTTACGTGTCACCAAAAGAGCATGAAAAGAGCATGAATTTTTAAGGGTCAGCAACCCTTAAAATGATCTCATTTGTAGCTTCCTAAGTTTATTGACTTTAATTGCTCCTAATTTTCCTTAAAAGTATTGGCTCCACCGGAGAAATAAAACCTTCGTATATGACTAAATTAAAAAAACGCGTATCTCATACTATCACCACATTGCTCTCATCGCCTATCATAAAGCATGCACTAGTTGCATGAAAAGCGACCTTTTCACAGAATTTGAATACTAGTTTTTGCAGCTGCGTCCTCTCTTGACTAGTTGATTGCAGAACTTGGGCGAGGCCAGGAAGTCCCCCAAAAACACACTCAGGAAGTAAAACTCCTTCTGTTTTTCCTTGGAGGTCTTGTAGCTGCTGCAGATAAAAACTCTTCGTTAAGAAACCTGCTTGGACTAAAACTAAATATTAAACTTTAATAGAGACTAGTAAATCCAAATCATTTGCATGAAATTTCCCTGCAATTTGTTACAGACTCATTTACAAGCAGATGCAACTTGTGTCAAACAGCACCACCGTGACCAATTTACATTGAGAACGCCAGCAGTTACATTCAACGTCCAAAAACACGTTGTTTCACAGTATGCACAGTTAAAAATTAAACACCCCAATTTGTTCTAATTAAATTTTAATTCATTAGGCAACCCTTTCGATTGTTATCTCGGTTTTTGGATGTGTTAGACTTTCATAATAGCGCCCGCTATTATGTAAATAGCTTCTTAATTAAGTGATGTTATTAACGTGTGACATTTTTTTAGGGGTAAGTGAGGCAGTTCGTTTGCTTACCTACGCAGAAGCTTCAGACTTACTTGAATACATCGTCCCAATTGACCTCGAGCTGCTGTGGACCAAATTTGCGGGATTTTTCCGCGTGGTGCAGGCATACTCTCGGGTAGATGCACACGTTCTGACCAAGCTCGGTGACCAGTCGCTTTTCAGCCTCAATCATGTTGATCATTTCCTCGTTGCTTATGCTCCTGCGTGCCCTCTTGCTGGTGTATGTGTCTGAAAAAAAATTTAATAGTTTTTGGACATCATAAATTCAAGTGATTCTGACTCAAGCTGGCTAACCTGGGCTAACCTGCGCCTCACCCAGGAGCAAACATCGACCTAATTTTCCTGTCAGTGCCAATAATGTGGGTCACTTTACCAGGAGAATTTACTACATTTTTTCAAGTATCGTTTGATGGCTAGCCAGGTTAAGCGTGAAACCCACCCGGATGGGGCGCGAACACTTTCCACCCGTGGAAAAACAACGTGGAAAGAGACAGGTCGAAAACCCGTTAAAATCCAGTGATTCGAAGGTTTTGTCAGGAAAAAATTGGCTTTTAAAGGAAAATTGGAATCCACTGTAGGCAATGTGAGAGCCGGCCCCATAACGAACTGGGCGGCAGATTTGCTAAGGCCGGCCCTGACTGTGAGTCATCCCGACAACCAAAGAACGTTTCCATCAGCTACCATCCCAGGCCAAAGAAGAAACGGCGGTTGAAATCATTCTAAAGGGGAGAGCTGTAAGGAAAATCTTTCTCTCTCTCACATCTCCAGCGGTAGCTACTGATAGACCCCGCGACCGAAAGAACCAGAACATGCCGCTCCACTGTTGGCACCAACTCTGAGGAAATTACAGAAAATCGCAATTATGGTTTCCTCCGTTCACAACGGTGAATGTAAAATTAAAAACCAGTTATGTTCCTCTGCTATTGTCACACATGTGCAAGTAAGCCATAATGATTTCTTAGGAAGTGAAACGAACACCAAGGTCGTACGTGCTGTAGGTCCGTTGAAACTACTGACGACACAAAAGCCGCTTTTAAGTGTGCTTTGAACGAAAAGTGGACTGAAAGCAAACAACCTTCGTAAATCCAGTAAATAGGTCACGTTATTAACGCAACCAGAAATTAAAAATTTCGATTGAACCATATGCCCTACCATGCAATTACTTACTGGGATTTAACGAGTAGGCCAATTTTTTAACAAAATTGGATAATCGCACTGCGACAATAATGACAGGAAAACCGATCAATTCCACTGGTAATTCGAAGCTTGGCTCTTGGGCAGCTGTTAGTTTGGGACCGTCCATTAAAACGAATATAACACACATGCAAAAGTGCATAAGAAAAATAACACTAAGAACATTCATATTATGAAATATTTGACAACAGACTCGCAGACGTTTAATGGTACCACGAACCGCGAAAGCAAGAGTGGGTTAAGAATTATGTTTGTAAGTCAGACTTTAAGAGTGAAAGTGACCACCACTCTACATAATTAAATTGTCTGTGGAGGGCATGCCGATGTTAAATATGCGAAATAGGCATTATTAGATAAGCAAAAATTGAGCAACGGTGGAATATCGAATCGTAGCTGAACGAGGATGAATTAAACAAACAATGAACAAAGTCATTAAAGTGCAACGCATCAAGCAGCTTCATTAATTTGGCAGTGTTGCATCACTCAGGAATAATTAATTTATGTAATTGCATTGGGTGATTGCATAAAAATTCGAACACTATTTGCGTATTAAACAAAACCATTTGCGAAGTTGCGTTTCGAGGAAAATTGTCCTGTTTGGGGGAGATCGACGGTTGTTGCTCGAAAAATCGCACACACGCGACTGACGAAGAACAATGTCGCGGAATTTTTGATAAAGAACGAAAAACTCTCAATATCGATAACGACAATGCTCGGAGAAATAATGACGAGCGAGGAGAAGGAGAGGCAAAGAAGAGGCAATTTTTAAGGGATCAAAAAACCGGACGAGTTGAGTCCCTTCCCGAACGAACGCCTATGCAGTCCCGGGAGGGATTGTCAGAATGAAGGGAGGAAAGGAGTTTTGGTGATCCTGGATCGACATATCCACTCGACACTATGTGGCTCCCGATAATCGCTCCGAGGTAGCCTACATGTCTGGCAGCAAGATCACTTATCGTCCATAAAAACAAGGATAGTTCAGGTGAGCATTATGGGAAGGTCAAAGATCTGCCCGCAGCTCTACGTGGTGAAGGCATTTTAGTGGATGGTCGGCAATACCTCTCTATGATTTCCATACCTCCAGGCGTACTAGGATCTTACCACCAATGCTCTGATGAGAAAAACAATAACAAATCGCTCATGGAATATTCATACTAAACGTTTGATTTTTTTAATCGGTCTTTCACAACCCATTTCCATCAACTTCTTTAAGTCATTCTCCCTAACTGGAGGTATTTTCATTATGGATCATCTAAATATATTTTTTCCCAAGAAGCAAGCAACAGTGTTACAAATGTACCTTCTTACTGCCGCCTTCGAGCGTTATCTAAATCATTAAGGAAGATTAAACACAAACAAGAAATATTTCATTGTATGTAATTAAACGCGTTACACTTCAACAAAATGTCATAAAAACTTAAGAAGGAGCTTATTTATGGAAATGAATGTAGTTTTCGTACACTTTCCGTCCAAATTAACTTAAAATATGCTGATATAAAATGGAAAAGACGTTGTAATTCTTCTCTGGAAAATAAATTTAAATATCGCGCGCGAAACTTTATGACTCTTTTGCATAAAAACAAAGAACTGGCTCTTTATTGCCGCCCATGAATACATTTCCAAACTATTTCATTTTGAAATTAGGACCTTTTGTTCCCGTTGTAAAGTTACGCCTTCTGTACACAGATTTAGCAATAATTAAATTCAAGCCATATCAGCTCTATAAGCATTAGAATGTGCAGATTTAATTGGAGATTTGGCAGAGGAAGGATTCATTGAGTCTATGTATAATGGGGCAACATGGATTTTAGACTAGAAAATTCTTGCATTGCAAGGAAATTCTTATTGCTAGATGACATGGCAACTGCCACACTTCAACTGTCATTAATCAGCTGTTATATTTCAATTGTCAGTTACCACATGTCACTGGTAATTTGTCACGTGTCATCAGTCATGTGTTTTTCGTCATTTCCAATACTAAAACCAGAAATCAGTTTTCTAACGATTTTATTTACATGTCCAATAATAGAAAGCTTAAAAATATATGTTAGTGGAGATAAGCCGGGTTTTATTGTACAGCCTATATCACAGCTTCGTAATTGTCGATGAAATTGGCTTAAACCAGTCACCTTCTGTTTATATTTATACAGAACCACCGTTAAATATTATATTCATTGAATACACCTGAAAAGAAATAATTATGCTGTATATAAACAATGGCTCAAGAACAATCCTAAGCAAACGCATTGCAAATTTCGGGTTTAAATTCGCAATGTTAATTGCCCAGAAGAATTCCTGAGCAGTTCTGTGATGGTTTCCGACCGGTTGGAATAATTCTATAATACTATCACTCAATTTCGGTAAGAAAGTCGGAAACTTCAAAGACGTGGGTCAATAAACTGGATTCATTTACTCTTTAGATGGTTGAAATTTTATTATTATTGCAATATTACAGTCCTCGCGTATTTTTTCGGATTTTCTAGAAACTGCTGCGCTTTAATCCTTCCGATAATCCCTTGTCAATTACCCACCTTAAAAGAGACTCTCTCAATTCCCTCTGAACGGCCCGTCCTAATTTCAGCGCATCCGAACTTTTTTCATCATCTGAAGGACTTGCAATCCAGGAAATGGACATGTTGGATAAAAATTATGGCAACCATTTCCGTCAACTCCGGCGATTAGTTGGCCCATGTGCGCCGCAAAGTGATATTTAGAGGTCAATTCCGCCGTAGTGCTTATAGTTGTGTCCCTGGAAAAATCATTAGTAGGTTCCGTTTTCTCATTGACCGTTTGCTATTGACCAGACGTTCGACTGGTCAGCGGAAAACTTATGGGCTTGATTAATTCCGGACAGCCAAAGCAAGCTCTTTTTATCTCGAGTTGGTTTCCGAGTGAACGGAGCGAAATAGGTTTAGTTTATGTCCCTGTTAAACGGTACCAAAACGAGGTCTTTGTCTAGAAATTCCATTCAAAGGGTCAAGAACATAACGTGTACTTGCCTTACAAACATATCTATTGAATTGCGCACGTACATGTTATGTCCTTTTAAACGTTAATAGTAAGCGATACCTGCGCGTGCAACATGTGCCCAAGCAGCTTTAATACATTGTTTACACACGTCTTTATAATATGTAATATTACTTAACAACTGAGCAGGGGACTTTCTCTGAATAAATGAATACGTGTGTGCCGGTTTAAGGCGGATTACATCATCATTGGATAACTATCGCTAGTTAAGTAAGGAAATGTATACAGCGCACTTAAACTTACGGCCGAATAAATTGGATCAATTCCGAGGCTTTCTGGCCAAAAATAGTAATTGCAAGCTGGCGAAAGTTTACTCTTACCGTAGTAAGTTTAATAGGGATTTTTCGGTTTCAGTGAGTTTCTCCTTTTGGGGTGTTGCCGTTAGTTCGCAGATCAACTTCGGCAGACAGGCATTTTTGATCATTTGCAATATTTGCGACCTTGCAGTCTGCGTAGCTGAAAATACATAAGGGAATATTAATATAATAGTAATAAAGCCAATAAAGCTTAATTGAAATTGGGCCAAATATGGAAAATCTAATTGCTGAACAGAAGTCTGTAACGGAAATTAATAACAGAGGGAATGCGATTATGTGTTATGACATGATCTATTCAAGGATTTATTTGCTACTGAATCAGTGCTGCCGGCACGGGTTGCAAATTGGGGAAAATGAAAAATGATAATCAAAATGCAAGAAGTTTGACTGAACCCCTGGCAAGCTCCGACAGACTCTGGCAAACACTGACAAGATCTGATAGACTCTGAACGACTTTAGCAAGTACTGACAAGATCTGACAGGCTCTGACAGATTCTGAAAAACGCCGACTAGCTCTGACAGACTCTCTCGTTATCTTCAAGGAAACCGAAATCACTTGCCACGACATAGGGGCCTCAACCTGATTTTATATTTTCATAGTCTCTCACTGAATTCTCTGAGATCAATCTCCCCGACACCTCGCAAGAAACCCATTTTGAGGATATTGCCACGAAACCTTTCATTTTTGATTTTCTTAACTTGTTCTGCATCGATATTAATCCCTCAAGGATTTAATAATTACGCAACATGTTAAGTATTTACAGCGCATATTTGCCCATAAAGATTTCATAGACTCGTAAAAAGTAAAAGTTTTGTTAAGGTCCATAATGGCACGTGCAAAAAAGCCGAAAATCGCAGCTTTCGCAAGGTGTCAAGTCGTGGAGGTACAGCCTTGATCGCTTCCGCAATATTGTTTAACTAAGTATTGGAACTCACTCAAATGTCTTACGGACTCCTCTTCAATGTCCGCATCTATATCTATGTCGGCCTTCGGGTCTCCATATCCAGGATTCGTAGGGCGAGGTGGAGTGTTTTTACTCTCCTGCGGCCGAGTGCCTCCAATCAGCTTGTTGAAGAGTCCCGAGTAATCCGAGATTATAAGAAGCACTAAACACAGAACAAACACAATTCTTATAATTACTTTTCCAGAAAGAACCATGATACATGCTATCTGTTCGTGACAAAATTTCAAAAGAACGTTTTACTTCACATTATGTGGAACTAAAATATGGTTAAACTGATTGTTTAAACGCTTAGTAAGTCCCGCTCACCTTGTGGTTTTTAGCCCCTCCGCGCACCTCTGTTTTGTTGTGTATACGCCGAATAGTGAAAGCCGAAATCGAAGCATTCGTTTTAGCAGTGGTTCGGTAATAATAAAAGAGGTTCTTTAAACGAGCTTTTCTTACATTATTTTTAAATAAAGAGGAGTAGAGGCAGGGATTTATCCAGGATTATAAGCCTTATGCCTTGCCAAGCAATATTCTCATAAACCTGGCAAGGAAATGCATTTAGAGGTATTAATCCACTTTTCTTCAATGTCTGGAAGATTTCAGCTGCTCTAAACGTAACGTTAAAAGTACTTGCTTCGTGCTGCTGCCATATGGTCCCGTTGATTAATAAATAATGCATGCATTCATACGATACGTAATAATCATCATTAACCGATGAAATTCTTGCTAAAACTCTACGTCAGACAGACGGTTTTGTTATCTGGTGTTGTAACACTAACATGGTCAGACGAAGAAATGGATATTTTATGTAATCGACACACTTCCTAGCAAGCTTCCGAGATGAAAGTGAAACTGGTCTGGTTGGTTAAGTCGTTAAATCTGCGCACGCTTGTCTTAAAATTCCGCATTACATAACTATAGGTAGCTCTACGAAACGTACAAATTACGAGAAAAATGATGTACACAAATCTAGTTATTTAAAAATAGAATTAAGTATTCAAAACATGGTCTTTCGTTTATTTTTTGCGTTTTTTGCATTTCTTGTATTTTTTGTCTTTTTTTTGGTATTTTTTAAAATTTTTGGTATTTTTTATATTTATATTTATATTATATATTGTACGCGTACCTATTGCATATTCATTAACTTGGATATAGAGGGTGGCGCATCGAAAATGAAACAGAGGCATTTTCAAATATTTCAAAACTTATTTTCAAAAAATGCTCGGACACGTAAACTTTATATTCGTGGAGGATACATTATGAACGTACATTCTCTCCTTTCACATCAACCTCCTAGCCGGGGTGTTTAGCCCCTAAAATCTTAAATGGAAAGTAAGGTCGAGTAGTACCTTGTTTGAAAAATCTTTCGATTCTCGTTATAGTGATCCCCAATTTGACTAACTTTGATTCAACAGTTTTCGAGAAATTTGATCAAAAGATATATCATCTGATATGAATTAACAATGTAAAATTGACAACAAATGAGGTAAAAATAACATAAAACAGGTACTTTGACTCGTTCTTTATTTTTATTAAAAAAATTCCGTAAAGATACACAATAGAAATTAAGCATCGTTTTCATATTTTGAATATTTTTACAAAAAAAGAGGAAAAGAAACTTGTTTGGCACACACTCACAAAATAAACGCGTTTTAGATTATATGCATAATTCCGTTTACATATTGCAAATCAAAAATGGTTCATTCGATTGCAGAGAGAGTAGAAATCATTCATTTATTTTTTGAAAATCGTCAGTGTGCCAACCGAACCGCTCAACTGTTCAACCAGAATCATGAAGATAATCAAGTATAACGCAAGTACGTTTTGAAATTTGATCATAAATTTCGTCAGACCTGTGGTTAATAAAAAAAGGAAAAATGGAAATCCTCCTAGAAATGAAGAAATTGATGTCGGGGTTTTAGAACAGGTTCATCTGGATCCTACATTAAGTACTCATCAATTGGATACTGTAACTGGAATCAGTAGACGCACTATTCAAAGAACATTAAAGGCCCATCATTTTCATCCTTATAGATCCACTTATTGAAAGAATTGAACATGGCTGATTGTAACCGTCGTTAACAATTTTGCGAATTTATGAGTGAACGAGTAATTGTAAATAATAATTATTTATTTAACATCTGCTTTTCTGATGAACGTTTCTTTTTTCTAAACGGAACGGTGAATCGGCCTAACTGTCGATATTGGTCTGATGAAAATCCCAGAATTTTTCATGAGGTGCATACCCGTATTCACAAAAATGAAATGTTTGGGCTAGCATCTTTGGCGATCATCTTATTGGTCCTTTTTTATTATCCAGAAATCTTATTAGTGACGTGCACTTAGAATTATTACAAAATACAATTCATCCGGCATTAACAAAATTATGTAAAAATAATGAAAATTACATTGAGGACCAGTTGATATTTCAGCAGAATGGTACCCCTCCCCCATTACGCATTACGTGTCTGACAGTATTTAAATGAACAATTTCCAGGTCGTTGGATTGGAAAGAAAGGCGCTATAAAGTGGTCTCCACGATCGCCAGATTTATTACCTTTAGACTTTTTACTGTGGGGTCACTTAAACAGCAAAATCTATGCAACTCAACCGAACTCTTTAGAAGACCTTCGCCAAAGAATAATAAATGAATGCCGTCAAATGAATCCTCAAATGCTCAAAAATGTGCGACAGTGATTTGAGCAAAATTTGTATTCCTTTTTATAAACTAGCAATCACCGCTTCGAACACTTAATTAACTAATCAATGCGTAAATAAATATTGGATATGTGCTTTTTAAAAATTCTTACATTAATAATGAATAATTCATCACTCGTTAAATAATTTGGTACTTCAAATTAATTTCTTTTGAGGGTGGGTTTGATTCTCTCAAGTAGTTGAAATTATCAGAATTTTTTGAAAAATCAGTCAAAAGTACCTATATTATATTTGTTGCCAATTTCGCACTATTAATTCGTATCAGACCATACATCTCTTGATCAAATTTCTCGAAAACTGCTAAATCAAAGTTAGTCAAATTGCCGATCATTATAACGAGAATCGAAAGATCTTTCAAACAAGATACTACTCAACCCTACTTTCCATGTAAGATTTTAGGGGTTTAACTCACCCCGGTTAGGGGGTTGATGTGAAAGGAGCGAGTATACGTTCATATGTCCCCCTCGAATATAAAGTTTACGTGTCCGCACATTTTTCGAAAATAAATTTTCAAATATCTGAAAATGCTTCTGTTTGATTTTCGATGCGCCACCCTGTATAACGGGTGATTCAAGAAGGTTGCTCGCCCTTATAATTTTTTTTGTTTTTTAAACTTAGAAAGTTGAAATTTTGAGGGAAGCTATATGAGAATAGAGACGATTGATTGACATTAATGACGTTTATCTAGGATTTCCGGTTTAACCGGAAAGACTTCGACTTTTAAATGTAATAACACCCTATAATTTTTTTCTTATTTGAAATCTAGAGGTCATTTTTAATCTACAAAAATATGTCATTAAAATAAAATAGTGTTTTCTTTTATGTCGAACTACGCAATTAAGGCATACGTATTAAGCCCAATTTTAGGTCAAAATTATAAGGAAAAATACTAATTTGTCATTGAGTACTTTTTCTTTCATAAGCAATTTAAATAATTGATTTTTATTTAATGAGAAAAACTGTTTTTCGGTATTTAGAGAGAGAGAGAAAAAGAGAAGTTGGTACCATCCTTGGTGTAAAGAACTGGACTGCACTCGGAACATAATACTGAGACAATCAAAGGTGAAAAAAGTCTTTGAGAATTGCAGCAAAATTTCTCTTACATATTTGTCTGTTTCTAAAATTATTTTATACTGTATTGAATTCATTGTAATATTAATTATGTGACGATATAGATTTCACCAAACTACTAATAACAGACCTGTTTCCAGGATAAAACTCATAGATAAGAAAGGTGTCCCGTCCAAATTATAGGTAATTTGTCCTAATGGTATTTGGAAATGAGGCTCAAATAATTCGTCCGAGAGATATTATCTATAGTGGTGACCATCTAATTCAAACGATTTAATTTCTACCCTTTTACATGTATGGACACATGTTTTTTCTCTTGCCAATTAGGTACAAAGCCACCATTCTACAGAATGTGTACTATTTAATGAAATTTGTCAAGATTACTATCGTACATAATTGCGTTTTTAGCTGTTTTTTCACAGTAGTTTTAGTTGCTAGAGCAAATAGAGTCCTCGGACGTTCTGAGACATTTTTCAGGCGTACCTTCATTCAAAAATAACGATGTTAGGCATATTTTTCTTATCATTTTACCTGCAACCCCTATAATTTTGCCTCTCTAACATCAACACTATAAATATTTATCCCCCAAAAGAACACAGTAAATCGAATTAGTGGGGCGAGCTCTAAGGTAATTTGCTTCGGGTTTTGTTTACAGGAGAACTTAGGAAAAATCGTCATTTAGTAATGCATATATTTACTTCGGCATATTTCATGGCAATTTGCGTGTAAAGAAAACACCACAGTAATCAAAATTCTATTATTACTCAATTATTACTTAAGAGTTCTTCGTTGGTGTAAGTTCGCATGCTCAGTACCGATCTTATGGGTGGGGGGCGAGGTGGTTGGGCGATAGCGCAGGGCGGCAGATCAGGAAGACGGTGGACTTTCCTGGCCGACGGTTTTTCTTGGGGGCAGGAGGGTGGTGATTAAAAATTTCCCCCAAGGCGCCAGACTTGCTAAGACCGACCCTGTGAATACTACAATATAAGCTAATAGTTGGTGAGTAGTGGCCAAAAGTAGATAGGCAAACAGAATTTTTCAATTAAATAAATCATGCATATGTTAATTGATCTGTTTCCTATGCATGTTATTTGTCGTAAAACACATTATAAGAAATAATAAACAAATGTTTATAAAGTTACTTTATTGTCAATAAAAAGATAGTTGAATTTGCTTTAAATTCTTAAGATATCAGAAAAATATTAATACAATTTGCATTTGGTTTATAGTCCACAACGTGCCTCGTGGTGTAAAAGTGTCCACCAATTTAAAAGAGCGAATTGCCAAAGCTTTTAATGAGGGTGAACGGCAAGTGCAAATTGCCCGCAGGTTCAATGTTAAAAAGGGCACTATTTGAGCTACAATAAAAATATACCAAAAAACTGGATCAATTAACCCAAAGCTAAAAACTGGATGACCAAAGAAGCTAAACAAAAGAAATGTGCTGAAGATAAAGACTATTAGTTCGAAAAATCCATTTGTCTTCTGAGAAAATTCGATCCGAGCTGGATGTTTTCGAAGTTTCTGCATCTTCAAGGCCTGTAAGACGAATATTAGTCGAAGAGAAATTATTTGCAGGTAGGCCAGCAAAAAGCCCTTCTCAGTAAGAAAAGTCGGAAGACCCGAATGGAATTTGCTCGACAACACATTCATTGGCTGGATTGGAAACGAGTTTGCTGGAGCGATGAATCCAAGTTTAATTTGTTTAATTCCGATGGCATTTAATACGTTAGATGTCCAACTAGTCAGCGATTAAACCATAAATACACCAGACGCACAATTAAGCATGGAGGAGGATCAGTAATGATATGGGGATGTTTCAACGGTTTTGGCATTGGTTCACTACATAGAATAAATGGAATTATGGATAGATTTGTGTACAGGGATATACTTCAGATGTTACCTTATGTTGAAGACAACTTACCCGTAAGATTCTATTTTCAACACGACAACGACCCCGAACATTCCTCAAAGTTAATTAAACGGTTTCTTGAAGAAGAAGAAGTGCCGATTTTGAAGTGGCCTTCCCATTTCCCGATTTGAATCCCACAGAAAACCTGTAGCAAATTGTTGATCAAGAATTGAGACATAAAAATTATTCAAATTGCGATGAATTGTTTACTGAAATACAATAAAAGTGGCAACATACTTATTCAGCAATATTAAACAAATTGATGGGATCTATGACGCGTCGATGTCAGGCAGTTATTGATAACAATGAGTATTTTACCAAATAGTAATACCTTGAGAAAGGTTCTAATTGATTTTTGAAATAATTTGAAGGCAATTGTTATGTTTTTGTTTTTATTTTTAAATTGTCTGCCTACTTTTGATCGGGTGAATTCCAAATATTTATTTTTTTATTGACAATAAAGTAACTTTATCAACATTTATTTATTATTTCTTATAACGTGTTTTGCGACAAATAACATACATACATAGGAAACAGATCAATTAACATATGCATGATTAAATTGAAAAATTCTGTTTGTCGATCTACTTTTGGCCACTACTGTACCTACGTACAGCTTACTTAGGAATTTTCATGCTAATGTTCCTCGGACTGCTATTTCTCGTTTCAGTGGGATCCTGAAGCTGATTCAAAACCCCACAAATCAGCATTAATGCGACCCCATATCTCAGGAACCAAAAAGGTCTTGCAACTCGGTTTGTGCAGGATTATAAAGCGCATCCATTGGAGCTATTTTTCAAGATAGTTGCTTCACGTATTCCTGAGATATCGGCGTTTAAAACTGAAAAACTGTTAGGGAAATTTTTGCGGCTCCATTTTTCGGCGCAGGGGTGTTCTGTAATTTTAAACAAGCATTTTTGGAACCTCTGGTCGACCTTGAGGATCAGGGGCGACTTCTGCCGGACGAAGATTTCCAGATCTGAGAATTGTAGGTGGTCGGAGTAAAGCTCGCATTTCTCTAATAAATCTTGGAAAAGCGAGGAAATTCCAAAGTCGTACAGGAGATGTGCTTCTCAGCCAAATAGATAGAGAGATAGACAAGCGAGTTTAGATGGGGAAATTGTGTTGAACGGACAAACACAAGAAGAGAATGCACTGTGATTTTTCGAGGATTACGATTAAAACATATTATGTGCAGCATCTAAAACACCGCTGATCAAACTGAATGCTGCTGGGTAATTGGGTGAACTGAAGCTCGAACGTGAAATATCGGCCCCGACATGGGCAAACTGAAAAGCTTTGACATAAATATGTTTAAAGAAAACGGCGCTAAAAAGCTCGTGCACTTTTACGCTTGGCCGATAACTGATAATTACGTGCGGGTGATCCTGAAGAGAGTCACAGGGGTAGTCCTCCTCCCATCCCTTAAAAAATAAAAATGTCACGCGCCCCCAAATTTTACCATATCCGATATAGGACGACAAATAAACTTCATACTTGGGCGCCCTTAAATGCTTGCCTGCAGTTACTTTAAAAGCGGCGACTTCCCAGTGACGTGCCTTTGGGTTGATGCCCACCCTCTCCGGTTTTTGCTTCCTTTGTGCGCTACCAAAAGGGCACTAACAGCGGTGCAAAATATTATTAAACAAAATCAAAATCAATGGGTATCAGAATCGAAGGAGTAAATCACCACCTTCAATTCCGGACTATCAGTGCGCCGTCCCTGACTGCAAAGTCGACATGTCGAACACCAATTGAGGATTTATGATAGTTTAAGCACTAATGGCAGAGATCAAGTTTTTTAAAGCCGTTGAATTTGCAATTTATTGCTTCATGCAAAGGTGGCCCGCCATGTTTTAATGCAGTTTTTAAGTTCACTCTATTTTATTAACCTCCGCGAAGAATTATTATATCTCGGCTCCATTGCCTTATATTGTTGTTCGGCTGTAGCTGGAACTAAGTTATTCCGCCATGCGAAAACCTATAAGATTTATACCGATGCATTATGTATTCGTGCATAATAAAGCACCCCTAAATGTGATAAATGTTTAAAGTAACTCAACCAATTTGCTAATTATGTCGCGAACAGTGGTGCAAGGTGAATGCTCCGGCTTGAATCTCAGATTAAAATACACATAAAAATGAGTAATAAGGGGTAATTGACCATGGCGTGGTGGAAATCGCACAGGAAACTTGGGTGGCATGGGAATTAGTCTTTGCAATTATTTCGATTAAAAAAAATTTATCTGGATATCAGGATGCCTGGAGCTCAACCACGAAGATCTCAGGAACCCTAAGAGCTAGGTTAAATTCGAGCAATTTGATGTTCAATTATACGCCAAAATCAACGTCGCAACTTTTCCTCTTCTCTTAAAGAATGGCCCGTCACCAGATCCCCATGCCGGAAATCCTCACATTGGACACCCTGTACAGCCAATCGAGCTGAATTATTTTTCCCTGCACAAACAAACGAAACCGAATCATCTCTTCCTGAGTGATTCCTTTCTAAATTTGCATGTCCAACCCAGGAAATTATAATTAGTTCCAGTTACACTGTTGCACATATAGGCCCAGCCACGTATTTGTGGTCTAATTTCGATGCAATTAGTGCCATCTCCAGGCTCTCACGCTCAAGGGCACGATAAACATGCAACAAGACAATTACGGTTTTTTTAAATTGAATCGTCCCGAAGTGCAAAGAAGACCCCGCCATCACAACTAAATTAGCCTGCCATATCAAGAACACGCATTTACTCGTTCGATTTCGATACCCTAATTGACATTTAATTTGTTAACGTTCCGAACTTTTTGAATTAAGATTAGTAAAATGGATACAAATCGATTGGGTTTGATTCGGGATATTTATTATACAGGAAGTTTACCACCTGCGGTATTTCTAAGTTGGGAACGTGAGGAGATGAGGGCATTGTGGCGCGGGGAGGAGGAAGACATGGTCGGCCTCCAGGGCTTAGGGTTGTGTTTTCCGGAGTTTTTTAACTGAGATTAGTAAAATGGATATAAGTGCTGCAGGCTAGCGGCCAATTGATGAAGGATAGATGAGGGCATTGTTGCGTAGGAAGGAGGAAGATACGTTGTCTCTCTAAGGCTTCGGGCTGTGCTTGATTTGAATCGTTGCGTAACAAAACATAGTTTCCGGTAGTTGCTTAACATAATAGAGTCGTTGACTCGCGGAGAAGCATATTACAGATTATTAACTTCTCAAGATATATCTAGTGTTGGTTTAGTTATTTCGTGTAACTGCTCGTAAAACATCAGATATTCAAAGAGGTTATTAAAAAATCATAAAAAATTTCTTTGGAAGCTAAAAACTTGTGTTCGCAACAAAGTAGAGATACAGCACTTTAGAGCTGTTTGAAAAGAATTGTTGCATACCATAATATCGTTAAACATGGGAACGTAATCATAGCGGCATTCAGGAAATAAAGAGGCGGAATGTGAATAAGGCCAATAAAAAATAAATAACTATAGGTAATGGGTAGTAAAAATTGACACTGTAAAAATAAAAGCTATTGCCAACGACACAATGTATATGTATATTAATACGTTTTCACAAAGGCAGAGGCATGTACCGAAATTTTATGGTGATTGAAGAGCGAACTATGTCAAGCCACTTAGCATGCAAACCTCGCTTTATAGCTCTGCTTTACTATCAAGCCGTAAAATATTTCAAATGTATTTAAATGGAACTTTTTAATTTGCCCATAAAAATCAACTAGTTTAATGCCGCTTTTGATTTAAGTGAACCCGGATAATACGCCCGCATTCACCGGCGAGTGCGAAATCGCTTTCGATCTCCGATGATCCACTTTATTCTGATGTCATCTCTTTTCTTCGGGGACTTTTTATAGCCGAATATACGACCCTCACAAGTGTTACTCTCTTTGGCGGTAACTATCTCCATAAACTGTCCTATTGATCGTATAACTCGATTCATACACTCTGCACGTGCAATATGGATGTTAAAAGTTTCTACTTTTATTTCTGCTTTTATTGTTATCACTGTCAGCGTAATGTGCAAACCTCTTAATAGTCTTTATCCATTATCAGCGTGCGCAGGTCTCCATTGCCAGCATTCAAGCGGCAAAGACTAATTTTTGGCTAAGTTTAAATTGAAACAAACGATGAAATTTCTCTTTAATACTTTTTCCTCTTTTTTTTCATACATTTCCTCTTAACAAAAACTATTACTATCACCAACTATCAATTCGCTGCTGCTTCTATTGACGCTCTAAAGCGTTCAAACTCGTTGGCTGTGTGTACCCTAAAATCTCTCGCGTTTTCGAAAACTAATCCAAAAAATCAGTTTGTCAGAAAAATTGAGGCTTTCAAGCGGTATCTGGGGTAGATAAAGGTATATGAATTTTTTTTATTCCATGGAAATATTTTCTGAGTAGTATTTACGCATAGTGCCAGACACAAAAGAAAGGAGGAACAATCCGTCTTTCTTGGCAATTTAACATATGAGCTACTTGTGAAGAAAGTAGGTTTAACAATAGCGACCGGAAAGAATTGTGAGATGGTAACAAGGGAAAAAACTTTAACTGAAGAAAAAAAAGGAACGAGATAGTTCGTATTTGAGTTCGACATGGAGAAATTTCGTGCATTTCTTGGCAAAACGTACCGGCAAAAAGGCTTCAATCAGAAGAATGAGTCTGACATGGACCTATTAATGACATTTTATGGAAATGAGGGAAAGTGTAATTACATGATCATTATTTTATGGGCGTAGTGTCAGCAAAGTAGAATTTCCCCGCATAGAAATACGTCATAGATTATAACGTTATCTCCGTCGGGGACCTATTAATTTCTCCATCGAAGTAGAAATTAGCGTGGTTTACGTCTAATGGCAAACATATTTCATTTTATGGTGACTGTATTAATAAAAGAACTTCGGTAAAGATCGTAAATTTACTCGGCTCCGAAAATATTAAGTGGGACTGCCTCTTTGAACCTCGGCTAAATTTGCGCCTGTGAAAACATCGTTTACAGAGCCGAACGATAATATGTGAGTTTATGGCCTTTTCAGTTGACAAATGGGAAATTTATTATATAAACCAAAACCACTTATCCAATATCTCAGTAAAGCTAAATATTCACTGACCCAACATAATGGAAAGCGTCTATTGTTACGAAAGCGATGTACCATTCTGATATGAAGTATTTGGTAGAGCCAAATTCGGACAAGCGAAATGATGGATGGCCACTGTCAAACGAAAGCAAATTGTGCCGGGCCAGGGGTGACTATCGACTAATGTCTTCGGTAAAATGGAAATTCATTTTCCACATATATCAATCATGTTTCCTGGTTCACGTCTTTGTGTTTTCGAAATATATTAAAGAGATTATATCCTGTGTCTTCATGCACTAAAAATCTTATCAGCTTATGAATAAACTTGATGGAGTGAAATCGGAAATAAATAGCAGGCGAGGGAGTTGCCTGTATTGGACTAAATTGAAAATCATTTAGATAATAGAATTCCTATAACAATAGGTGGGATTATTAGCGTGATAAATCAATCAAAAAGAATGTGAAGTGATCAAATATGTGAGGGCCCCAGTTCTCTACAATTTTAGATGTATTTGAGGTATATTCCGAGAGGTGAAAAAGGTCATTTAGATGCTTTCTTTGAAGATTTCCATGAAACACCCCACACTTGTATTAGCAAATGCGAGCGTTTACTATTTTAGTCCAGATTAGTTCGGGTTAAACTCACAAGAGAAGGGACCCAAATGTACCTCCCGATTGTAACGACATTTTGTAGAGAAGTAGCTTAGACCTATCTAAGAATAGTGATGTATATTTTACGTGCCATTTTCAAGGTTTAAGGGGTGAAAACTATCCTCAAAGTTTCGCCGATTTTTCGTTTTTTGACGATAACTTTTGATCCAGATGAGTTAGAACAATAAAAAAGAGAAATGTTCCTTTTTCAATTCGCTCTCAACCTGTCAATGTCCATAAGAAATATCTTTTAGTTTTTTTCTTTTTCGAAAATTTCATTTTTTTTCGCCCCGTTTTTACACGCGTCCTTAATTTTTTACCATTTTATAGAGAAAATGTTTCTCAATAAAATAGTACAAAGCAGAGCTCAATACCACGTTTCTAACAAAAATTATAATTGTTTATATAAAAGTGTGCACGTTATAGTATTGGTATTGATCGAAAAATTTTTGAAACATAAATTTTATTATTTATATTTTATTTATTTTTATAATTTATGTGACCAAGTGGCAATATTTAGACGTTCTTGGTGTAAGAAAAATGTATGTTTTAAACATTTTTTCGACGAACATCATTACTGCAAAACATACATATAATCCATAGATACCAATGAAATATTCTCTTGTATATTATTCATATCTGGAAAAATGCCTTACGCTGATGCATAATACATGTTAACTACAGAGAGAATGTTAATCTAACTTTCAATCGAAAGTATATTTTCGATGGTACCATTCTTTAATACTCCTTAAATAAAGCTTTTTTTATTAGGATACATTTTCTTCTGCGACCTGCGGTTCTGACGTTATAAGAGGTCGAACATGGCGTGCACACTTTTATATAAACAATTATAACTTTTGTTAGAAACGTGGTACTGAGCTCTGCTTTGTACTATTTTATTGAGAAATATTTTCTCTATAAAATGGTAAAAAATTAAGGACGCGTGTAAAAACGGGGCGAAAAAAAAATGAAATTTTCGAAAAAGAAAAAAACTAAAAGATATTTCTTACGGACATTGACAGGTTGATAGCGAATTGAAAAAGGAACATTTCTCTTTTTTATTGTTCTAACTCATCTGGATCAAAAGTTATCGTCAAAAAACGAAAAATTGGCGAAACTTTGAGGGTAGTTTTCACCCCTTAAACCTTGAAAATGGCACGTAAAATATACATCACTATTCTTAGATAGGTCTAAGCTACTTCTCTACAAAATGTCGTTACAAGCGGGGGGTACACTTGGGTCCCTTCCCTTGTCAGATTTGTATATCGTCGCTGATTATTTTAGCATTTTTGCCGAAGGTGGCCGTGGAGGGCTGTGACGAACGCAAACAAACAATTGTGAATCGCTTGCGCGTCTTATCAAACGTCCTTGGGCCAAGCTAAAAATGATGATTCGGCTTCAATTTCCCTTCGGAAGATGCAGAATACAGCGGCTCGAATGCAGGACAGTGGAGTGGTTAAGAAATGAAACTTTAAGACGATGTTGTAAAACAATCCAACTTTACTATACAACAGTCGGGATCAAATGAACGATGATGTTCAAGAACAGATTTCTGTGTTTACCGAGAAACGTACAGTAGCTTGAATTCAGGCTGCTGGCGCAGATAACTAATTAAGTTTTATGACGTTGTTGTAAAGCAAATGTTGTCATATACAGTAGGTCAAAAAAGTATTCGTACACTGTATTATTAACAGTATTTTTAAAGGATATTGTCAACATTTTGTAGGAAATCTTTTGCTTCAACAATAGCTTGTAAGCGACGGGGCATTGAATTCACCAAGTTTTCGGTAATACCTGATCAAATGTTTTGCCATTCTTTCCTTAGAATTGCTTCAAATTGATTTTTATTTTGAATGTTATGCTTCCTGACTTTGCCTATCCAGATGTTGCCACAAATTCTCAATGGGACTAAGGTCTGGGAACTAAGGGGGTGTTTTTGATTGATGAGAGATATGATATAACAACAATTTCCTCATTAATTGTGAAGTGTGTTTTAGATTACTATCTTGTTGAAAGTAATAATACCTGGCCAATCCAAGATTCCCAGCACTCGCTTCAAAATAGTTAGTTAAAATGTTTCTATACATGAACCTATCCATAGTCCCTTCAATGAAATACAGACTGCCTACCCCATTTGCAGTCATACATACACTAAAACATTACCGCCTCAATGTTTTACGGTGGAACGAAGATGACGTGGATTCAACCGTTCTCCTGACTTCCTCCTACATTATGAATATATTAACGTTATTAAAACGACAAATATCTAGAAAACCGTCCAGTTTGGAGCTACTAACAAGTATACCTTTTTTATCTAAAATATTAAACAGAACAATATTTTTTATTAATAGGACTACTAAACTTGTACAGAAAAAGATTCGAGCCCTTTTAACTAGCCAAGACGGTTTCAAGTGGCACCCCCTATTAGCTACAATAAAATCAATAGCACTAGCTTATTTTCCATATTCGAAAACACCCATATACCAAATTTCAGTGTCATAGGTTAAAAGACTGTGTTTTTTAACCTTAATAAAATTTAAACTTTAACACCCTGTATGTTTGTTGGTATTAACTTTCGGCATACAACAATTGCACTGGATCTTAATATTTTGATGGCAGGAATCTGCTGTTGATGTTTGTCCCGTTACTTTTGGGACACCCTGTATAGCATTGTTATTCTTTTCTACTTTTCTTCTATTGGGGAATTCAACCTCAGCCACAAGGAGGGGTGGAATCGCACGCTACTCTGAGCTAAAACTACCTGACAATAACATTTGCCTTCTACTAAAGACCGAGACAAACATTGAATAACAATAATAACAATGTAGTTGCAAGAGCAGTAATAAATTTGCGCACAAAAAATTAATAGAAAGTCCTCAAAGGAATAAAACGTTCACGTAGAATACGAGTTTCTACTTATTGGCTTCATCAAACATGTTTATCTACAAAGGACACACACGTCAACCTGCACATATCTGAAGAGACACGCAAATGCAGGTGTAGCCTGGACAGGATGGAAGGAAATATTAGCTTTTTAATTTTTGGATATTCCTGGCTGGGTAAATTCCAGCAAGTATCCATGGCGAAGTTGCCGCGGATATCATCGCCGAAATTGGGGACACTTTGGGTGTTTCCACAATAGGCCGAGCTAATGCCTGCTTATGACTCCCTCTTTTTTCCCTTCCATGCTTTCCAGGCTACACGCCCATGCGCGTATGTTTTAGGACATGCGCAGCATGAAGCAACATCCTCTTTTCATTTGAATTATTTTTTTAATAAAAAAAATAAATAAAAAACATAAAAACAAAAAAATATAAATGTAAAAACATACAATGCAAATAATAACTGTCATTATTTGTTTTGCATGGCCAACTACGTGAAGAATAAAAATTTACCAAAATAAATATGTGCTATTAGTTTCACGTAAAACTTAATTATTTCGAAAATGGTTTGGAGTAGGTATAGGTAACCCTAATACAGTTCGACAGAGAATTACATTCTCTACCTGATACTGCTTAAAGTTATACGGCGTCCTATTAAAAAAAAGAATTTGCAACTTCAAAAAGGCAAATGTTAGGAGCTAAATTTTGAACAATTTGTTTAATACTAAGCCATATAAATAGCAAAATTGTAAACTTAAGACTATGTATTGACATTCTGTAAAATATGAAGATTATGCCTTTAACAACTACGGAGATATGCAATTCTAAAATTGGTCATTATGGAGGCGCGTTTTTAATTCAAGGTCAAATATCTCAAAAACGGTAAGGCCTAAATATAGGACATTATTCAGAAAATGTGTCTCAAATATTAAACAGAATCTAAAAATAAAATAATATACTGGTGGTCCCATTTGAAATAAGCAAGTTGACAGTTATTTCCGGTTAAACCGGAAGTGACGGGAAGTCGAAAATATTTAAAAAAAAACAGTACACGTCGAAGTTAACATAACTCCAAATTTTCAAATTTGCATCACTTTTAGATCCTAGTAAACTTTTAACGAACGGATTGGGTGAATAACCCCGTATAGCTTGATTTTTTACGAGCTGGTACTTCGAACTTTTTTACATCGAGACAGAATAAAATTTCCTTACTGAGAATATTTAACTCCTTCGCTGTGTTTTTTCACCCTCTAGCGCGCTGCACTAATTAATACCATTGTTTCTGAGACACCATGAATATTCCTCCTGCCGATTTAAAATTCCATTGCTGTCAACTTTTCAGGACATCTACTTGAACTATCCAAGGGCCACAAGTGGACAATTTAAATAATAAGGGGCTGCCGAGCAGCATTCCTTCCAACGGCAACAAGATCATGAGATATTCGTCACACAATCAAAATGGTCATTGGGCGAAAATAAAAGCGGTTTGCATTAATCATATCGTGCCCATATTGTCGCTTTTCTTCACGGACATTAACTGCTCTTTGTGGACCAACTGACGTGCAAGATTAAAAATGATCTTTGCTACCCATTTTGAGCGGCTCATGACTTTTGTTGTCGGCGATGGCCCTTAACGTGTTTTAAAATATGTGCTTCACCGGTATCTGCACAAAAGATGAAAAATTAAGCTCTTGACCTCATATTAAAGAGGGTGAGATTAAGTCTTTTGGGCGATGGGACTTTATAATCCTCTCCTAACCAGCTGAGCAGGCTACTGTATCTTACGTGAGACCTGTGAGGTGGTAACATGCAGAGGGCATAGATACTTCCACTTATTTTTCATACTTAGAAAAATGGCGGTGATTAGGGCATAACGCGCAGTTGACCCACTGGACACCCTTTTCAAAGAGCCCTAAATCGTCGGCCCCAAGAAGGATTTTAATTACCGGAATGGGCTGCGCTCGAAGTTTACCACTCATTTTCCAAAGAGACGGCAATATATATCGGAAATACTTAAGCGCTTCCAATTTCTTTATTCCATTAGAAAAATAGCAGGAACTAGCGACACGAACTGTCTAATTCTCCAGAGTTATTGCCCACTGAGGTGCAATTTAGAAATTTATGACCTTATTTGCATGTGGAGACCTAACTGAAGCATTATTGGCAGTACAAATAAGCAGCGTGCACCGATTTTATGGTAATAGAGCTTTCTATTACCAGAGCAGAATTATATCGGAGCATTAACTCGCTGAATACTCGGAATGGGGAAATGCGAATTACTCTAGAGCACCTCGTGAGAAAATGGACAAATGAAATTCTTGCGTAGTTCATCGAACGCACATTCGATTATTATGCGCTCACCCTGAGAGGACGCACTTCCCGGCATTCAGGGAAAAAAAGGTAGTAATTCGAAGGTCAGTACAAAATTTAAAAACATGCTGATACACCCTGTAAAATGTCGTTGAGTTCCGTCGCTTCGTTGTGTAAGTGCGGGGGGTGCCGAACTGAACTTTTTAAATTCCTCTTGTCTCAAGAAGCACGATTTAAACCCCCATAATATCTACTTTCGTTAGATTGCTCCTTCCGAGCAGCTAACATCAATAAATAACATGAGGGGGCAGCCCTCCGCCCATACCTATCCAAAAATCAAATTGTAACATATGGGCGCATCTTTCTATAGATTTAAATGACGGTTAAATATGGTCGAGTAAGCATAAATGCTTCCTGTTATAACCCCTTTGGGTCAATTCGGAATCCGACCATGGAGAATCGGGATCTCATGTGGCCCAATGCGGCGTGTGAAAATGGGCCTCATCAAGCACGTTCATCAACACCTGCCTAATGTGGGCCTCATCTTCGTCATTCTGGAAAACGGTCGCGTCGACTCGTGTTCTTCGACAATTTTTTAATTAACGTGCACGAACTGTTTATTCCATTGATTAAGGGAAAATATTGCATCGCAACTACCAATTTCCTGGCAAATGTGCGTGATTATTTCTCGAAAGTGTGCATTCATTGGCAACTCGAGCGATTTAACCCTTAGAAAATCAAATAAGCCATAAATATGCTAATAGGGCAAATAAGCACCGTAAGAACTGAAAGGGTTAAATTATTAAATAACCATTTCATATGTACGATTTGATATAGTGGAAATTTATTCATGGCACAACTGTCGCAATTCCATGCTGCAAGAAAGATGTAATGTGTAATATGGAAGAGTCGCGACGAAAACGACCCCCTTTCCTGTTATAGCCATAAATTACAGATGTAGAATGAACGGGCTGCCGGAGGAATATTTAAAAAATAGCTTCCGCTTACTCAGGGTAGTTTCATTGTTACAAGCACAAGATTGCGAGGGTAATATCATTTCCGGTGAAAATTTGTCCCCGTATTTTCTATCCACAATAACAGACCATATCTTCCAAAGTAATTTGACACTTTTGTGCGATAAGTAAAATTGGATTTCTACCGGTTAAAAAGTCAAATAAATAACCCCAGTTCCCTTATAACCGAGAACGGACCCTAAGAGTGCCGGCCCGAAGAGCGGGGAACTCCGACTCTGCCTGTGCGATAAGTTTGCAATTTTTTCCACTAATTCCACGGTTTCCTGCATAATTAGTGTTCTGTCTCATTTCATTAATCACGGGTGGTTTTATCAGGTGTTATTCCTATTGAAATGCTGAAGTACAACCTTCCGGGCCCCCTCGATTGGGCAGATTTCACTTGGCTTCCGTCCAGCGACCGTGAGTGAGCATTATTCTCAACAATAGCACTTGTCGAATTATCATGATCTCAATGTTGAGCGGTGAGGAATTAGGGCGGCCACATGTTCTATTTTGTATTAATTTAATGGAACACTATCCCTCTGGTTCGGAATTAATTTGAAGTGGAGATGCGTCTATTTTCGCTTCAAGTCTTCCATGACAGTGCGAAATTTTCAAAAGCTCTATTTACTTTCGGGTAATTGATGGCATGGGACGGAAGTCACGAAGAATGGGGAAGCGATTAATTTTCAAAATCATCGTCGGACAAATGAACCCCGCAGTATGAGTCGCCAAATGAATTTATTTGTCCGAAAGTCCGTAGGAACACTATGGAGTGCCTCGCAGGTAAGTGTCTCGATTGGGGGTAAATTTCAACTAAACGTCCGAAAATATTTAAAACCTGCAAAAAAACAAAAAAAAAACAAAAAAAAAACTGAACGTGTAGCACCCTATATGTGAATTAATTCGCTTTTTTTTATCATTTTTGTTTGCAAAGTTGAGCAATTTTTTACCATCCCCTAAGAGGGCACAGGTTCAGGCTGATAGCGGGTCTCAAAAAAACCAAAGAACACGTACTACAACCCAGAAAGGCTATTTGATGACTATCTCCGACTGCCGAATGTATCAAAAATAATTTATACTCAGTTGAAGTTAGTTCAGTACTCTAGAAAATCTCAACTCTGTACTCAGAAATGGTACTCAGAAAATGAAAAATAATTGCTGTTTAAATTTTTCTGAACGGTCAGAAGATGCACCTTTTTATTGGTAGTTATGTGGCCTTCTGAACTACTTACTTCAATTAATCTTGTGTCCTGCCGAGGAGACACATTCTTTTCGCATCTATCACCGCAGATTTTTACTTCTTCAAAGAGTACTCCCCATTAAGACAGTCAAAATGCCCTTTGATCTAGATTGAAAACCTAACTGAATAGGCATATAAGTACATAAGTTATAACCCTCTAATGCTAATCAGTTGTGCAAAATACCCTTACCACCACCCTCTAAACCAAAAAAATTCTTAAACCGCCATCTTCTCAATTATAATTTTTGACTTGAAAGCTGGTTTTTCGAAAAATCTGAAAAAATCACACATATGTATATAGAAAGCCCTGGCGCATTCTCCATATTTTTTTCCTTTTTTTTCTTGCTAATTCTAACTTAAAAAGATTTTTAAAGAAAAAAAAAATTTCAAAATGAAGTAACTTTTTTTCAGAATGGGCTGGAGGTCCAGTTTTTTTTCTAATGATGGGTATTTTTATGGCAAATCTAAATGTATATAAAATGTGTCACTTGAGGCTGCGCCATATTGATTATTGCAACAAACTCAATTTCTTGGCATTTTTTGCAATACCGAATTAAGCATTTCGGCTTTTTTTGGCACTTCTTGCATTTTTTATAATCTAATAGTATCTGTTTCTCGCGTTTTATTTACTGTTTCTCGATTTAAATTAAATGGTTTTTTACTACTTATAAAGACGGTTTGAATATGACTACGAAATATACAGAATTGGAAAAATATTTTATTCACAAATAGATATATAAAAAATGCATCAAATGCCCAAACAAGCCGAAATGCTTAATTCGGCATTGAAAAAAATTCCAAAAAATTGAGTTTTTTACATTTTTCAATATGGCGCAGCCTAAAAACTGACATATTTTAGATACACTTAGATTTGCCATAAAAATACCCATCATTAATAAAAAAATTGGACCTACAGCCCATTCTGAAAAAAAGTTATTACGTTTTGAAATTTTTAAAATCGTGTTTTAGAATTAACAGGAAAAAAATGTGGTAAATGCGCGAGGGTTTACTATATATGTGTGATTTTTTTCAGATTTTTCGAAAAACCAGCTTTCAAGTTAAAAATTATAATTGAGAAGATGGCGGCTTATGGGTTTTTTGGTCTAGGGGATGGGGGTAAGTGTATTTTGCCCAACGGATTGGCATTAAAGGGATATAACTAATTTACTTATATGCCCATTGAGTTAGGTTTTCAATTTAGATCAAGGGACATTTTGACTATCTTAATGGGAGGTATTCTTTATCGGCATTTCATGGAATTAAACCCATATATAAATCATTAATATTTATGCACAATACAATTAATTTATGATGGATCATTTGTTCGAAGTGTAAACTCGACAAAAACGTCCGGTCTTTCATGGGAACTATTGTTTGAAATGACCACAAACAAAGAATATAGATAGAGAGATATATGCCTGTTTAGTAGTAGCTGCTATCAGATAAAATTCTACGGAATAAAGCAAAGATGATTACGATATGCCAGTTGAGGGAAGATTTATATCTAAATAATGTCAATCAAATTTGTTGAGTTATTACTGATGTTAATTACACACAGTAACACGCAAGTGTCCACTGCAAAAACGACCCTTTAATGGGGGTTGCTACTACCGTACTGCTCAAAAGCAGTTCGATGTGAATTTTCTGGAAGTTCAATCTTTCACCAATTCGATCTAAATCAATAATTCAGATCAAATCTGAACTATTTTGAATTTTTAAAGATAATAAATTCTCGCAGAAGCAACGAAGTATAAAAGATCATTTCATGGTAGAATTTCAATCATTTTTCATGGAAATTGAAAAAGCTTGGGACGCTAATCAGATCAACAGGCGCGTTGATTGGTAGTGCGAATTCGTAAAATTCATCAGATGTAAATTGACAATATACAAACAATTAGGAATCCCTTGTGCATTAACGGACAATGCCTATTTCATTATTAGTATCAGGAATGCTATTACAGGACGCGTCATGGACAAATATGTCTCGCCAACCCCGCAAATTCAATTTGCACCCCGGGCTCGGACTCGTATTACCGAAAGGATTAAAAAACTCGTTTCAAGTCCTTTATTACACCTCCAATACAATGCCCATTCATACGGGTGCTTATTGGCGGAAGAATGTTCATAAAAGTCGCATGAATTTATTTGAATAGAAATGGACCGTTCGTAATAATCATTAAGGTTATTTTTAATTTGGTCCGGTCAAAAGGCTGGAGGATTTTCCCTCTCGTTTCCATAATACCCTCATTAACAATCTGAGCCGATTTATCATTGAATTTTGTACAGATTTAAACGACAAATGATTCTCATTTATATTTCTCTTATATTTGCAAGATTAATTTTCATTTATTGCACATATTTCGGATGATTCAGTGGCACAAATACATGCTTAAATGGCCCTCATACAGGGTGTTTAGAAAAAGGGTTCAGGAATTAAAGGTGTGATTCCTTAGCCCGTTCTAAGAAAAAAAGTTCCTATTAATATGGGACCGCAAACGCACCATTTTCGAGATACAGGATGTCAAAAAAAAGATTTGTCCAAAAAAAACATGATCAAAAACAGTTTTAACTTTTTTTCCTTACTTAAAGATGTTCTACATGTCCATCTGTCATTTGTACACAAGAAGCTCTTATTCTTTCGAACAACCCTGGATTTTGTCTAATTGTTCGGCACTCATTTTCTATTCTCTGTTGTAGTTCATCCACATTAATAATTGGCCTCGAATATACCAATTATTTACCAGTTATTATCAATTACTAAATAACATTTGCAACATTACATTTCCATGAACAAAAAGCAACAACAACAAAGACAGCAACATCGGCATTCTTTTTTTTTGACACCCTGTATCTCGAAAACGGTACGTTTGCAGACCCTTGTTAATAGAAATTTCTTCTTTTTAGAATGAGCTAAGGAATCACACCCTTCATTCCCGAATCCTTTTTTAAAACATCCTGTATACACAACAAACTACGACAAATACAGGGTGATTCACGTAATTATTTCATTAGAAACTTTTTGACTTGTAAATATTTTTAATTTTTCATATTTTAAGGTTAAATTAATATCTCTATTTCTTAAAAACACTTTGAAGGTCATACTACTTCCGGTTATACCGGAAGTCAAGGTCGACTTCCTTATTTTAAACAGAACATCCGGTATATTTTTGTATTTTTAGAATTTGAGGATTAACCTAATTAAATTCTTATTAGATATCCCTATACCGAAACCTAACCGTTTGGAAGATATTTTGATTTAAAAAAAAACCTTTCTAAAACACCATTTTTTCAAAATATAAAATTTTCAGTTATTATTGAAGCTAGCTTTACGAAAATTTGTTAACATGCTAACCAGACATGGTAAATTAGGTTAACGAGAAAAGTTTTTACAAATATTATACGGGGCCTCCAAAAATTATGTCAAATTTAAAGAAATTTTAAGACAAAAAAATCGCTTATTTTAAATGGAACACCTCGTATATATTTTTACAAGTCTAGATTCTAAATTTAATTATGAATCGATTTACTATTTACCTCAAATAGTGTCGTGCAATTCTGAAACATCATGAGATTTGTAGATTTGATTGAATTTATCAATGAATTAACTTATGAAGAAACTAAACGGAATTTGACCAAAAATCAAGAAAGAGAAAATTTAGGTAATGGATTGAAGATCTTTAAAAAATATTAACATACACCAATGGGCGCACGAGCATATTTTTCTAAAGGATTTTATGTGCCAAAACCTCAAAAAATAATAGAATGTATAGTAAATAGAAGCAATCTACTCTCGTATTAAACAGCACCTATTACTTAATACGCATATAAAACTTGAAAGCTCTACCTGCAGTAGATGAAGCACAATAAAATAAAAAAACAATTTTTTTCTTAACTTTTAACACCCACTAACTTCGCTACCGATCGAAATCGGATATATGCTCATATGAGCTTTTTTCTGTATTTTATACTAGAGAATACATATGTAGCTCCAATAGTGCCGTGCAATTCTGAAACACTCTGTATATGCTCAAATAAAATTAACACATGGAGACACATTTGCAGAACCCAATAAACTTACAACCTGAAACAATGCAAAATTCAGAACCACTTCCAAATTGTCCCTTCTCATTCCCCCAACCTGCATCATTCCATGGAGGAGAGAGGGCTGATGACTCATACTGCATCCTGCTTGGCAAAAATTCATATTTCCGTTGAACAATCGAAATTGCAGAAAGACGCGTTCTTGACAGTCAGCCGAAACTTTATGATTATCTCTGCCATTGAACCGCACAAAACGCATAATCCAAATATGCGAGTTTGCATATGCCCAGTAGAGGACATTTCCCATCACCCGATAACATATTGCTGTTTGGACGAACAAAGCTAATGGCGGGACACCCGTAATGCTTCGGTTTCTATTTGAATAGACACGTTCTGAATGGAACTACCTGTAGAATATTAATGCGGTCCCAAAAGGGATCAGGATTAAGTCGAAATAACATTATGTAATGGCTCGGCTTAAATCTTCCTCCTTCGTAGAATATTATGTTCAAATAGTGTTGGATGTTTCAAACGGAAACCAAACCGGTCTCCTTCATAGGCGAATACGAAATTAGTGCATTGGAAATTGACTTAGTAAAATTTCAAGCGGAATCATGAATTTGTCCCTTCAGAGAATTAATTCGGGATTTCAGAGAGAATATAAAATTAATGCTTTGGCATTCGAGTTTATCGGAGATTATCGGCTATGCTACAAATTATACCTATGTCCAATAAGGGCATAACACATGATCCTGTTGAGATTCATTAATAATCTTCCCCACACCATTTAGAAGCCGAAACTTGCATAGCTCCCAGTGACTCGCTCACTGACACTCTTAACAAGGATCTCCTTACATACTCGAAGGTCTTTTAACTGAGGCGGCCACTCGCCAGTCCTAACACTTCTCTCCTTTGTTTATCCTCAGCAGACAGACCTTCTTGGTATCTCGTTCTCCGATCCAGGTTAGTTCAGGTTAGTTCAGGTTAATTCGTATCTTCACCCTGGGTGTGTGACCAATGGGTTCCTGGATGAAATCTCATTACGCCATTGATAAGAGAGGTAGGTGACAGTTCCAGTCACGCTGATGAACTGCCACCATTTTTGACAGATATTGTTTGTCACAGAGTGTGTGAACACCCATCCGTTTTTATACTTTAAGTCTGAGAACAACATTCCGCTAGTGTGTAAATGAGACTCTTACCGAGGGGAGTTTAAAATTCTGTTGACCGTAACAATATAGAGTTTACTTTGATTTAGGGCGCAGAAAAAATTTAGTGCCCATAAAAATAATTTTGCCTTTTAAGTGTCAATTCATTGATGGCAGAACAACACAATACATTTCAATAAAATTAATAAGCTCGTAAAACGGACAAAGGCGTAAATAACCATTTATCACATTAATAATAAAGTAACCAGAAGAAGATTTATTTTTGACCAAAACTGAATATAAATTACAATTGGGAATATTTCTCTGTGTTAAAAAAACGTGTAAATCACTAACCAAACAATTTACAATGTGTCGGGGTTTTATTCCCTCTCTACGCCCACTTAATTATAAAATGTTGCGATTTATCATTACTTTAACGCACATTTTGGCCATAAAGATCGGTCGGGATCATGGAAAGAGACATTTTATCTAGGTTAAAGTTTGACTAGATTGATCATCAGGTGATGACACAAAACAATTTGGAGCATTTGCGGTGTTAAAGGAAATAAATAACTAACTGACAATTAGAGAAGCGGGGATGTTTTTAATTGAATAACCATTAAGGGTCAGTCCGGCAGACTGGAATGTAAAGATTTATTATTGCGAGCTGACCAAGAACAAGTATAAGGCGGACACTATGCTCCAGTTTGAGTGACGTTTCATTTAACTCCTACGTCATGGTTGTCACTCAGGGTAGCTCTGAAGCGAAAGAAACCGAATCGTTGGATTCACTGAAGTATGAGACTGTAATTTGCCATCGATTTCATTAATAGTTTATTGAGGTTTTTCGATTTCCTTCTTGCTAATAATTTCTAGCAACCGCGTTTATATGCAGGGCTTCCCAGAGGCAATAGTGCAAATAAGTATAGGGGGCTAAAGGGCAAAAAATAGAGCGATTCTACCTTAAACAAGGGTGGACAAGAACTTTTCTTGGCTGTTAGGTACGAAGTTGAATATCAGTACCTAAAAAAAAACGAAAAAAAAGGAAGTTTGATGGGTTTAAATCAGGACTTCGTAGCGGCCACACCATTTACAGAATGGAAAAATACTTCTGGGACTCCCTACTGAGAAATTATTGCAAAGTTAAGCGATGACTGGAAAAAACTTTATTCAATTTTATTGCATTAGCTCCAGAAATCTGCTTAGCTTCTCGCCATGACGTGCCGAATTAATGCCGGCCTCAAATCTACGAGAGAGAGATTATCTTTTCATTGATTGATGGTTTTTGGCAATTTCTGCCTCCCTCGCCTTCACATTGAGAAAATCGCAAAATATAGGCACTTGCCAGCCAGAGTTAATGGATAGGCCGCTAAATGTACTTTATCAGTAGTTATGAGAACTTCATCAATCACGAACCTGTTAGATGTCATGAATTTTAAAATATATCAGTTTCAGTTAATTTTACTGGTTCGATTATTTCAACGTAACTTGTTTGCCGTTTCATACGGAAAGTTGAGTTTAATCACCAGACAATGAAACTCAGAAATACGTGAATTCTTTTGCGAATGTGAAGTGGTTGGAAGAAAATTATGGTGCTAATAAATCTTAGCAATGAAGTTGAAGAATCGAACTCTCTAGAGTCCAGTTATATTGGGATTGTACCACTGTTCTTGGTCACCAACGATGCAAAAGAAGTCGGTGATTACTTTGAATGCTTGATGCCTGCTTTGGTTCACTCAGAAAGTACTCACCAATCCTAGATATCGTTCTTTTGATCTCATCTCTGGATAAAGATTTAGATTGATCACCCCTAACCGTTCATTAATTAATTTTTTCATCTTATCTCTGGATACAATCTCTGGATCATTAAAAAAGCAATTTTTTTTCAGGCTTGTCTCTCATGAGAATTGGAAATGTATTTACAGGCTCACATATTTAAATTTCCATTTCATATTTCTGATTCTATACGCAGTTTTCTCCCCAGATGCCCATTTCTGTTTAATACCTAAAGTGCTTCCTCCCTGCAGAAAATCCCCTTGCAAATTACATGTGTCTTAATCCAGCAAGAAATGAAGGATAGGGGATGCATTAAAGAATGCATAAATGCAGTTTATAAGTGGCCCGTTGCTATAGCAAACCCCTGAGTAAGGCAGTGTGTATCTAGGTCATTTCATTGTCCCGAGTGCAAGGGGAAATTCTGATACATGATATATGAGTTTAAGTGAAAAATCATCCATCGTAAAAATTTAATGAGTTTTGGAAAGTTTCTCGTGTTGGGTGCAGAGGAAAATTATGGATAAGTTGGTGTATAAGAGTTTTTCATTCTCTAAAATTCTCTAAAAAGTCTGCTCACAGCCTCAGCGCATCGATTGCTCGGACAGATTTTTGTCGCATTGTTTGATAGCTGGCTCAGTCGATCTCTCCCAATTATTCCAGTCAGCCACCTCCTGAGCCATTGACCATGAATGTGTTTATGTTTTCCGTATATTCATAAATGAGTCGACTTGAGGCACAAATCTCATCACAAACGGAAAATGTGTCAATTCCATCTGGCCTTTAACGCATAAGGTTCACGGCGACTGACTCTTACCCAACCCAACATTGCAATACCCCTTAATTCGCCAAGCAAAGTTAAATATTTCAAAACAATAGGCAACAATGGCGGTTTTATGTTTAAAAACCGCTTACATATGATGAATAAGTAATAAGTACCACTCTTTTAAGGTTGAGAGGGCACAAGGCATAGCAATTAATGGATTTCTAAGGATACTACTACTTAGGCCTAATGACTATTGAAACACCAATTAGGATGTATATGCCTCCCAGAAGGCTCTAGTACTTGCACCTATAATTAAATGTAACCCATTGTTTACCTAATTTCCACATTGCGAGCGTAATTCTGATTGATTATTGAATAGGGTGAAATGCACAGAAGATATTGGGGTGAGTTATGGTGCACAGATAATGCTTCTTTGGCGCACTGTTTAAACATTGACCCGCAAGGATTCATCAGGTTTCACTGGATGGAGGCAATTAGGAAGTTTATGCAGGTGCTGTATTAACTTTAAATGGCGAGCAAAATTATCGTTCGAACGGCGGAAAAAATCGAAATTAAGCTAATCAATTCTCAGTGTTTGTTATAAAAAACGTTAGCAGGCGTATAAAGTGTTTTACCGTTAGAGCAATTATCGTAATGATCGTAAAACGTACATTGAAGAACCTAATTTCAGTGTGATTTAGGGCAATTATGTTTAGTTCAAAGCGCCGTGTATGTATTATTTAAGAATATGAAGAGGTAATTGCCCGAGCGATGTTAATAGAGTGAGTATTCATGAGCAAGCATGAAATCGGCGTATAATTTCAGAAGATATGATTAACACTTTATGGGACGTTAGTAGGTTAATAACATTTTTCGCTCATTGTATTGCCTGGAAGCTTGTGAGCGGAATATCTTGGACTTGAGCGCAAAAAATCAGGCTTTTTTAGAAATTTTCAGTTACAGAAAATCGTCAGTTTTTGCGACCGTAAGTAACTCGAACGAAGACATACTTGTGTGGCTGATAGTATGCACAAGAGAGACAGATAGATGCTTTAGCGACTTTCCTAAACTTCACTCATAAATTGATCGTCGATGTTTTATTCAAAAGACAGTCTCTTCTCGGGAATATTTCAAGCCCAATGGCCACTCGTGTGACTGTGGCCCCTTAATCGAGCGTTATTATTCCAGGCTTAGGTTCGATCTTATTAGATCTGACAAAAAAGCCAATGGCTGCGCCTCATTCAGAAGAAGTTATTCAAAAGCACCTAAAGTGACACGTGTGAACACCCGATATTGCCGATAAGAGAAAAAGGGATTTATGAGAAGTCAAAATTCGAATTTAAATTGTATAAACTTCAGCGGTAAGTGTGTCCCCATGGATTACAAAGTAAAACCAGTCACGTGTGCATATGAGAGTGGCACGCCATCTGTAGTCCGACAATAAGTGGTAATGTGTCAATTCGAAAGGCCTCGAGTCACGTGCCGCATCGAAAGACAAAACCACTGATATGTTAACGAGTTTAGTCGTCCTGTTGACAAAGCCCGAAGGGCCTAAAGGAGAATTTGAGTGCATTGTCTATTCATGCTCTGATTTGTGAATACATTAATAAGGCAATCCAGAATGCCCTCAGCTCCTTCCATTACCTTGATGACAAAGGCCGCGTCTTAATCTCGTTTCGTTCGGGATCGCCCTCTGGTTGTCGTCATTTACCACAATTCAGTGCCTTTAATGTCCTTTTATTGTTACCTTAGGTGCCATTAATTCTATTAGGTGTCCCAAATACAATGGCACAAACGTCAGTAAAAATGTCAAAAATGGCGTGTGACATTTTGTTATTTCCATGGTCCACCTCGCAAGGTGCCACGTTATTTTTTTTCACGGCACGGGGCATTCCTCATAAGAATCTCCCTTTTCTCACGAATCCAAGCCATCTATTAAAATAATGCCTATGGCCACAAAGGGTTTAAGTCGAATGCGATGCCATTTCACAGCTTTTTAATATTAATGCCTCCATAACGGGGTCTTTAAGAGCGATAAACTTCGCTAGAGGCCATTGGGATATAAATTTAAGCACTCGTTCAAATATTTAACACGGCAGACAAACGCCCTGTGAATACCGAAAATCACTTAAATTTACCTTGACAAAGGGGTGAGTTCCTATAGGTTTATCGCGGGTAGTGCTTGAGACTTCTTAAGATCCAATACAAAATTGGATTAGTGTTATGCCCATAAATATTCACGAGAAAGAGATTGGTGCACCCCTGCTACCACTCAAAGGGCGGTTTGCAGTTAAAATAAAATAACAACCTTCAATCTCAAATTCGGCAGCGGTAACGATTGGATTCCTCCACTCATTTATTGTTTTCCAATACTCATGGAAGGAAAATGTCTCATTACATGAAAATCCCTTTTAAACAGCACGTTCTCGAGGAGATTTATGTTTCTAATACTGAGGGTGTAACAAAACTCTGACAGCAATCCACTCGATCTGGAATGTGCTTTATTTAGTAATTGAAGAGGTAATACAGAGGGAAAGAATTCCTGTATATCGAAGAGCTGTTGTTATCATTCGGGATTGTTTCATCGGGATTAGATACAGATGTCAGAGGATCTGCGGTAATAGACGCTTTATGGCTGTCAATAACCATCAAATAACCAATATTATCAGCGGAGATAGCGCTGTGTCCGCCTGGTCATTGCTACATCCCCCGTGCATCCCCCTTGTATTTATTATTCCTATTATAAGCCCTATGTACACCGATATAGACGCCCTGGGAGTGTTTGTTATTAATAATGTGACAACTGACCTCAGTATTGGGTGTAACACGGTGCTCTCAATATGTCTTCCCTCAATTATTGGGCTAAGATTGAACTGCCATACATAATGTATCATCTACTGTGCGTTTCAGCGCGTTTCGCGCGAAAAGGCATAGTGGAATTATTTATTTTGCACGGGTGCCATTTTGGACAATTTTACTGACTCATTTGCACCGTTGTTTCTAGGATACGCCGCAGAAATAGCAACCTCCGAGGCACCACCAAAGAGACACTAAATTGCGATAAATAAGGAAAATTATAGAGTAAAAGCTTTTCGGTGCACTCAAAACGATATTTCTGGGACAAATTTGGGACATCCGGTATCGCGTATGGCCTCTACGCTTGGGATTATTTCGACATTTTTGCCAAAGGTGGCTCTGGAACCGCGTCATGGAGATTCTAAACAATTCGATTGTCAGTGGTATAAACAACTGTGAATCGGAGCATCGGAGGTCCGGGCCCGAGCAAAACTGATGCACGAGCGGCAATTTCTGCGTTCAGCGTGAAAATGGCCAGAATTCATGCCATTGGCGTAAGAAAATAATTAAATTTTATGCCGATATGGTTAATGGCCAAATTGCTGTTGAGAAAATGTCAACAAAGGTCTTGTCGTCTTTGAGGGACAGGCACACGCTAGGCAGACTCGCACAAAAGCCAAAATCAAAGATATCAAGAATGTGTCGACTGGACAACACATTTTCACTCCTGGACACTCCAAAAGCCAATTTTTGGATATCTACGTAAGCTTCTTTGAATCTAATTAACGTCATTAATGCAAATACACACAGGAGTTTTTATTCAGAATTTTAATTGCGTTCGTTTCAGTTTCCCAACACCCAATAAAAAGGGGCTTTGTCAGATACAATGCATCGGGGTGCTTTATAAGCAAGTCCATAATTTCGAATGCGCTATAGTCAATGCATCGAATAATTGTGATGCGCCCAGTGCAATAACTTCGCCCCAAGTCAGCCGCAAATTGGAATTTCTGCAAAAGTTAATAATAATGTTTTGTTTATTTAGATTTTTTATTACATTGAGCGGTAGGGAGTTTTTTCGCCCTGCTTTGCTGCCTTGTTGAGATAAAGAGCAACAACGTGGAAACGGTTTTTTTCTTAACTTTAAGGCACGCAAGGATTTTGCTGTACAGGTAGAATCAAGCTACTCACTGCTAACTAACCTGAACTAATACTTATTTCTCCACAGCTGAAGCCTGCTGAAAGAAATCATATGTGCAAGACAGGAAATTGAACCCCACATCAAAGTAGATTATGTTAAAATTTTTCAATTTATATTTTCTCTCTAAGGGGAAAGCCATATTCACCACTCAGATGTTGGGGAAATCGACTTTATCGCTCCGAATTTAAACCGTGAACCTAAACGATGAAATCCGTAACTAAGTTTTGCAGAATCGAGAAAGTGTCTTCTGAAGGAACATTCTAATATCCTGCCCCATTACTCATGAACAAGTTGCTAGGTGTTCCATTAAAAAAAACTATGTTTAGCTGCTTTTGCAGATGAATTGAACGGGGTTCTTTGAGAGTATTGATTTCAAAGGTATCGTTTTCAAATGCGAAAACAATTGTATTTTAATTGCCAGACAAATGTTTCTAATATAAGCACTTAAACGGGTAATTACAGCAAACAAAATTATGGAGTGCAACATTCCCTACGAATCAATTATTGTTCGCATCCTATACAGCAGCGAACCACGTGCATATGTTTGCGTAAATTTTTGATTTCCATTGTGTGCTATGCATTGTAGTATTCGCTATTATAGTCGAATCATTCATTAGAGATATTATGTTTGAGTATCTACATATCCGCTCGTACAGTCACCCCCTATTTGCCTCCCCCTTTGAAAGTACTGGGCGGTGGTCGAGTTATATCCTTAGGGGCATGAGAGTGGTTTTAATTGTTGCAAACGTGTCTTTCAATGCAGAGGTTTATTCTCGGAAATAATTCGGCCGCGATTTTGAGATCTCACATCGTTTTCGCTGCGGATTGAGTTTTTTTTGGAATGTGAAATGTTTTATTTTTTATTTTATTTTAAAATTTTACTCCCATTACTTTTCCTCTTTTTTCTTCTCCTTTCTCTTTCCCTTCCTCTTCTGTTTCCTCACTTTATTCTTCTTCTTCTCCTTCTTACTGTACTGCTACAGAACTATCTAGGCGATTTTCTAGAAAGATTTTTGGAAAGTGCAAGCAAGAGAACTGATTTGCAACAATATGTTAAATCAACTTAATCCACTTCAAACTGAAATAATATATTAACTTGTTGCCCCAGTATATTATCTCCCCTAATTGGAAATTGGAACAGAAAAATAGCACTTAATGGGCATGGCGGGCAACAAATCAATGGGTTTTTACATGTCCGCTGTTTCAAAGCGCCTATATTTATTGTTTTACGAAATGACGAGTTACTTCCATTGTTGGAAATAAATTATTACTCCGCTTTATTGTTGCTGTATCACCTGGCGACATATTTTATCTTCACTGACTGCACTATCACTAATCAAGGGATTTTTTTGTTGTGGCTGTGATGGATGTTTCCCTGCGGTATTCGGTCATATCATCGGTATTGTGCTCATTTTTCAGGTGCTAAAATAACAAACTAAACATTTCTCCATTGTTGCCGGTAGGTGTTAGTATAGGTTTCAAACGTTTGGTTAACAATCACTGAACTTAGATTGGCAGCCATTTACCTCTTAGAACAGAATTATTCCCGCATCGGTAATGGAGTTGCTCCTCTGGGAATGTAATTTGCAGCTGTGGCATTGATTAGTGAATATCACATAAGTCGAGGAACAGCTTGCTATTTAGCATAATGCACACTAATCGGCCGTGCTTGCTCGGACCCTGCCCATGTCTCCAGTATCTATCAGCATTGACACCATTAGGGTTGTTAATCTAGTTTTGTCTTACCACTGCGTACATTATTCATTTGAGACGAAGTTCGCTATTTGAATCAAATTTAAATCATCTTTCAATACCACACAACCTCTATTTCACTAATCGAGAAGAGATGACGCGTACGAGAAAAATTACATTAAATGTTATAAAAATAATGACGAATTTCCAAAACGAAAGTTTAGGTAGTCACTTTATTTTCCGCCAGAAATATAGATCGCAATAAACAGACTGTCACACAAAATGAAAGCCGCAATACACAAAACGACCCGACGGGTCTATGCCCTAATAAGGGTCCATTATTCAAATCGTTGCAAGTAGAAGCACATTGAAGGCTCATAAAGCGTAAAATATGGTGTCCAAAGCACTGGACTTCTCCCGATGTGGATGTCCGCATTTTTGAAGGATCATTTAACCCTTTGACTGGCTTAACAGCGTACTTTTCAGTTTTTAAGTGGATATTCCTGGCTTCACTATAATTTACGGGACTTTTGTTCTCGGTCTCAGGATAATTAGCAAGTTTTATGGCTTCGAAATAATTTAGTTGCACCCTTTATGCAATTCAGTCGGTGCTGAAACAATTTATGTCTAACTTAGTGGTGATGAAATATGTTCCGAAAGAGAGGTATACAAAGAATAAATACGCATCTCACGTTCTTTTCATAATTCGTGGCAAATTTTCTTAACCAAAAAACTTGAACTAACCGGATATTTTGATAAATGTGCCACGCTTTGGCATATTCCCCAGCAAGCAATAGTTTTCCGTTCTTTGTGGTGGCTACATTTGTCGTAAATTTCAGTGGATCAAATTTACTTTTCGATTTCTGGGTATGTATCAATAATTAAATTTGCACCATTTAGACGTTAAAGCTTAGTGTGAAGCAACGAAATAATCTTGACAATTTGGTGAACGCGCTCGTGAACAATTTATTTGAAAAAACCTGGCTTAAATTAACCAGTTTCTGTACGAATAAAAACAACAAAAACTTTCCACTTCCACTTAAATATTAATGCTAGTGGAGCACGTACATATTCAAAATAAGCACTCATCAGTGGTATTATGCTACTGCGGCCCGAAATCGGCCTTTTGACGCTATGACAGGGTTTTCAGTGAGTAGTTCTTCACATATGATTAATGATGTAAACTTTGTCATAACCCCACTGTATCTACACACAAGCAGATTGAAAAGGTATGACACTCCATTTTATATTCAAATTAAGGGAGCTTGTATTGCGAAATGATGCTGCCTGACAGGTATATAGTGCAGCAATACATTAGTTCCCCAAAAAACTTGATGACTGCTATTGGCCAGTTTTCGTGCTATTTGTTATGTTAATTCAGCTTTGTTCTGACCGATGGCAATTTTTCTCGACTATAAAGAAACAAGTTGACCATTAGAGATCTCAAATGATAATACAATTCAATACGCTTAGAACAATCGAGGCAAATCAATCTAATCTGCTTTTCTTTCCTAATCACAGCTAAAATTAATCAATCTTCGAGACATATATGGAGGCTTTGTTATATAAAAATTCCATTAATCATTTATCTAGACCACATCCCTAAAAGGGCTGCCAATTTATCCCGATAGTCCGAACGGACGACTCAATCTTGTTAATTCATTAGCGGTACGACCAGGAAAATAAGCGATAATTCTGTATTAGAAATTGAGTTCTATTCTACCTTTACAACCCACTTCTTTTACCTTTATGAATACTTTTCATAATTCACACGATTAGATTCGTAAATAATTGACATGTTGGGTCGATCTCGACCCAAGCAATGATTGAATCAATATTGCATAAAGGATACGTATTTGTGTTTATAATAGTAGTCAGTAAGTGCCTTTCTCCGAAGGGTATTATGCAAATGAGGAATGAAAGCCATCGGAGCCCCTTTGTCCAAACAGCATTATGCTTTAAACTGCAGATAGATCTACTGAGATGTTGCCTTAATGAGTTAATTTATGGCATGTTATTTCACAAACAGTTTGATCGCAGTGTCAATATTTATGTCCCTTCAAAAAGATATTCCCTTTAATGTGTCACCTTGTCAGGGCTTCGATAATCTTTAAAATACACACTCCCCTTATGTGCGAGCGGAATATTAAGTAACCCTCCAAAAAGGAAAACAGGGCTAACAGCTTCGAGAGGCTCCAATACAACAACAAATTTCCTGGAAACAATGCACACGCATTAGGCGTATTCCAGGACAAATTTGTTGTCTGGATGCCTGTAAAAATAGGGAAAAATAGTGCCTTGTGGCGGCGAAATTACCTCAATTTTAATCAAAGACTTGAGTTAGGCCTGGAGCTTCTTAAATTAAGTGCAAAAGCTGTATATCTGCCAATCAGACTTCGCAATCTGGTTAAATATTTAAACTTTAATCAAAGAAATATTGCCGAGTTTTGAACGAAAAGATGTGGGAAACTCGAGGTTTCGTGCATTTAAGAAACTTTGTCAATTTGGCTCCAATATTTGGGCAAACGATCCCGTTTAGCTTGCGAGCAAATGAAGAAATTAAGAAGGAATGTCTCAGATTTGAGCTAGAGAACGAGGAAATAGCCAAAAATTCAACGGACATGTATTACGAAATTAAAGAGCTGAGAGCTTGGTGCTAATAAGAAAAATCAATAATTATCCTCCTGTGTCCGTGTCCTAGTCCTGATGTAGAATGTACGCCTTGAGTTAAATTTTCTAATTTCTTTAAGACACTCTACAACAAAATGCCAAAAATCGTCCGTAACCATATACAGGGTGTTATAGTTTTTGAGTCGTGTACTATGTAGGGCGGTCCAATTGCTATAGGCCACTATTGCTATCTTCCAAATCGTAAACGTTACAAATGTGGTTAAATTAGATAAAAGTTGTCAAATTTAATGACAAGTTAAGATTTCGAGGTACTGTTGTCAAAATTTGTTCGGTTTTGAAAGTATTTGGAAAAAACGAAATTTTGCCGAAAAAGTTTTTTGTAAATAAACCGAAAACTAAGGATTTTCGAAAAAAGTTTTTCTTACAACATTTTATTGGTTTTTAAAGCTTTACACATTAATGTTAATTTTTAAAAAATAGCACTTTTAGTTTCTGACATATCGACACTAACTTCAATTTTTTAAATACGGACCTGGATTCAATTCAACAATGATCTGGATAATTAATTTAATTTCTTATTTCATCTAAGGTACCTAATTTATTTTGTCCTATATTAGAGTTTTAGGATTAGAGCAAAATAAAATTTATAGCCCCCAAAAAACAAACCTAAAAATATAAGAAAACAAAACATATCTGCGGCAAAATTTCAATTTTTTCTAATACTTCTGAAATCGAACAAATTTGGCAACAGTGCTTGGAGACCTTAACTTATCATCAAATTTGACAACTTTTGTCTAATTTAACCGAACTTGTAAAGTTTACGGTTTAGAAGGTAGCAATAGTGGCCCATAGCAATTGAACCACCCTGTATTCTGTTTTGTAACTTTTTTTGTAACGCCTTGTATAGATTCTAATATCAAGTATAAATTCATTCTTCATTTCTTTAGCTTTTTAGTCTTTTGCAGTATTTTCGTATCTTTCACCGTTTTCACAGAATTTGCAAAAATATGTATCGATGCAAATTAAGAATCCGGCTCAGTTATCAACTATCTGAAGCAATTCGTAACATTTAATGATTAATGCATGTGAAAAGTAAGATGAAGATATAATAATAAGGTAAGAAACAAAATAAGGATATACCGTGCAGCTCTACTTTGGTTAAAACAAAAATTAAATAGATAATTAAAAATAACCAAACGCTAATTATGAGCACAAAATCGAAAATAAATCAATTTTCTATCATCAAACAAGTTTTTTCATTGTTTACCTACTATTTAACTGAGTATGTATTGCATATTTTATGAAATTTGTGGCTGTTTTTCTCAAAACTAGTGGATAGATTTTTATTCGCAATACACCGTTGATTGTAGTTTTGCAAGAACTTTAATTTGAGGAATAACTTGAGCCATGTTTAAATTTCAAAAAATCGACCATTTTGCGCTATCAGTGACGTAAGCAACATTTGAAAAAATAAAAAAACGTCGAAAGATAGTGTTTTTTGTCTTATTTAAAAGCAACTTTTGAATTAAAAAAAAAAAATAATTTGTTAAAAAATTAACAGGCAGAGGGGGGTACAATCTAGAGTTGCACGACATATGATACAATGATAAGGGTAATTATACGGCTCCAAAAATAGGTGAAAATAATGACCGGATACATACATTACCACCAGTGGAGTACCCATCAGTGCGAGTAATAAAAAACACTGAATCTGATGACTGTTCTCATCGATGAAACATCACGTTGAATTTTAAAATCTATTTGAGCGAAAAAAGCTGAAGTGTTAAATTTGTCACTATCGCAAACTTCTATTCCTTTGTTTAGTTTATGCGGAAACGGGGAACACCGCTACAATTTATGCCTTGTCCCGAATATGGGGGATTTCCAAGATTTCCGGACGGATTCTTTAGTTTCCCATTTACAGTTGAATACGGAAAGGAAGCAAGTTATTGAATCATGTGATGATATGACAATGCAGCCGTGAAGGAAAATGACAAAAAGGGAAAGTTACAGCCGCCAATCACTGGACCGAAAAAGGGATCTAGGAGTTAAGGTAACTCACTTTATGCTTCAAGCTTTGTTACCTCTTGCAATCCAGTCTTAGGGGGGGAGAGAGGATGAAGAGAGATAAAGTTGCAAGGTCTGCGACCTGCATTTCGACGAAATTGCGGATTGTTGGTTCGAAACTTTAACTTTATTATTATACTCTCTTTCCGACTGGAGCATTAAGTGACTCTACACAGATCTCTTGGTGGATAGGGCTGACAAGCAAAATTCTATGGTGCGTGTTAGTAGTAACGTACTGTATAAGTGGCCATCAAAAGTCACTGAAGATCGTTGTCGTTGTTTAGCGGGCCTAATTTGGGGAAAGTGGCACGGGGCGCCGTGGGAAGTTGACTTTAGCCATAAGAGCTTTTTTCCCGAGGAAAATCTTCCAAAGATACCCGGTTAGATGTTGTGGCTACCGAGGTTCATTACTAGAGCACTAAAAACCTCGTTTCTTTTGTGAGCCCTCATCGACCCGAGACTGTCCCTGAAGGATATAACTTCGGAATCGACAAGGGCTTCGGTCTTATTGGATCCGGTTCTGAAGCACGCAAATTCTTCACAATTTGTTGAGTGGTTTCTTTTTGCAAGTTTTAGCGAACTTACTTTTATTTTTACTTTTACTTTTATTTCGAACCTGCCTGATGCAGACCTCCGGGAAAGTATTAGGGGCAGCGAGGGGAAATTCCTGGTATGCGTTTTTTTTTCTTGGTTTGACTATTAAGATGTCCGTTTATGTGTTGTTTTCGCTTCAAAATTAGCCATAAGAGCTAACCGCAAGAGCTTGAATGGGCTGACATGATAATTGCCTGCTCTGTGAAGAGCGGCAATATCGCACTGGGAAACGACATTTAAGTAATGTTTATGTGCAATGTCGCGTAATCTCTCCCGCCCTTATCAAAAAACGATTCAACAACTATCCCCGTGCATGCACTAATGAAACTGCGGAAATACAATTTCCAGCATAGTGTCCGCTAAAATTTCAATCCAACTTTCGCAGTAATCCAGCTCCAACTAAGTAGCAAATTACTAATTAAAAATATGCTCCATGATGCTCAATTTGTATGAGCCAATAATAAAAGTAGCGATTAGGATTTTAATTGCGAAAGTTGAGCAGTAATCTCCGAATCTACTGTATCCAATTATGGACGAAATCGTTTTTCCGGTGTAATAAGGTGTAGAGATTTAGTGCCCGGCATGAATTTGAAAACGCGGAGTTTGCTCGTTAATTACCCCTACAATGTAAAAGTGCTACAATAATCCATTTATGTGTGCTACACGTTTTAAGTGCATTTTGGGTTTATATTGCACGACTGCTTCATTAACGTGGACGTTTTTTACATGGAACAGGCTCAAAAAACCCCCAAAAGTACCTATAAGGTGTAATGGTCCAAATGCTCCGTTCCTCCAGAACTTTTAATGAAGAGAGCGTAGTGATAAGTAATGTGCGATTTCGGTCCTTGCAACCGCAAAAACAAATAGAATAATGCAGGGTTTACCGACAAAGGTGGATCAGGGGCCATAACTATAAACTACGCCTAATCGTTAAACCTTAATATCATTTTGCATTATCGCACTTGCATAATTACGAGTATATTCCTCAGTAATCGCTCCTAAGAACGCAATAGTCGTTCGTTTATGCTTTGTAGATTTATTATTTAATAATAGCTGACGTTATCGACATGCCAAATGCCTTCGGTGGACAATCACGATGCGGGGATTTAATATTAAATTTTAAACGCCCATAACACCGGCATGATTGGTAAAAGGTATTTCATACAAAAGCTCGGTCAAACGCCGAAATAGCTTAACAATTCTGTAGGCAGTGAAATCGGAATTAAATGTGTGTGTGTTGGGAACACAGCGCGGGCACCTTTAACCGAAATAAAAGTTTCAGAAAGCAAAGTAAAGAATAAGTAATATTTTCCACTTAAATTTGAGGAGAAAATGATTGAAACGTATATATCTTTGTCCTGACTCGACACGGTACGGCACAACTCGACTCGATTTTGACAGAACTTCGAGTCGGCTCGACTCAACTCGACTAAATTCGAGTCAACACGACATAACCCGACACCACGCGACTGAAATCATTTTGTAGGAAATAAAGTCGGAAATAATCATCTGCATATCGGGATCAGAGCGCGGGCACATTTAGTCGAAATAAAAGTTTCAGAAAACAAAGTGAAGATTCCACACTTAAATTTGAGGAGGATATGGTTGAAACATATGCATTTTTGTCCTGATTCGACACGGCTCGGCACAACTCGACTCCACTCGATACGATTTTGACAGAACTTCGAGTCGACACGACATGACCCGACACCACGCGACTCAAATCATTTTGTAGGAAGTGAAGTCGGAAATAAACGTCTGCGTGTCGGGAGCAGAGCGCGGACACATTTAGCCGAAATAAAAATTTCAGCAAGCAAAGCAAGGAGAACCATAAATAACGTATTCCACTTAAATTTGAAGAGAAAATAATAAAAACGTATGCACTTTTGTCCAGAATAATACCAAGCTATAAATATTAGCCGAAATAAAGATCCCCCTACTTGGTGGCTTATTTTCTTTAAAAATATCTGCCGAGGAGATAAAAATGCTATGGAAAGAAATTAGGTCATAAATCGTAGATATTTCTATTGTTCACATGAGAATGTTTTTAGATAGATGGTAAATTGGGTAGAGCTCTCGATGGGGCTTTGTGTCCTAATGCATTGCAACAACCATAACGGCGGTAAATCAGTCTTGAAGACCCATTTAAATCTTAGCTGTACCTATATCAGTTAAATCGAAACATTCAAGGAAATTTTCGGGTCATTCAGGGTGTTCCGATAATAAGGAACATCTGTGCGGTAATTGATAAGCGTCAATCATAGACACGATTGATTGATTTATGATTTTACGATTCTCATCACTGATCATTTTAAATTACAACAACTTTAATTGTTACAGGGTGCACCGTCAGCCTCCCTTGCTTAAGGGTTATTTAAAACCTCGAATTGATGCCCCGTTAATGTCAACCTAGAGCTACTGTTTTTAAATAAGGCAGAGACATTTGCTCGAAGAACGACGCAGGAACTGTAGAGCTTCGGACATTGAATGAAAGATAAAAATGGCAAACGACTTGAAATCGTAACAATAAAACCCAAATTAAGGGCCAAAGGCGCATTTTAACATACGTTCCGCCCAGCGCGTTTAACGAAATGCTCTGCTTGATTGGATCAAACTAGATCGTCGCTTTTATGTTGTTGGGGACCAATATCAGATTCCGCTTGAGAGAGACCCAGAAGCGTTAAATTCAGAGATAACTTCAATTAAAAGTTTTACTGCGATCATTGTAAGCTTTATGACTTTTTTATTATATTCGTGTATTATAATTTGGTAACTGCCTCCTTTTATTTATAATGTAAGTACCTATAAAATTTAAGCGTGTAAAAAAGTGCCTCCGCTTAAATCAAACGCTTATAAACCCGTAGGTAAGGCGAAATCGGTCTTTTAATCTCTCCCTTTTAAGGAATTTTCCCCTTTAAAGCCTCAGCTCAAGCTTCAGTCTATAAATTAGCAGATGCGTAACGTATTTTTCCTATTCCTATGCCAGTTAATTGCAAATAATGTTTGAATGAGCTGCAGCAGTAAGTCAGCAGTTCCACACAAGCACCATGCAATGAATGCCGTGCGTAATATCATTACGCACAGCTGGTGTTCAGCTGACATGCGCTGATGTATTGTAAAAATATTACACATTTTCCAGTTTGTCAAGAAAGACGTTTGAGATTTCCATCATAGGTGATACCTGCTTTCACGCTCTTCTAGCTACTCAGATTAAGTTAATGTAAAGATCAATGGAGGATCCAGATAATTGGAGATTGGTGCTTTTCTGAGAGAATTTGTGGGCACTTTTCTGAGAGAACTTGTGGCCGCTTTTTTTGTGTGAACGTAAAAATGCCAACAGCTAAATATACCGTGTGTTAAATTCGAGGAAGCATCATGAAAAGTCGCAAACTGGCAACAAAACATTCGGGATAAAAAACGGGGAAGGCATAAAATGCGAAACGTCTTTCTTATAAGTTGTTAATTAGGCCATAAACCGAGGCATGGGCATAACAAAAGCGAATGTATTAGAATGATGTAGGCAATCACCCATGGTAATGTAAAATGGTTTATGGTATTCTCACAGTAGATGGATATTGCCATAAATTCTAGAGTCAATATTAGAACAGTAATTTCGTAATTAGTTAGCGCGGGTCGTAATAATTTATGTGCATGGCTAGCCGTTGCTCTCGGTTAATAAGCTAACTTAATTATTCCAAAATCTACCATTTAATCGCGAGTTTAAGCCCAGTCAGGAATATGCATTATTACGAGGTCGATGATGCATGGCTATTTTACATATTAACTGGAAAATTATCCTAGAATTGTCTATTGATTGTGCAAATAAGTAACAGCGAACGGCACGAGTCAAACGTGAGTTTTTCAACATTGTAACCAATATCCAGAATTTAAATAACCAGTCTTCGGACCACTCTCAAAACTGCTGATATTATATGTGTGTTTTAGTAGTGTTTTAGCCATTTCTGGTCTAAATAACCAATAAACATTTATCGACTTCCGACATTATGCTGTGCCATAAATATGTTTAGAGCTACACAACAATTTTGTAACACACCGTCCTAATACACTTTCCTAGTTTTATGGTTTTTACAATGTATATTTTATGGCGGATCGTAACAGTATCACTCATTTGGATAGTCAATTAATGCAGTATAAAACCAAAAACTATTTTCTGTTTTACTTCAGGAAGCAGAGTTAGTGTGCACCTAACAGCATCGGCTGTAAGTGCACCAGACGAAATTTACATATCTAAAATGGCAGATAGATAATTGGCTCTCGACGTAAAGGGAACTAGAAGGACATGTTAGGTCTCTCGGAGTGGCCCTCAGAGTCCAAAAATGCAAAGAGATATTAGGTCGTGAGTCCCATTAGGGAAGGTACAATGAGAGTGAAAAGGTGAGTTAAGCGTCTCAAGGAAAGTGCTGATGCGGACCATCTGTGTGTACGGCACGATACTCCTAGAGGCAACCCAGGTCTACTACGAGCCCCTCCGTAAGCATACAAGATACGAGATTGGTTCAATTGATTTGAGCAGATTTGCGCATTCTGGAGTTCTGAAATGTGCTGTTTCAAAAAATGAACTTTAACCGATTTTAGTAAAAGGGATACAAATAAGTTTCCGCCGTTTGATATCAAAAATTAGGAATTTATTGTGAAAGAACGGTGCATTACGGTTTATTCAAAGCATTGTTCATCGCTAGCCACTACTTTTTCCCATCTTTCTGACAACATTCGAATACCACGTCAAAAGAACTCTTCATCTTTTGAGGCTATCCATGAATCGACCCAATTTTTGGTATCTTCATATGATGTAAAGCGTTGCTCAGACAGAGCATGTGCCATCAACTGGAATAAGTGATAGTTGGATGGGGCAAGGTCTGGTGAATACGGCGGGTGGAGTAGAACTTCCCAATTGTTTCCAAATAGGTTTTGACCGGCACCGCAACATACAGACGAGCATTATCATGTAAGAGAATAATTTTGTCGTGTCTGGAGTAGTAATGGGCGTGTTTTTCCTTGAGTGCTCGGTTCAATCTCATTAATTGTGTTCAGTAGAGAGTTCCAGTAATGGTTGTGTTCGATTTGAGGAACTCATAATATATGACACCAAGCTGATCCTACCGAATACACAACATGAATTTTTTTCCATGAATATGGCCAGGTTGTCCCCATGATTTTCTCTTCTTTGGGTTATCGTAATGAGTCCATTTTTCATCGCTAGTGACTACTCGATGCAAAATCGGCGTTTAACGTCTCTCAGCTTCAATTCATAAGGAACCCATTCCCAACACTTTTAAACAATGCGAAATTGCTTGTCGAGTCACTTCTAATGTAAGTGCAAGTTCTTTTTGCGATTAGGATGAATCTTCCTCCAATAATACTTCCAATTCCGCATCTTCGTACACTTTAGGTCTTCCACTGTATTATTTGCCTTCCACGTCAAATTCATCGTTTTTAAATTTGTGAAACCACTCGCGACAACTTCTCTCACTTAAAGCAGCCTCACCACATGCTTCTACAAGCAATCGATGCACCTCAGCTGCAGATTTCTTTAAATTAAAGAAGTAAATTGAAAGTCCCCGCAAATGACGCTTATTCGGCGCAAAACTTAACATTATTGAACGAAACAAATTATGTGATGCTGATGAGGAGTCACTAATATTTGCCCCTCCTCCGCTCCCATAAGGGTGTGTTACTAGATGACCAAACTTACGATAGTACGTTTTACATCTGACAATTTCAAGATAACCTTCTGATGGGGCCATGTTTTGTCAAACGATAGAAACTTATTTGTGCACCTTATAACTAACGCACTCCTCTTCATGACGTCGCAGCCCCGCCGCAAACTCCCACGGCGCAGAAGGAATGTCGCGCAGGCGCGCTATTTTATTTATTTATTTATTTTTAATGATTAACATATTAACTATTACAATGTATCGATTTTACATATAATTAATATACAGGTTCACGGAAGAACGTTGCTTTAATTATTGAACTCTCCCAGTCATATCGGTTATACTAATTATTGCATATTAGATTCAATTACAGTATTTTGATTTGTTCTGATTTACATGTAATTACCATAGAGTCGCGCGCTTCGCGCATATGCAGCGCTCTAATTATTATCAGACTTCGCGATTCTATCACAGAATTTTGATTTGCTCCAATTTGCATATAATTATCATACAGTCCCACGGAAGAACGATCCCCAAATTATTAGGTTTTTGCGACCATATTATCGTTGTTGCTTATTAGCTATAAGATTCAATTTAAGTTTACGATTCGTGGGGAATAATTATCATACAGGACAGGACTGATTTCGTCAAAACTCCGGTCCTGTCCGTTCCGCCAACATCATGAGACGAGCCGCGTTTACCACCAGAGTACGGACCTGCCGACCCACGTTTTAAACCAGGACGAAGAATTTCTTGACTTTAAGTATTAGCTCTAGCAGGTAGCTGTATAATTCCAATTAGAGATAATCCAAAATCAAAAAGTCTCTGCTCTAATAGTCGACCAGGAGTGATGTTGACGAAAGAGACACTCAAATAGATCTTCTGCACCAATCAAATTTGGTGGGAAAATTTTCTTAAGCACAGAGTGTAAATTCCAGGAGTAATGGTCGATAATCAACGGTGCAGTGAAGTTCCATATTTTGTATATTTTTTGATATTTGATTGACGCAGTTTTTTTATTGTTCTTTAGATCTGCGACAGACCTTCTGCAGCACTGAAATTGGACGTAAGCAATCTCTTAATTATCCCTGTCGTAAGAAGGCTTCCAGAAGCTTCCAGGAGATACTAGAAAATTCTAGTTAGATAGAGCTTCTGCACCCAGGAAATAGTGGGCGAGAGGCAGTGGCGTACTTGGGCGACATGTACAAGGAAAATCACACTTGAAAGCTGATACAATGAAATTTAAAAACATTAAATTATATTAGGGAACATTCATGCAATTTGTCAGTTTCCATCTACTTTTTCCTTCAGCTTTTACTAGCATGTCCGCCATACAAAATAGCACAAAACAAATCAGGTGCTTTATGAGACATTCCCAAGTTAACACGTCTATATCCATTTCCTAGTACCTCCACCTGTCCAGTGCGGCTATTCCAGAGTTATATTAACCTTTTGCAAATATTGCAACTGCAAAGTTTTACTGCTGATCCTGGTTTAACTGCCGTTAAATACCGATGGTTTTTTTTGCTTATTTTGGAGCGGACAGTCCTGTAGGAAATAAAATGGCGCACCGTCACAGTAATTACCTTTATATTACTTGTCCCCTGGCACAAAAAAGTCATTAAATCTCTCGGAATTCTATCATTGTATTTGGTACGGTTTAACTGCAACTTAATAGCGCAGGGCCTTTGTGGAAGAAGGCTCCATTTGCCGTTGAGGCGCAGTACTTATTCATTCGCAGTGCAGAAACAGGGAAATCAATTACTTTACGTAATTTCACAGATGAATCCCCTTGCTTTGCTTCTCTACGAAATCCTGTAAGGAGACTATAATCACCCCATGCACACACGACCTATTAGTTTAATTATTAGGGTGAAATCATGTCTAAATGATGCCATATATGTATGTTTTGATGTAGGTATTAGCAGTTTGCTCCATCGCAGCGTCTTAATGTGTCTTGAGCTCGGACAAATAAATAACACACTAGCATGATCCACATAGCCTAATTGGATATCTGCACTTGTCAAGTAGATGTGCCCTTAAGCTAGGGCAACTTAAATTAAAATTGATTTAATCTTAATTTTAATTAAATTAAAACGTCAATTTGACACAGCTGAAGACATTCAGGCCCATTAGAATCACTCATCGTTGCAAAGAAGACGCGAATTGGTTCGTGGAATGAAATTTAAGGTCGAAATTGATGTATCTCTCGATTATGTTCAAATTTCGTTCAATCCGGTCGCAAGGTTTCTTATTTCATTAAGCAGAAAAAAGTGGATCCTCCTCTTTTAATCAAAGGAGTAGTCGAGTCAATAGACATTGAATTAAAGAAGAATTGAGTCTTTCGGATATAAGAGTTAGCATCAATTCGGTTTATTTTCACCGCAGTGAAGCGCTTTGGCTTAAGAAATTATTTTCTCCCCTTTGCGAGAACGATTTCGTATAATTTTAATTTACCATTCCAAACTTGTTTAAGTTGATTGCCTACCTACTGTTGATAAGATTAAAATTTAAAACCCGGAAAATTACCAGTCTATAAAGAAGCCCAAGCAACCCGCATAAAATGTTCTTTACTTCCTACAATGTCCTTAATGGCCGCGAATTCGATACTGATTTTATTCAAAGAATTTGTCGATTTGTACACTTACAGGGAAATCGATGGGTATCTTAGTTTGTCTGGTATTGGAATATATGATATGGAGTTCGGGGTACCGGGTGTTCGTGTAAAAAATGTTCGCCATTTGTATTTACATATCTATATGTTTATTATTTTTAAATGTTTAATTTATATATTTATTTTTTATATATTTATAATTGAAATATTTATTTCTATACAGGGCGTTTAAAAAAGACGCAGCAATATTTAAGGAGGTGATTTCTCAGGTCATTTTATGGAAAAAAATTTTCCATAAACATAGTTCCGGAAATGTATTGTTTCCAAGATACAATTTTTTTTTTAATTTTGTTAGTTTTTGAAAAATAATTAAAATATTAGGTGTACAACTTTGCTTCCGCCGTTTTTTTTCCGAATTTCGCGATTTTATTGTAAAAAACTAATTATACCTTTAGGATCCAAAGTATTGTCCATCGCTGGCCACTACTTTCTCCCATCTTTCGGGCAGCATACGAATCCCGTGTTGAAAAAATTGGACATCTTTTGAAGCGATCCACGATTCTATCCAATTTCTTACTTCTTCATAAGACCGGAAGTGTTGGTCAGCTAGCCCATGTGCCATGGATCGAAACAAGTGATAATCAGAAGGAGCTAGGTCAGGAGAATATGGCGGGTGGGGTAGGACTTCCCATTTCAATGTTTCCAAGTATTTCTTGACCACTTGCGCAACATGGGGTCGAGCATTATCGTGCTGCAAAATCACTTTATCATGTCTCTCGTTGTATTGCAGCCGTTTCTTTTTCAATGCTCGGCTCAAACGCATTAATTGGGTTCGATAAAGAGCACCTGTGATTGTTTCAGTTGGTTGTAACAGCTCATAATATATTACGCCGAGTTGATCCCACCAAATACAGAGCATGATTTTGGAACCATGAATAGACGGTTTGGCCGTCGACGTGGAAGCATGGCCGGGATATCCCCAAGTCTTTTTGCGTTTGGGATTATCGTAATGAACCCATTTCTCGTCCCCAGTCACAATACGATGCAGAAATCCCTTCCGTCTTTGCCTTGCAAGCAACTGTTCACAAGCGAACAGACGCCTGTCAATATCTCTTGGTTTCAACTCGTACGGCACCCAATATCCTTGCTTCTGAATCATTCCCATGTCTTTGAGGCGTTTTGAGATTGTTTGTTGAGTCACTCCCAATGATTGTGCCAATTCTTGTTGACTTTGACACGAGTCTTCGTCAAGTAATGCTTCCAAGTTCGCATCTTGGAAAACCTTCTTTCTTCCACCGCTATGTTGGTCTTCGACGTGAAAATCACCGTTCTTGAAGCGCTGAAACCACTCACGACATGTCCTTTCACTAATAGTGGCTTCCCCATAAGTATCTGAGAGCATTCGATGAGCCTCAGCAGCAGATTTCTTCATATTGAAGCAGAAAAGTAAAACCTCCCGCAAATGACGAGAATTTGGCTCGTACACTGACATTTTCAATTGCGAATAACTTTATGATGAAGACACAAATAGACTAATATTTTTATGAGGTTATGTTAACAGGTGCCCAAGGCTCCTGCATGCCCACATGGGGTTATTTATTTCGATCATTACTTACCGCTACATACATCTATTCAAAAACGGCGGAAGCAAAGTTGTACACCTAATATTTTTTAACCAATTTTTTTGAAATTTAGTAACAGTGTTTGTAGTAATAAGGGGCTGATTTGGTCCTAACTAGATTAAAATTATTAAGTCCAGTGGCGTTTTTGTACGATAAATGGACATGCAATAAAATGGTTTTTATTTTTATCTCGAAAACGAAGCAAGATACGCCGAAAATTCAAGAGACAAAAAAGTTGTATTTTTAGTTGCTTTATCTAAAAAAATATATAGAAATGTAATTAACGTCAGTGGCGTACATTCTTTTGTCAATAAATTTAGTTAAGGTCCCGCCCTGACGCCACTGGACTTAATAATTTTAATTTAGTTATCAGCTCCTTATTACTACAAGCACTGTTACTAAATTTCAAAAAAAATGGTCAAAAGATATTTTAATTATTTTTCAAAAACCAACAAAATTTTAAAAAAATTAACACCCTGTATATTAGAAACAATATATTTCCAGAACTATGTTTATGAGAACTTTTTTTCGAAAAATGACCTGAAAAATCACCCCCTTAATTATTGCCGCGCCTTTTTTAGACACCCTGTATATCATTTATACATATATATATTTATAATTTGTATATTTGTTACTTATACTAACCTAAGCGATACTGAGTGAACTCCCGAAATTTTTAACTTCAGCGCAATACACCAATTCGATCGATTGTGTAGAAAACGCGAGCTTAACAGTTTTCAATACTTGAAATTCGTCAGAACCTTTGCCGTTAAAAATATCCAATAAACATATTTAAATCTAAACGATTTCCGCAATCATTTAATTTTCAACGACTAAACCCTAGAATGAAATATCTGCGATAATTAAACGTTGAGCTAAAACCTCCGCCACGTTCAGTTAAATGCAGTAATGAACCTAACGAATTTAAATATAAGAGGAATACGATATAGCAGGCAGGATTAGGCACTCCTGCTTCAACGCATATTACACGTGTGTGAGCAGTTTTATCTGATTAAAAACATTAAACTCTTTTCCCTGAAGGCAGGACTTTGCGATTAACTTTAGAACGGACGGCAAAAATATGGCGGGTATAAAATCGCCACTGCTAATTACTATCGCTTTCCAGAATGCTACTTTGGGGGGCGTTCCATGCAACCGAATCCCAACATTCTTCTGCTTTGGCTGTACTTCCCTGAAATAAATATCTACAAACAAAGCCTCCGCATAATCCGGATTAATCATAATTTTGATTAATTTGAGCTTTGAACGTTACAAATTAATCAGGAAGAGGAGCGCGCGTAACTAATAACTCTCCATTAGGTCTATTAAGTGTCTACTCCTGGATGATTTCCTACGACTTGTTGAGATTTCATTCATGCCTAAACTTAAAGGAATCATATTTCCTGAAGGTTCATAGGAAACAAAAATAGCTTACATAGTAGCTTCGCTTAATGTTACGAGTTTCGCATTATGGGTTAAGTAGCAACATTGGGCGAATTTGAATGGCGTTTTGTGTCTCATTTAGGATGGGGATCTTGCAGTTTTTTATCCCTTTGGTTCAGTTTAGTGATTATGAGATCATTAGGTTGACAGATGATGCCCTGCAGTTTAATTTCTCAATTTAGTTAATTTGGAACTTAATTACGCCCTGGTCGCAGGGGTCGTATGACTAGAGCAAGATCATGGCAGTAGTTGTAACGATGCTCGTTGCTAGTTTTGGTTATAGAGGTATTTTACTGGTTGTTCAATAGATGGTTCAGTTTTTGAAACCCAGGAGCTGTATTCTTCTTCTTTCCGTTTTTGTTCCATTTCCATTCCATTTCCATTCCATTTCCATTCCATTTCCATTCCATTTCCATTCCATTTCCATTCCATTTCCATTCCATTCCATTTCCATTCCATTTCCATTCCATTTCCATTCCATTTCCATTCCATTTCCATTCCATTTCCATTCCATTTCCATTCCATTTTCATTCCATTTCCATTCCATTTCCATTCCATTTCCATTCCATTCCATTTCCATTCCATTTCCATTCCGTTCTACCACCATACCGGCGTGCTCTTCGCCCCCGTCTTATATCAGAACTTCTACTAGCCCACCTGGATTATACATTCCGTTGTGAATCGCGTCCGTTTCAGACCGGTTTTCCACAGAATCCAACAACGCTTCCATATTTTTCCATTTCCGTTGCATTTTCTAAATTTTAAAGATGCATATTCATTTGCCTTCCCCTGCGAAATTCCATGTAATAATTTACATAAAGGCTCGCTAAAACAATACGAAATAGATACTAATATATCAGGCTCTGGTTGTCGGTAAGTCTGTCCGTCCGAATTAACGGGGAAACTGTCAACTCGCCAAATCTGTTTGTGCCATTAGGATATTTCAGTAAAATTGCATCAGTCCGATGGAATTTAATACCCCCATTCACGCATAAGCCTCAGGAAAACCCCATTATGCCCAACAATGCTACTATTGTGACTAGCATAACACATTGATGTTTTTGAGGCTGGAAGGGGGAAATGTTAGAATGGGTAATTGGACCCATATTATCAGTTGTGGAATTTGCTAATGTGCGAGCTGAGAAGGTTTTATTTCTTTAAATAACACAGCTTTGCGAGCACTTTCCATGTGTTTTCCATCGAAGTTTATTGAACGTATTACTGACCCCCCCCCCCCCCCCCGTAATTAGGGCAATCGCGAATAAGTAAACTTTTGCACTGGTCTTCGTTGCGTGTCTTCAGGAGACTCCACAGGGTAGTTCAGGTTACAGGTTAACCACAAGTACCATGGTTCATCGGAGAGGAGCGGTGCTGTCCTTCATCGCTAAAGCGAGACTCCCGGGTACCAAGAGAAGAGAGAAGTCCCAGAATTTCAAATCATCTAAAAACATTTAGAATGCTGTACATCCTTGTCTTGGACACCCTGTATATCACGTGAAATGCATGTAGGAAAGTTAAAAAATGCTTTTTCCCTGTTGCGTAAAAACCTTTTACACAGCGTGTAACAAACTCAAAATAAATTAATTTATGCCCGGCAATCCGCACAATCTGTTTGCAGCAACCGCCGCTAATTATATTTTGTTATAAGCATACCGCGGCTATTTTTTGCAAAGTAATATGATGGTCCGGCATGGCCAGTCCCGCCATATCGAAAGGGTAATTTCAATCGAAAAACGACAACTAGCCCTTTGAATAGTGCAGTTCTGCTTTTAGCGTCCCTATACGGTGCTCAGTATTGGAAATCTGCATTCATTTGGGAGAGCGTCGAATCGACTTCTATGCTGGGAATTTTCATAAAGTTAAAATGAAACTGGTTACGTTGGGGGGAAGGGATCAAAGCCGTTGTTTGTTATGGCAATGGAGAATTTTAAGTCTGGCGAGTTTGGGCCCGTGAGGGCCTATTAAAGCTGTTATGTAAGAAGGAAGTGAGTATGGAGATTTAGAAGAGGTGCTCGAAGAGGTGGTTCTAGGCGCAGCTCAGTGCAACTTCTTAAATTCTGAATCGATCCCAAAACGCCCGTTCTGCTCCTATTTTGACCTTTTTATGGATAACTCATTTGTTTTATTGCATCCTGATAAAACTTAACTAACTACGCTACTGTTCTGGATTCGAGCCACTGCACTCTTTATGCCCAATAAGAAAATTCCAACTCCGACGATCGAGTTTTAGTTTGATCCAGAGACCTTGGATGCGACGATTCAACAATTGACGATCGAATGGTTTTTACCCATCGTGGCATGATTCCAGAGCCGTCTGAGGCAACAACGCCAAAATGATCCCATGCGCAGGGCCGACACGCAAGACAGCATTTATTGGGGAAATATGGTGACCTAATTCGCTACCTGCACCAAACATCCCCTCGCTCATCAATGGCTGGTTCCAACTTCCACAAATCCCCTCCTGTGTCCTAAATAGCATTTTTTTCGCTCGTAATAAAATAGTCCCGCATACAAGGTTCATTTAATAGATATAAATGAATGTCGTTTTGTTGCATATTAGGATGATTGCCAGTAATCTAAAGCGGGCCATTTCAGTGCAAAAGAATGACCATGATATAATGCTGGACCGCTTGAGTGACAGACTAATCTTTCAGTGACATATACCGAGGTTCGTTTATAAATGACCAGCGTTCACCAAATGCAAATAACATGTAAATGTGCCCGGGTTATAGCTATTCGACAGGGCCGTGTTGGATGCATTAAGACATTGGTCGTGAACCTGAGGTGACCCAGATTCGAAGATATGCGGCTTACATCGAATTTCCTTCGTATCGACGCAGGCTTCGCTCACTCGCCACTTCATTACATCAAATTCCCATCCTTGCGGGGCAGAAAATGGCGTTTTCAGCGGGACTGGATCTCATCATGAATAAATCAAGCCCCGGCCCTGCATAACGGATGGGGAATCTATAGCATGTCAGTATCCGTATATATACGTATATTATGGCCCTCATGTCCACTCTCTGAACAAAAAGACGGGATTATACGGGGTGCTATACCCTTACTGACCACCCACTGGCCGGGATGTGGGAAAATGCTCAATTCCGGTTTAACCCCATCATTTAGCTTAATCAAATTTTTATTTCGATTAAATCGCTTCTAGTTCATTTGCTAAGTGTTTAGCGCTTTTAAAGGCATTTAAATTGGACATTAAATTGATTATTTAATATTCCTAGTCATTTGTATGCAAGTTAAATGTATTTTATGAAAATCTTCATGCCCATTCGTCTCTAGTGAAATTATTTCTGTACGATCTACGCCAATATCCCTCAAATCATTCAGTATGCCTTCTTAACATAAAAAAGTTGTTGTTATTGTGTTGGTTTTTCTTGTTTGTACATTTGTGTGATAGTGCCCACCTGAAACTCATTTCTGGTTTGCTTGCAGTTGGCCGTCTGGTTGGTTTAACATGAACAATCATCTATTTGTTCTAGTGGTATGTCTGGAATTAACTTTTTATTCATTTAAATAACGAATTCTTACGATAATTTTAAGTGGATTGGGTCAGTAATATGGTCAGTAAAGGCAGAAAAGGAGCAAAGTTTAGATTTGTACCTCAATAAACAATCAAACATTTTGGATAATCGATTAGCAACGAATGCTGATGGTAAGTTACGAATTAAATATAAACCACCCCGTATGCAAGATATAATCTTCAAGAATCATTTGAACTGAATTAACATGACCTAACTTGGCTTAACCCGATTTTTTTTCTCACGACGAAAACCTTCAAGATTCCCGACCTATTGTTCTGGCGGCTGTGTATTGTGGGATTCACCGATACACCCACTCGGGACCAAAGAGCCTCCTCCTACTCCAGACCTGTCCCCGAGGGATATATCGTCAGGGTGGGGAAGATTATGAATAGCTACTGTCTACTCTTCTCGTCTTCTGCTATTCCATGTTTTGTTCATTTGTTGTATTTTTAGAACATCTACATTCCCTTTCGGTTATATCAGTCCTGCTCGCCCTTCGTATAATCGAGAGAGTCTCCCCATGCTCGGTTTGTGTCCTTTCAAGTTTCGGGGCAACGCCACTCTTCCTCCTTTCGATCCCTTTGTCTATCCCCTTCTAGTCCCATATCGTGTTGTTACCAATCCTGATGTATATGTCCGACAGAAATTTTTCTCTTCGACAATGAATATTGTTCCTGCATGTTTGCGTTTTCCTCTGAGATGCTTGTCTTTGCACCGTGGCATCTAAATGTTTATGATCGTTTTTGGATGTTTGCTCCCCTCGTTATATCGTCTTAATCTTCTATGGCCTTTCCTATCGTGTTTGTCCCAAGAACTGATTTCTGATAACACAATAGATTATTACTTCGGTAAGTCCGCGTTCGCAAACTCTCCGGTTTTACCCATTGAACTTCCATGCTTCTGCCTTCCGCGTCTGCTACCTCTGTCTTCTCCCTCCGGGGTTGGTTCCCGGACTCGGGGCAGGAGGCATCCAACGGTCACAACTTTGAGGAGCGGACAGGTTTTTAATCCCCAAACTAACCTCGACTAACCTAAACTAATTTGAGATACGGTGAATCTCACGAAGCCTTGAAAAATCAGAATGAAGCAGGAAAGTAGAAAAATATTTTGCGAATCTGTTTGCGTAAAGTCACAATACGAAAACAGTTTTGCTCTAGATCTACTCAAGAAGGTGTGCAGATGCAAAATGCAAGATTCTAATGGTTCGTGTAAAGACATAGTAGACTCAACTCCTTACAACGAAAATAGCTATAATAAACCCATGATTATTAATGATTGTGATTATTGATGATGTCCACTAAGCCATCTACACAAATTACTAAAACGTAAATAAGAATTCTTATCTTTGGGACATCATGTAGCTACAATAAAAACTACAATAAAGGTCAATAGTAGGTCCCCTACAAGACTCCGTCTTTATACGCTGAATTATGATATCTTTATGCTCATTTGCATGTTTTAATGAGCGAAGTGAGAAATGAAATCATATATTGCGTCGTGATAAATCACTAGCGTGATTAATAGCATAATAATCATTATTGGGGAGATACAAGCCAATTAGATATAGATACATCTTGATAGCTCATAAATCTGGAATCACATTAGGTAATACACAGTTCGAGTCGCTATCTTTTAAAAACCAGTGTTTGTCCATTAATAAAGGAAGGATAAAGGCAGGATGAAAACAACAACATTATTAAGTCTTCCTCCATATATTACAGAATCCGAAGAGCCCATATTATCAAGTTTTCGTCATAAGAACACCCCTGAGGACCCACGCATCCATGTCTATACGCTCTTCAACAAGACCTTTATCTCCATAAATGAAGAGGTTTTTCTTGCAACCATGGGACGTGTTTTGAGCATGAAATTTTATTCAACTTTTGAAATCCCTGAGACCATCTTTTTTAAGGTACAACATGGTACTACCTAAATAGTAGTGAATTAACGGGAAATTGTAGGTATTTGAGTACGAAGAAATTGGCTTTTTGGCTCTCTCCACCCCAAATGAAATTTTGATTTATACCATCCGAGCAAATGAAACTGTGCCCACCTTCATGCAGAGCATTTTGGCCCCCCGTTCAGCTGAAGGATTATTCTTCGTGAACGAAGGTAGTGTGTACTTGATTTCTGGAACAGCTAGGGCTGGCCACATGGCATCTATCAGGTAAGTAGCCATGGGTCGAACCATCATGACTGTTGATCGTGCATCTCCCTCAGCATCTACAAATGGTTTGGCACCTATTTTGATCGCGTAGATTTGCTCCACACTTCTGAAATTACCACCTTGGGCAGCTTCGCACATAAAAATTCAGAGATAGTTATTGCTGGACAAAGTTCTGATAACTACGAAATGGTTTGAGATCGCGCATTCTTAAAAACTAGTCTTATTGACTTCTACCTCTGCAGGGCAGCTGGTCATCTGTTTATATGTTTAAGCAGGACAAGCTGAAGAAAATACAACAATTGCACCTCCAGAATCCAATCTACATGAACATTTTTCTGCTAAAAAATATTCCTCACGTGTTGATTTATGAAGAAGGACACAGCCAAGACCTCTATAAATGGAACGGTAAAAATAGTCTTATCTAGAAACAGTTGACCATTACAGGACACAAAAATGCTGGCCTCGGCAGTAAAAGATCTTTTACTGCCTCTTAAAACTGTCATTCAAACGCGCCTCTAAAAAAGCTTTTAAAGAATAACAGACTGATTTCTGTTGAATTCGAGAAAAGCAGCATGTTCTGCTTTGCGTTGAGCAACAATTGTTTCGTTAATTTCCTTAGGTGCATTTCAGGGTATGAGCTAGTTCATAAAGACACATTTCATTGGAAAGAAAAAATCGAAAAGTCGCTAGTCGTCTATGCAAATTCCACTCCATTCATTGTTCATGTTCAAAAGGTAACGTAAAATTCACGTTTCATGGAAATTTTTTTAATGATTAGTCATTTCCCTGTGGAAAAAGCTGCCGTGTGTTTTGACTGCAATTATTCACAGGAGAAATTTACAATTCTGAAACCGCAAAAAGACACCATTCTTCTATACAAAACAAAGAGCTATAGGGAGAATTATTCGGTTATATTTGACATTGACAAAGGAGAAAACGAAAGAGGCAATATCACTTTTATAGCCGGTTTAAACGCAGATAACATAATAAACATCTCTGGGATGAGTCTCGGGGCACATGCTGAAATAGGTAAATTTATTATTTAGATATAACGCTCGTAAAACAAATTTCAATTTGTCTATTTTATAGAGACAGAACAAGACCAAGCGCTTCGGAAATGCTTTCATAATTTAGAGGAGAAGGTTTACGACCGGAGAACTCGGCTAAATCAAATGAGTAATTATGTTCCTGGAAACCCTATGGAAGAACGGAAGCGAAACCCTCAAAAGAGGAACACTTTGAATGCTACTGAAGAGGTAAAATGGTTTTTTTTAAATTTTATTCTAGAACTTTTGTGGGAAAAAATTGAACTTCCAGAAATTTCCCCATTTTTAATGTTAGCAAATCTACACGTGGTTTTCTACAAATACGTCACACGGAAGCGACGCTTTCTGTCAAAAAGACTTTGGAAACAAAACAATAACTCTTTTGTTGTCAGTATGAACGGCCTCTCCGCGTCTTCTCCCATTTCGCTCACGAAAAATCCCAAATTTCCAGTGAAAATGTGGAAAAAATTTGAAAAAGCTTGTGCGAAGTTAAAGGTTGATTTCATAAAACCGTAACTACCGTTCGTACGAGATTGTGTCCCGCTCAAAACAGACAAAAATCGCACTTTTGAAATCCGATTTTGTTTAACAATACTGGGGAATTGTATCGTTTGTATTCGGGATTCCGAAGGTGCACGATCACCGAACAGCATACTGGAAAGAACTTAAATTGAATCGAAGTTACAGTTCCTGGCTATCGAGAAAAAAAAGTCATAGGCGGACGTGAAACCGGACAGTGCAGTGCGAGCTGTGTTGAAAATAATTAGTAATTGTAATGTCCTCGGTTCGCCTCTTCCTCAAGCATGGGTAACTAAGTACTATCCATACTTACTATACTGTGAAAAATAATTTTAAAAAATGCTGACGAATCCATAATCAAAAAGGCACCATTTTCCATGTAAAGTATAAATTCTGATACCAAATTAAAATTCCTTCTTCAATTCTATAATTTTTCAGTCTCTTGCCTTATTTTCGTCTTTTTCACCATTTTCGCAAAATTTGCAAAAATATTTATTGATGCAAATTAAAAATATAAAGGAAGTAAGGAAAAAATAATGATCCGGCTCAATTATCAGCTATCTGAAGCAATTCGTAACATTTAATCATGTTCCTCAAAATAAAAACAAATCTAAACGAAAACAAAATTATAAAAATTGTTGAAAATGTCCTCCTACTAAGGTGTAAGACTTTACTCTTTGCCACCCTGTATATGCAAAGTGGTGCTTTTTTGACCAAGGGTTTATTAGCATTTTTTAATTATTTTGCAGAGTACTATCATTCCCTGGAATATTTTCATAATGATACATTACAGCCTGTGTAATAAAATTTCAAAAAACTTAACCTGAACTAACTTAACTGATTTTTTTCAAAACTTTGACGCCCTCTATCTCGAAATCAAAGTGTTAGCGGACTTAAGTTCACATAAACATTTTGCCTTAGTTTTTATCATTTTTCTTAGTAGCCATATAAGTGAAATTATGTTTTAGGATACAAACAATGAAGCCAAATTGACTGCCTTAACTACCCGATTAAATAAACTGAAGCTCGTTTTAAATACGGAGGGAAATTCCACTCAACTCGTAAGTTGCTTCTATTGCATTATGAACCCTATAATAAAGGTCTCAATACTTTGTTGCTTATTCATTCTTTTTGCCCTAGGACACATCACTTTACAAATTATCGTGTCTAGGTCAATAAATAATTAAAATAATCATCGTGTCCTTTTGGTTAAAATGATGTTGACGATCGCGAATGTAGTAAAGAACTGTTTTTTATTTAATCTTGACAACTATTTAAATAAACTAATTTGACAAAAAGTAACTATTCGCAAATACTCTAAAAAATAATAATAATTGATGGTTTGCCAGACCTATCTATGACAATAACCAGATTATAATACACCTATAAATAAACTAATTATTAACAATTAAAAAGGAACAAGTAAGGAAGTAAATCAGGTACTCACAATCAGCACCTGACCTAAATTACGTACACCACAATCGTTATGCACAAACATCAAGTTTTTTAGGCAGTTAGTGGGCAGGTCATCATTAGGGGCAATATTACTGCTAAAACTATAAGAACGAATAATTTGGTGTTCAATACGACAAATGGAAAAGAGTGGAACCCAGATTTGTGGCTGCGATCTAACGAAGAACAGACTATTAAAGGACCTGTGAATATTGAAAGCCTCAAAACTAATATTTTAGTTGCAAGTGGGAATGCTTCAAAATTGTTCGAGGGTAAATCAGAATTACCTCAATACCATTTATCATATAGGCAAATTCAATCACCGCATTTTAGATCTTCTTCGAAGTAATGATGAAAGATACATAAAAGGGCAACTTAAAGTTAAAAACATTATTGTTCCTAAAATTTATTCTCAAAAAATCAATAATATCGATATCCACCTTATTGTCAGGAAAAATAACTCTACCAAAATTAAAGGTGTCAAATCATTTGAAAATGTCTTCGCTACAAATTCAACAGTTCTTCAACTCAATGGGGTGAGCAAAAATAGAAAAATTACTGAAAAATAAAATTTTCATTTATGCAATATCTGTAACAAGCTCAAGTATAATTCAGAAATTATGATTCTTCCTTTAGAAACCTCTTAAAGCAGCTCCTGGAGTCTTTCAAGGAAATCTTCAGGACCTGAAATTTGCTCCTCATGTCTATATTAACAATCTGGATGTAGAGTATTTGGATGGTATTAAATGGTCCGCATTTGAAGCAGCGGTCTTTGAGATCGGATCAGATAGCCTTATTGACGGTATTCAATTGTATTAAATTACCTTAAAGGAACCAATAATGTATCTCTAGGTAACTTAACGGTACCGGAAATTACATTAAACTCACTTGAAACGAAGTTCTTAAACGGCATTCAAGTTAAAGATCTTATGACTATAACCACGGAACAGAATATCACTACGGACATAAAGTTTCCCCACATTGATGCTTTTAAGATTGAAAGCGAAACTGTGAATGGAATCAATATTTCCAACAGTGTCTTAATTGATCAAAATGCGACAGTCAAAGGTATTGAAATATGAATACCAAAATAGGTCGCGATATTGCAATGCTACATTTTACAGGAAAAGTGAAGATTGATCATATTACAGTTAAAAATAATCTAAAAGTACTCAAAAATGATATTCCTTACATCAGAAAAGACGGTCATGTCTTTGGAACGAATCAATCCGATTTAATGCAGAAATACTCAGCAAATATCATCATTAGAGGAAATCTTTATATCAATAATTTATCAATATATCCAAATTCTACTATGGATATTAATGGTAAGAACTATACAATGGATGATATCAATGGATATTGGACTAAGAATGGTGATCAGGCAAGTCTTAGACTATACGTGTCCTAATTTAGATTTACGGTAATTATTCCAGCAAATTCCAGTCTATTTGGAAGCCATGAATGGAGTGTCGGTACCTCATTTAAATACGAATTTCATAAACGAAGTTCCAATGTTGAATTTTGCTGTAAACAGCAATGAGACTGAGATCAAAAGTCGATTGGTCTTTAAAAATATCACTGTAAATGGTGATATTTTGGTAAATAATCAGAATAAGCAATTATTCAACTTGACCAGTTTAGTTTCTGAAACAGTGAGAAATGATGGAAAAAGGTATATTTCGTCAACTTCGCTACTATTCTTTAGATTCTTAAATGAATATTGTTTACTGTTTCAGATACATAATTAGAGGCAAGAAGATATTCCACAATACGTTGATAACTAGGATTTTAGAAGATAATGTGAATAAAGTATTGCCACAGAAGTTTTCTGGTAAATACGTAAGTCTAAAGAAACTTGTAAAGAACACCAATAATTATTTTCAGAAAAAAAGACTTTTCAGTCAATCACTGTTAAAGGAAACTTAAAAGGAAATATTTCGACAGAAACAATAAACAACATGCCAAAGACTGAAAATTTAATTAACTTGAATAGTCCACAAAACTTGAGCAATTTGTCATTGAAAAATGCTTCAGGTACATCATATCCTTATTATTATCATAAATAATTCAGTTTCAAATTTTCAGTTGGGAAACTTTACGTCAGAACTATTAACAACTATAATGTTGAAGAATATATGGAAAAACTAGACATGATAATGAAAACGAAACAACTTAAGGCCATACATGTAAAAGGAAATCTCAGTGTACAGCAGATAGAGGATTTGAATACTATAAATGATCACAATATTCTGAGCTTAATTAATCAGGTAGGTAGCTAGTAGATTTCCTTATTGGTATACTCTAAAAGCTTATCGCACCGTATGACGGCAACGAAGTTTTTTCAGAATATAATTTATATAGCAACTTAGAATTCTGCTGCAACAAAGTTGAAAAAAAGTCTCTGAAACTATAATATAGAGAAACCGTTCTTAATGTATTTTTCCTAATTTGAAGAGCAATTTCCAAAGAAACACCAAGGCAGATTTAGTTCAAGATATAAAATTTTCTGGCAAAATCCATATAGGCAATCTGGTTGCTGAGACAATAAATAAAATTGACTTCTCTTCATTAACGAAGCGAATACTCCACAAGGGTCATAACCAGTCAATTAGTGGAAGATTCACATTTAATAATCTCAAAACAGGTAAGGAGTGAATCAAAAAGGAAAAAATTACTAGATATTCTTTTATTAATAAAGATAAACTTACTGATTATGAAAAATAAACGTATTTTTCATAATCAGTCATAAACGTCATTTTTTATTATTTCTAATTATGTTGAACTGATTAATCCATAATATTTGTAGAACATTTAGTTACAAAAATGATAAACGAGTTCAATGTTACGAACCTCATCAACACATCTTCAAAGAAGCCTCAAGTGATTTCAGCTCCGGGAGGAATTACGCTTAGAAATACGAATTTGGATAATTCTGTGAAAGCAACTCATATGCATCCTTGCAATATATACGAAGCAATGAATCACATTCGTTCACCACAATCTCAAGAATGGACAGAGATTGAAATAATAGGAAATATAACTATTCTTGATGAAAACTCCGACTTGATTAGGATTATCGATAAAAGCGTCAAGAGAAGAGAAAACAATACAATTCTTGCCCCCGTTAGTAGTTCAAAATGTGTCCTTTCTTCCTATCATCAAAAGTCAATACTTTTAGGTAGTAATCAATGGAGACGTTGTAGCACACACTGTCACAATAAAAGATAAGCTGAACAATATTGACTTAGAACATCTAATTGAGGATGCAATTTTGATTGATTCGAAAGAAGACCAAATTATTACGGGCTATAAAAAGTTTCAAAACATTATAGGCGCCGAATCATTAACAGTCACTGGAAATGCAGATGTCCTCATTGTTAATGACTTCTTTATTCCAGAACTTCCTAAGAGAATAATTCCTGCAGATGCTGTTAACAATTTCACCATCTTAGGCGAGAAAGTTTTCTTCGCAGGGCTTCAGACTGATAAGCTTCTGGTACCTTATCTCAGTTTTCTAAAAAATCGTTTTCCATTTCTTTGTATTTTTTAGACTAACCGCATAGCAGGAATTAATCCAGAAAATATCGTTAATACAGCCAAACTTCGACAAATTCCCAGCGCAACATTTGATTCTGTAAGAGTGGAAAATAACTTGAATGTAAATAATATGAATAATTTCAATTTGGATTATGTATTGAAAAACAGATTATTAACAAATATTACTGAAAAACAAGTTACAAACGCTATATACTACTTCACAGATTTAGAAATTAAAGGTGAGTTAATGTGTTAATTATTCCATCTTATCAAATACTGATCAATTTCTACATAGAAAACATTGAAGCTAAAACTGTGAACAAAATTCATTTGGCGAATGTCGTTTTTGATATCAGCAAGCAGAAAGTTAAAGCTCCAAAATTTTTTATGGATGATATTACCTTCTTGGGAAATGTTACAGTTGATTATCTCAATAATGTTCATGTTGCCGAGTCTTATAACGACTCAGTCTTCCGCGGGGATACAGATGCTATTAATGGAAGCATTGTAAGTAAAATGTTATTCTAGAATATGCCTACAGGATATGAACAGAATATTACATCGTTCGTTAATGTATAATCCTGTCAACTTATGAACATTAGCGTTAGTCTAGAAGTTTGATGCCGGCTTGAATTTTCTTCCTCCGACTTTTTCTTGATATAATGGTGGTTAAAATATTACACTATTTCAGACAATACTAAAATCAGTTAAATTTGAAAATAATATTAATATAAGCAAAATCAATGGTTTTCCTCTGAATGAAATCAAAAGAATCATAGACACTAAAGCAGCTAGAGTTGAAGAAGAAAACATTTTCGGGGATATGAGGAAAATAAAGGCTATAATTAAGGATAACATAGCCAGCGTTCAAAGTAAGTCCCAGATCTTTGACTTATCAAAACCTGCCTCATCTTATATACAATAAAAAAATTGTTCCTAGATATACCAAAAGATTTTATGTATATCCAAAACTCTGAAGATCGGCGATTGGGAATTCATAATGCAACTGATGCCAGAATACCAATGATCAAAGATTATGTCACGAAATACATTACTAGCGAAGAATCTCACGAGAAATGTAATTTACCCAATGAATGTAAATGTTTTGTACAACATTCGTATGCGATAACACCACAACTTTCTGTCACTCCCATACTCAATAAATCACATCGAAGAGTTTTTAGCTATGAAAACGATTTCATAACGGTTAATTTTTCCACGAATAGTATTAGCACCAGTACAAAATGCAGGTAAGAACATTTTAACGTTATATGCATCTTGAACAACGCTAGAATTACATTTCTAGAGCTAATAATACTGACGACACAAGTGAAATTTCTACTATGGTCTGGAGTACTTCTAGTAAGGAAACAGACAATGGAAGTTTCCAAGCATATCCATCACATTTCAGGGGCTACATTAGTGACGTTAAATTTTTCACTTCCAACAAAGGTGTCACCTACGCCATTATAGCCAAATATTACGACCCTATTGCTGATACTCATGATCTAAATTGCTCAATCTTCAGATTTAATGACGACAAGGTACTACATAAATTAATTGTAATTTTACGAGTTCTATCTAAACTCGGCTTTATCTCTTCCAGAGAAGTACTTCAGAAATTCAAATCATTCCCTCTTATGGAGCATGGACACTATATTTATTGCACACTGATCAGGGAATTATTCTTGTTATAGGGAACTTAGGCAAACAGCCTTCAACTGAAATATATCGATTTAATGAAACACTTGAGAAGGTGAATATTTAGAAAATAGTCCAACTGTACGTTTTATATCCTTTTGATTTTTCAATAAGGAATTCCACAGAAAAATATATGTGCATAAAATTTTTAGTTTCTACATTTGAGAAGTCTATCATTTGGATATACCAAGATAGAAGGCGTTGTTGTTGAGAGAGACAGCATGATAATATTAGCCAATGGAGAAGAGCCCGTTCATATTCTCAAATATCATCCAAAATGGGACAACTATTATTATTACCAAAATTTTGTTCTAGATGAACCGGTTCTTAGTTTGTCGACGTTCTATATGGGAGGTACGTACCCTTTAATTCAATACATTTAAATTTATTTAAAGATATATTTCTTCTGTTACTCAGGTTTCGGTTCTGATGCCTACCTTTGCATTGTGACTGAGGATAACTATAAGATCTACTCGTTTCAATACACGGATGGTTGGATATTAGAATCACAGGGAATTAAGAGGGGTTTAAAGAATTTAATACCTTTCAATTTAAATGGCCAGTTGTATCTTTTTGCCCATTCAACCAGCAAATACTCAGTACTGCAAGTGGTCACCCATACCTAAGATTTGAAAAATAATGTGATTGTGAGTGATACTATTGTTTTAGATGTATGTTATGTGTTATTAACTTGATTCAATATATATTAGGTAATTTATCTTTAACTGTCAAAATATCTATTTATTGCACAAATTAGAAATAGCCTTATCAACGAATATTATTATTTATAAACGATTTAGTTCTATTATTACAGCGTCAGCCGAAAATGCCCAAGGGACTGAATGCTAGAAAAATCCAAAATACTCAAAAATTGTATTGAAGAAGTCTTAATAGAGCAACTTTATTGGGTACAAATTATTTTGAAACACTCGCATGTCAAGTACTTGTTTCTTAATGTAAATATAAAGAGTGGCCCTGAAATGACTATGCAACACTTAACCAAAAATAAGATGTTCTAGGTAAACTTATCTATATCCAATGTTGCTTTGTATTACCTCTACAGAAGACCAAAAATCTCAAATTAATTCATTTTTTCGAAATAATAGCTAAACGCTTTTATCGATTTTCACTCATTTTTAAACTGAGTTACTACATAAAATGGCATGTTTTGATATAAGCAGGATCTTTTTTTAATGGTTGGAAATATTAAAAATGGCGCGTAGCTCGTAAACAAAAGTTTGTATTTTTGTTACGCCCTGTACGAATGATTTTAATTTTCTCTCTGGCACAAGCTGGCTTTATTTTGAAACTTTTTTATGTCTTGTAAAATTTTCACCAGGCATACAGTTTCTCTACAAAAAAATTACAATTTATCATTGTTATGAAAAACAATGTTAAAGAAATTGTGTTTTGCGGTTCTTATGAAGCTATAAAATAAATATTTCGTACAACTGACATATAGATAGTGTTTACTATGGTTGTTGTTAATCGAAGTTGAGTTTATTGGAAATTGAATAATTTTTGGTCTTTTAAAATGGGATATTATTCTATCGCTGAGATTTTTCGGTGCCTAAAATGATGGTTTGAAAACAGAGCCTTTGCAAGACTTCGCGACCCCGATTGAGCTATCCACGGTCAATATAGGATCCATATGAGTATATTCTACAGATAAACAGCATATCGAAAATGTCTAAATTTTTTCTAAAAATATCAAGAGGTAGGGGGGTATCCATTTTTTTGCTACTTTTCAAACTTTGAACCGCGATAACTGGGGCAGACGTGGGCCAACTGCCTTAAAAAATAACTCTAATCATCTCGACGAGTTATTTAAAGTACCACAAACCACGTATCGATATCTTATAAAGTCTCCGAGTTATAGCATCACTTAGGTCCTCAATTTTTGTAATTTTTTAGTGCCAAAAATGAGGGTTCGAAAAAAGTGCTGTTCCGAAGCTCTGCGACCTCAATGGTGATATTTAGGATCAACATATATAGATCCAAAATTTTTAATTGTAATTTAGGAAATAAAATTCAACGTTCTTGCGTTTCAAGTGTCAATTGTGTGTGCATCCGGTTTAAGCCGAAATTATTTGTCAATTTTGGCTCTTCCAGAGGTAGCTCTAACGGTCTTCAAGATTTTTAAAAAGTTTAAAGTATATTATGCACAAACGTATTATTAATAAAAATTAAGAATTCTGGACAATTTGGCGGCGAAGATTTTGTCCCTGCAAGAATGCGACACAACGCTTATGGCTATTATTCATTAAAGAATTGTAAATTTACATATATTTTTCAGCCTTTAAAGTTGTCAAACTTTTAACAGACCCAAACAAAATATTAAGATTGACAGTGGTTTTATCTTTATTATATACATATGTATATTAATTATGAACATGGCGTATTTAATATCATATGAAATTCTAAATTAATATTATTCTTGGAAAACCACAGACTTCTTTTTCGATTAAGTTCTCTTTGTAATAGGAAATGTAATTTCATCGGAGTATGTTTGCATGATGTCTTGAATTCGCAACTTTTCTTCCATTTTACTAAATCTGGAAACATCGCATGTATCGTTTCCAACGCCAATCAGCTGTACCTTTACGAAGGGCAGGTTGTACTGATATCACTTAGCAAATGATTCATTCGAATGTTAGCGCGACGAAGAGCAGGATGTTCGTAATACGCGTTACACTAATAATCGGGTTTTCCTTTTGTTGTAAAGATTCGTGAGGTACGCTGGTTGACTGCCTCGGTAAGTAACTGACTTAGTGAATGAAAATGAGCGACGTTTGACTGTCATTTTGTGAGTGAAAGTGAATATTTCTGACGTAATCCTGGCTCACGTTTTTGATGCTCGGGAATGAGTTGTGCTTGCCGTTTCTTGTGGTTCACAGTTAAGTTTTGTTAGGTCAATCAGAACGATATAATTAGAATTTTAGTTGAAAGTTGAAATGATTTGTAATTTTGCTTCTTTTAGAAGGTACTTAGCATCATCTTTATACGTGGCCAAGAAATATCACAATTTGAGCTATTTTGAAAATTTTGAAAATTTTTGCAGGGATTAATACTATTTTTTTGTTTTTCAGTTCTCGACTGTATACGCGTCTACTCATTAAGTTGAAGTTAATTTGAAACACTGTTTTGGAAATTTTGTTTTCTGGAATTAATATTTAATTTTTTCAGGAATTAATATTGAAGTCTTTTCAGAAATTAATATTGATTTTTTTTTAAAGATTATGTAATTCTGAATTGTTTTACGTTTCAAGTTTCAACTGTATACGCCCTTGCTTCGAGTTGAAATTAAATTGAAACTCAAACTGTTTCGAAGATTTTCAAAACTTTTGTTTAAAAATTAAAATAGATTTTTTTTATGTTTCAGGTCTCAACTGTGTAAGTCGTTTTTCTCAAGTTGAAATTAATTCAAAACTTTAACTATTTTGAAAATTTTTCCAGAAATTAATATTCAATTTTTATTTTATTGTTGCGTAGAATATGCAAAACAATGTTTTCACAACAAAGATAAATTGCAAGGTATTGTAAATAATTTTTTTGTAAGGAAACTGTGTTCCTGGAGGAAAGTTCACAAGAAACAAAAGTTTCAAAATAAAGTCAGCTTGTGACAGAAAAAATTTAAGTCATTCATACAGGGAGTAACAAAAATACAAACTCTTATTTACAAGCCACGCGCTATTTTTAATATTTCCAAGCATTAAAAAAGATTTGTGCTCACGTCGAAACAAGCCAATTGTATGATGTATTAACTCATAGTTCCAAAATTAGTGAAATTTGATTGAAGCGTTTAGCAATTATTTCAAAAAGCGATATTAACATAAGAATTTTGGCGCCCTATAACAGCAAAACGAAGCGACATTTAACATAAATAGATTTGCCTAGAATATCTTTTCTTTTTTCAGGAATTGTTGGTCAAGTGTTGGCCAAATCATTCCAGGCCATTTCAGGGATACCTTGTATATTTGGAAACTACCTGTATTTGATGAGTTCTACAGAATCTAGTTTGGCATTAGCAATTGCTGTATGGTTCATCTTGTACCTGTCGTTTACAATCCTAATAATTTCACGGAATATAACGGTACCATCCAATAACAAACTGCCTTAATTAACATTAAAACGCGCATACATCATGATTCTTTTAATAAAACATTCCAATCTGGATTTAGTACATAGCGATTTTGAATTTTACCTAACACGACACTGTTTGACTGAGGACTTTTCGTATCAATAGCAACAATTTTCTGAAAGTAAATATAACAGGAATTCGCTAAACTGAAGAATACATATGCTTAACATACCTCAGGAAAGCTTTCCAACTGCGACGCTTCAATTTGATATTTCATACAACCTATAAATACCTCAATTTTCCCAGATTGTCTAAACCTCATTTTCCCTATTTGTCCTTCCAACATTTCACCTAACTTATAATCTCTGCATGTTTGATCTTTTGGATCATCACTTAAGCCCTTTCCAGCAAATGAATCTGGTAACTGCGATTTTTAGATTAAAGTGTGTAACATTTAATATAGTAAGAATACTTACTTTCCATAGTGTTAAATCAGGGTTGTAATCACTAAATCGGTCAGCCTCTTCAAATTGTTTAGAGTTTTTTCCTAATTCAATTTTTACTGAAAAAATATATTTATATTAGAAATTTTTCATTATCTGATGACCAACAATAAGCAATTTTCCTCCACTTTTTTTCATTCATAACACTGACATATAAAGAAAAACAATTCAATAACTTACATTTATCTAATTTTAATGAGTTTTCCTCTTCACTTTTTGGTTCTAATTTATTTACAGTAAAGACTAAAAAGCAAAAATAAATATTGTTATTCAACACTCAAAATTCTAATTAATTACCTTTATGTTCTTTGAGATCACTTTCATTCCATAACATGGGAGAAAATGACAAATCATCTTCATCCTCCATTAATGAGTTGTCTGCCATTATATCCTCATACACTCTGGCCTCAGTTTTTGAATCTACCTAAATTATTAAATGTGCTTTAAAATAATGCCCAATTTCAACACTTGAATAATTTGATCCTGCCCTAATTAACTAATTTTGACCTGCCTGCCAATCGCCTTTTTTGATCTTTGGTACTGGTACTGTATGACTTATTGTGTCATCTCTACTTGAATATGCCCTTTCCCTCTCACATCGAATCTTTTTCAAAGCATCACTTCCAATTCCCTGGGAGAATATTCCACTAGATTGAATAAACCTTTCTGTTCTTGGAACAATCTTCTTATTATTTCTTCCATCTTTTCTCTGGTTGCCTTTCCACTTGTCTTCACTTTTGATAAATAAGCTACATAACATGTACATGTTTTATGTTAGGTTTTTAGGCTGTTACTCCTATTGTTTGTTATGATTACCCAAGTTTAGACAATAAACACATAGAACCCAATGTATCCCTGCCTTCATTGCAGGTTTATTTGTTGTTTACATGTTTTTCCTGTTGCTCTCAATTAAACAAATTTTATTTCTTGTTCATTACTTTATTCCTTCCAATGAGATGAATAGTTAGTGTCCTGTGATATTAATGGAGCATTACTAAATCTCCACTACTTGGCAACTTCTTAATAAATGAGTCTTTTTACCTTGGATTCTGTACTTTTTAAAATGCCTTTTTTACTTTCTCCTTCCTTTTTTGTTTTGAATTTTATGTGGAATGGGTTACAAGGATCCAAATAACTTTGGTGATCTATCACAGATATCATTGATCTCATCAATCAAGAATGAACAAGCCCAATGAGAAATAATGCAACTGGAATCATTTAAAATTAATGTACATGAAAACAACAAAATGTCTACAACCTGGATATACTAAAAGCAATAAGTAACAGGAGTAACAGTTTCGAAATGCAGCTAGAAATGTAAAATCCAGATTGAACACAAAGCCAAACCTACTCACTCTTTGCTCTTCTTACTTCGTGCAGCATTCAGATTGGGGGCAAATGTTTTCTTCGGCTTGGTGCCTCCTAATGTTAAATCTCTAGGTAATTTTAAGGACTGCAGTCGTCTTTCTGGACCCCTTTCCATCTTTCGGGAAATCTCTTGGTGAAGATGCTACTGGAAATGTGGAATATGGTTTTTCTAACCTTCAAATAAAGGCATTGGTTTTTTGCAAAATGAGTTAAAATAGCAATTTAATACTAAACTTAAAAATGAATTGCAAAAGAAAATAAGTTACTTTAGACTATAATAAATATTAATTATTTAATAATAAATGAATGATTGGCATGGAAAGGGAATGGAATGTTAATTTATTGGTTATGTTGGGAGGTGCAAGGAGCATTTTCTTTTTTTCTGGGTATCGATGACCTCGAGTCGTGTCAGCAGGGCGTTCGGCCAAATCACCATTTCTTATTAAATATGGCCGAGGGGGACTACTTGGGTCTTAACGTGCCTACGACAGTTGAACAATCAATTGGGAAGGGCTAGTTAAAATTACTTTAAAGCATTTTAATCCCACTAATGAACACCACGGGAAACTCTTTCGCAAACTGAATATAACCAGACTCACAACTTAGACAAAGAATCTTGTAAATCTGCCAAAAGTTAGGTTAAGAGCATCTTTTTTCCATTCACTGAAAACCGAATTGCGACGTTGCCATTGAGCTTGCGGTGCCCAATCATGGCAAATGCCAAAACAGTCTATGAATATTAGTGTACATGTACATGCGCACTGTTCAAATAAATTTATGGAGACAAATGACAAACTTAGTGTTTTTCTATGGTTAAACATTACAAAAGAGATTTTTTTCTGCCCATTAAACTGTTTTTATAGACTTTTTACATAGTTTTTACTCAATTATGACGAACAAGAACAACTTCTCTAGGCCGTACGCGTTGTTACAATACCTATTTACTTATATTTAAGATTACAGACATATCGTTCCATTACCTAATTTTATTTTTATTAGAGCAATTAGGTAAGTATTCTTTCAAGTTTTTTCTGGCTTGCCCTAAACTTACCACCTCTATTTGGGGCGTATATTGTGTTTAGGTGATCGCTGACACACTTATCCACTGATCGCACTATAGATTTTAAATAGAGAATCATAATTTGGGCATGTATAACACAACCTATGGCCTATACAATTTAGTACAAATTCCCGAATTGTTGCAATTATTTTGTAAATAGAAGACAATCGCGTTTTAATTTTGTTTATTACTGTCAGTATGTGTTAATACATGTCAACACAATAATGTTTGATTTATAGGGGGTAAATAATAGTTATCATGGAAGAACTTAAAGGACTCATTAATTTGATTAGTTGGGGTTACAACAAAGTTATTACTGTAGATGCAGATCTGTTCTTGTTAATTCAAATTCGAAGTTAGTTCAAGTCGAACTGGAAAGACAACATAATTATTCTTGAAATCTCCATCTAATTCCAATCCTCATTTTAACAAATTTAATTGTCTTTTTAAATAGCAATTGGGCAAACCTTTACCCAAAGATAATTAACAAAGAAACTAAACTTGATAAAATTCCAATCAAAGTGGAATTGAGATTCCATAAATTCACCCTCTGTTCACATTTTAACATTTAGTTTTAGAGTCAGTGAGCAACCAGAAATGGCTGCACAAAAGCGCCGAGGAATTAGTAGTGCTGACAGTTCCTCTGGGGGCTCAGCTACACAATTATCTGCCTTAGGATCAGCCCCAGGTACTTTAACTGATGAACTGGCTGCCTTGTTTGAATGCCCAGTATGTTTCGAAATTGTATTGCCACCTATCATGCAATGTCAAGTTGGTCACTTGGTCTGCGCCAGCTGCCGACCGAAATTGTCCTGTTGCCCTACATGCCGAGGAACTCTTGGAAATATCAGAAATCTGGCAATGGAAAAAGTAGCTAATAATTTAATGTTTCCATGCAAGCACAAGTCCACTGGGTGCCGCATGTCTTTGGGTCTTAATGAGAAGGCAGAACATGAAGAAATATGTGAATTTCGTCCTTACAGTTGCCCATGTCCAGGTGCTTCTTGCTCCTGGCAAGGGCAACTTGACAAAGTGATGGTTCACCTACAACATTCCCACAAAAATATTACCACACTCAATGGAGAAGACATAGTGTTCCTTGCAACAGAAATTAATCTTGCTGGAGCTGTAGATTGGGTTATGATGCAGAGCTGCTTTGGACACCACTTTATGCTGGTTCTAGAAAAGCAGGAAAAGACTGATGGGCATACACAATTTTTTGCAATTGTACAACTAATCGGGTCTAGAAAACAAGCGGAACGGTTCGCCTACCGGTAAGTTTTTTATTTATATTTTAACCCCGATTTTAACTCACAATATCTGTGAAAAATATTAGTACTTATAGGTACTAGGTGTCTTTATCAGGTATGGTCAAGATCAAGGTCTATACCATGTTAGTATCCATGATAGTAGCTCTAGATTTCGGAATATATATGTTGCCGTGTTCCCAACATCGAACTCTCCTTTACGCGGAACTTTTGCATTGTCTTATTTCGCATTTTTTGAACGACTTTAAGAAGGTGGAAGGGATAGCAGTTATTTTGACGAAATGGCGAATGCGCTTTTAAGGGGCAAAAAAACTGCCTACAGTTATGTTAATCTGAGTGAGAAATTGAAATAGCCTTGAAAACAGAGAAATTTGACTTACCCGAGTTATTAGTTCTTTTATTACGTTGTATTTAAATGGAGTTTCACGAACAGGACGCTGATTTATCGCGTTTTTCTGACTGTTGGCAATCAAAAAAAACATATAATTTGCTAATCACTTGGAATATTTCTGAAGTGGTGACGTGTCCTTATCTAGAATGAATCCTTTTTTTCGGAAAGAGAATATTTCGAATTACGTAGTAGTTTAATTCCAATCATTTTGATGTGGGTGTAATATCTTATCTATACGCTTTATGCGTGCTTCTGTACGATACCAGACTTATATTGATATTCTAGATATTTAAATGCCCTGTTCCGCTGTGACTCTTTAATAATATTCGTTAAATTTTGTAGAAGCACGAAGTGTCAGGGAATTTTCCTTTTCTTTTCAGCCTGGAGTTGAATAGCAATAGACGACGACTGATTTGGGAAGATATGCCCCGTTCAAGCCAGGAAGGAGTCGCTTCTGCTATAATGGGTTCAAACTGTTTGGTATTTGATAATTCTATCGCCCAGCATTTTGCCGATAATGGGAATTTAGGCATAAACGTTACCATTTCTCTGGTTTGCTAAGATTTTAAACCATTTTCCAAAATTTTTATAGTTAATTTTTCGTGTACTTTTTGTCTGGATCGACTGCAATTGCAGTTTTCATTAATATTTTGTAAATAATTTATGGCGTCAGAAGGAATACTTTTGTTCGATTTTTCGAAGCGGGCTTGCTGGGTTTCATATGCCGGAATATTTTTAAATAGTTTAAGAGGGGGTCCGTTTAGTTATGGGATATATTTGCAAGATGAGTACAAGTCACACCTCAGGCATTATACCAAATGCGTGTTGAAAGAAAATAGTGATCAAAAACAGTAAATTCAATCACACACGCTGTGCGTGCTATTTACGCGACAATATTAAATGTTTTTTCCTAAGGGTTTGGGGGGACAAGTGATAACTTCCTCTAAGCTTTTAATCATCTGCCGAGTCGCATAAGGAATATAAACATAATCGATTCGGTTTTAAAACGACGCAATAGTATAGAAATATACTGGGTGTTCCAAAAAGGTTAAGCCAAACTTAGGGAGGTTATAAAAGACGTTGCGGTGAACAACTTTTGCATAGAAACCCCCTCGTCAAAAATTACCCATTTTAGCTTCAAAGTCATTTTTATTCAAAAACTTAATGTTAACTGGTTGGCACTAAAATGTTTCAATATTTAATTCATTTTTATTAAAGATAACACAAAAAAATTATAATAAAGGTTCAAAATGACGACCAACATGATTATATAAATTTGTTCTTTTATTTATTGAATCGTGCACTCGTAAGATGTACGAATTTTGCTGCACCGAAAGAGAGCTGCCATCACTTTTCCTAACAGTTCCTCTTGGGTGGCTACACGAGTTTCATACGTCAACAATTTGATATAACCCCAGAGGAAAAAATCCAAGGGGGTTAAATCGGGACTTTGCCTTGACTACCTAATAGGTCCACCTTTTCGAATTCATCACCCATAAAAATGTTGATTTAAATGATTCTGCACAGTACGGGAAAAATGTGCAGGTGCGTCGTTAACATTGAGTTTAGGAATGCAATTGATAAACTTTTATCTGGAGACAAAAAAGTGTTTATGTTGCTAGTTTTTATTCTATTCACTTAAGTTGAACATCAAAGCATTTTAAACAATAATTATTCTGGAGCCAAAATTACTAATTTTAAAGTAGTGGTTTATGCAAAAATTGTTCACCGCAATATTTCTTATAACCTCCTCAATTAGGGTTCAACCTTTTTGGAACATTCTGAATATTGAAATTCTGTAGTGCAAGCGTGGCAAAGTAAGGTCAAGCGCTTTCTGGATCTTAACGGTTATCCCAACTAAGGTTTTGTGATATAGGTATTTGTACAGTAATACATAGGCCCCCATTACTGTAGATCTGTTCAATTTATTTATTACTATTATTTAGCTGATTTAATTGTTTAACTCTCGTTGTGTTAGTTTTATATTAATAATAGAATTTCTCAATTTCATCATAATGATTGCGTTACTATCATATTTCGTTAAACAAGTGACTGTTCCTTACATGGACCTATTCTAGCGTTCAGCCTAATTCACAGACATTCCGCCTTTACAGTGACTTCCAAAATACTTGCTTATTAATTTCTATGAAATGTGAATTAGGCTGAATTATACATCACGCGTTCATTGCTTCACGTGTATTATTATACTTACGTTGCAGTGAAGATTAATAAAGAGTTCATTCACTTCTGCGTATTCATTGCCAGTAGTCATTCAGCAATCGATATATTAATTAACTATTGTTAAACTGGTGTTACTAAACCATACAACTTTAAAAATTGGCACTTAGGGGAGGTTCGAGTGTTAGCATAGGATAAATATTACATTGTGATGTGTTTAACAGCAAAAATGTTTCCGCCATATTTTCGTACATGTTAATTGTGTTAACGTTAACGTCGAACATTGTCAAGAAATACTCTAAGAATAATGGTTCACGTGTGTAGTAAAATAACATGCGGCGTACGCTTGAACACATTGCTAAGATTACAACATTTGCCCCACCTTCCCCTATTATTGTCGTACGTACTATTGCGGTTTCGATTTCGCTTCATGGACAAATGAAAATAATGATCTGTAGAACCTCTAGTGATCCAGAACCAACAAAAATTAAGGATGATCTTGAATAAAGAAGCGCCACAAATTAAGGAAAGAAATAAGCGTTTATATTGAAGTATTCCTTTACTTAAAGTTCCAATTTGCAACGTTGTCAAATCTGTGGATATTTCACCAGATGCCAATTTTTTTTAATGGAGTGAGAATATTACATTTTTAATTTAATTGGTTGTGAAGATTGCACAACAGCTTGGAATTGGCAGATGTTTTGACAAAAGTTTACGTAGGCTTAAGCAGTTTTACATTGTTGAGTTTACTGTCTTTGTTATAGTGACTTGAGATAGTGCGGGTGTTGGATTTATGTCTACCTGATTGTTTTTACTGATAAACTGAACCGACAAGCCTGTAAGCCAGAGTTTATTTTTAGTTTAAATAAATACGACCTTCTTGCCGACAGAATTTGGCAAAAATCACTAATATTGTCTGGTTATTTGCTATAATCTGCAATTGTTAACAATGCGGCTTTCCTCCTTTAGAGAAGCATGTGAAAAATTCCGTTTACACGCAAAAATGTGCTTTCCGCACGTGATCAAGCACGCAGACGCACATGTGATCTTGCGTCGCTGATAGTTTGCAATCCACCATTTTCAAAAATATTATTAATGTGATCTTCACACGTCCCGTCACAGATGGCAGCACAAGTCCGATTCAACCTTGTAGCTCGCCGCGTTTCATTTCAAGTATATCGTCTAAAGTTTCGCAGATCTAAAAATCATGCGCAACACAATGAATCCATCAACAAATGGAACCACAAGCAGCCCGGGTACAAAGGGACATCATTAAGAAAACCTCCATCAGGCCTTGAAATATCGAAGGCATGTCTGGGATCCATTCATCTCTTAGTCAGATGTTTGATGGTAAGTAATAAATGGCCCAATCAACGACCTACGTTTATAATTCACTACCTGCTGATCGAGGAGAGTCCATAAAATTAGAGGTTTATTATTTCTGGGTTGCATTCAAGCACGTTCAATCTGTGATTACTACCAAGAATGTGACTTGCAGCACTTCTTTGTCTCTTTCCTTCGAAAAGCTAAGAAATTTCATGACATAGACTGTTTTAAAGCATTAAAATTAAAAAAAAATAAATAAAAGAGCCATAAATAACGATATAGAAAAGTTCTGTACAGTATATGTTTTAAACGTTCGAATGCATACGCACATTACGTTCGCATGTATGAACTAATTAGTCACGTGATTCTACATCCGCAATATCGTTCAATTTGCAGGACATATTTCAACTTAGTCAGTTGCGCAACAGTTAAACTCTGCTGATTGTAACCAAAAACTCACCCCTTTGACGTCTGACACTTGTTTGACAGGGTGACGGATGGCTGTTGAACGACAGTGGTATTCTCCCATTTACCAATTTATTAGTTGGCTTTTGACTTTTGGGCTTCATAAACATGGCTGGGCTGTAAAATAATCCAAAGTCTTTGTTCATTTTCGAAGGTTTTCAAACTGAAATGGTAACAAAAAAGCGCATCCGCAGATTAAGAAGTAGCGATAGGACAAAATCTAAAATGTTCTAAAGGAAAGTTCGATTCTGAAGTCCCAGAGCAACAGGAAAAGTGAGCCTTTTGTGCAACTGATGTGACATTGTGAGAACGGGGGTGATAATCAGTGCATTCACGTTATGAGCACAGGGGTGCATTCGTGGCATTTGACACGAGGAAAGAAGGTCCTTAGTTTCATGTTGGTAATCTGAGAATGTCTAGTGCCGTGGCTGTTAATCCTCTCAAAATGCCCATGTCACGAACACAGCTATTTCCCTCTCATGCACAATATATCCAAGAGGGAGGTGGAGGCAATTTGCCCCCCTTGAAGCAAGGCTCCGGCAAGGAACAAAGTCCTCCAGTAGCATCCACAGCTAGTTCAGCAAATTCAGCCATCCTCCCAGAGTTAAATGTTTCTAGTTTGGGACTGCAATGTTTAAATCGAGGTACAACATCAACTCCACTTAAATCTTCACAAACAAGCCTAGTAAGTCTCACAGGCAATGAGTGTAAACCACGAACCATGGTAACAACGCCGGAGCAAGTTTTGAAACTTTACATGAATAAGTTGACACCTTATGAACATCATGAAATTTTTAATTATCCTCAAATATATTTTATTGGAGCAAATGCCAAAAAGCGCCCAGGTATTATAGGAAATCCAAATAACTGTGACTATGACAATGATCAGGGATCTTACATTCACATCCTTCACGACCATGTAGGTTATAGATATGAAGTTTTAAAAGTTATTGGAAAAGGATCTTTTGGACAAGTTGTTAAAGCCTATGACCATGCCAATCATATGCATGTTGCCTTAAAGATGGTTCGCAATGAAAAAAGATTTCACCGCCAGGCACAAGAGGAAGTTAGGATTTTGGAACACCTCCGCAAACAAGACAAAGACAATACAATGAATATTATTCACATGCTAGATTCATTTACATTTAGAAATCATATGTGCATAACTTTCGAGTTGCTGTCCATTAACTTATATGAACTTATCAAGAAGAATAAATTTAAGGGCTTTAGTTTGCAACTTGTCAGGAAGTTTTGCCACTCTCTATTGCTATGCCTTGATTCATTGAACCGGAACAAAATTATTCATTGTGACATGAAGCCGGAGAATGTACTTTTAAAGCAGCAAGGAAGAAGTGGTTTAAAGGTATACATCCTTTTGTCAATCCTTTATTTTCTATTGCTTATAGCTACAGCCTGTTTTAATTTAAAAATTTTATGTATTTGTATTATGCAAATTTGGATTCATCTCCATTGATTTTGGTGGACTAAAAAAGGACAAGAACCCCATTTCAATAAATATCCAATAAAGTTACTTAAGTAGCTAGTTATTTGTTTTACATTGCATTTTTAAACCAATTAAAAGTTTCATCCTTTATCACTGAGACGAATCAGCTTTATAAAATTAATTGCATCACTACTTAGTTTTGATCTCTTAATCTATTCTTAGCTGAATAGTTAAATATAAGTTTTAGTGTAAGCTATTTTAAGTGCCTCTTATAAATACCATTTGACATTTTTTATAAATTATTTAGAACAATTTTAATTCCAATTACACCTAACATTTCCATTCTCCAACTTTCCAGGTAATTGATTTCGGGTCTTCATGTTATGAACAAAACAGGGTATACACATATATTCAGTCAAGATTCTACCGTGCCCCAGAGGTGATCTTGGGAGCTCGCTATGGCATGCCTATCGATATGTGGTCCTTAGGTTGCATCTTGGCAGAACTGCTGACTGGGTTTCCCCTACTCCCTGGGGAAGACGAAGCTGACCAATTAGCTTGCATAATGGAATTGCTTGGGATGCCTCCCCAGAAGCTCTTGGATCAGTCAAAAAGGGCCAAGAACTTTATAAGCTCCAAGGGCATACCAAGATACTGTAACTGCACCACTATGGGTGATGGTAAGAACTCATTATGTTTCCTTATTTATCATTTTTATGATAACACAGTCAAATCACAAATGCAGTCTATGTCACATCAACCTTATAACTTACAAAACTCTTAAAGAACTCACAATTGGACATATGATAGACAACACAATGCCCCTTTGAAAATTCCCCATTTTCAACAGGTACTGTGGTGCTCTCAGGTGGTTTAAGCCGGCGAGGCAAGCCCAGAGGTCCGCCTGGAAGCAAGGACCTAAAAAGGGCATTAAAAGGCTGTGATGACCCTTTGTTTCTCGATTTTATTCAACGTTGCCTGGAATGGGACCCCGACACTCGAATGACCCCAGCTCAAGCTCTACGGCATGCCTGGTTAAGGCGAAGGTTGCCGCGTCCCCCAGGTGAAAAGGTAAGTGTGTGGATGAGATTAGGGTGATCAAGAGTTCATGGCTTGGCATGGGATTCCTCATGTGACGTAGTGTGATACATTTTGAAATGGAAAAAGGATTTCTTTAATTGTCTTGATGTTCCGCAAGGAAAGCGGCAATAACAACACAGATATTTGCTGTAATAGCAAGCAGGTACAATCGCCTTTGTCTTGATCTAATTCAATTCCACATGTAAAGTTATGCGTTATGACTGGATTATTGTATGACTTATTACCATTCAAGCTAATTGCAAAAAGCGATCGAAAAATTCAGGTCACTGGCAGATTAATCTTCGTATCAGAAAAGTAGCTCACGCCGATTTTTGGACTTAAGATAAAGCTTTACAACATTCGTCGGTTTTAAACCTTTTATTTTCGGTATTACTCAACGTGTAGGAGAGTTTCAAAAGCAAATAATTAACTGTCACTGTTGATTTCTCCTTAGATGCCCCAGTTTTTATGGCCACCTTTTAGAAAAATATACTCGAACGCTTAGTACAGAGAGGTGGGCGGAAAATTTCAATAATGGGACGTTTAGTGAGAGAATAAATTTATATTAGTCAGAACTAGGTGTAAGGCTGCGTACTCGCAGTTTCGCAACTACATTCAACCGTGCAGAAATCAAGGGCATTAATTTCTAAAACTTGAAATGATTTTTATTTTCTATTTATTAAGTAGGTAAGTATTCGAGTTATGATTGCACTCGTTTCTTAATGCTGCGCTCTGCATACACTTTATAATTTCTTTATTAAATGACTGCCTGTTCAACAAACATTATAAGCCAATTGAATGAGTATCTGCTTATTTTTAATCAGATCATAATAATTAATATAGACAATAATAGTATTTTTCATTTTTTAATCATTGCCACATATTCCAAATCTGAAAAGAGGTAATATACGAGGAGGCATGGTCAAAAATAGGAACGATGTTAGTTTTTATTTTGTGTTGGAGGAAACAGCTGCTGCGCCTGAGTCAGCTCAGGGTCATTATTATTATTTAATTGTTTTCACTATTTAAAGATCAGTATTATTATTAGTGTCTGAATAACTGTAGAAGCAAGAGGTCTTTTTATCGATAAAGTCCTGATGATATGGTGAATGAAATTATCTCACGGCCATTTACTTGCTGATCCCTTATCCGGCTAACCAACTCATTCACCACTTCATCAAGTTAAATAACTGTTCTTGAATATCTTGAATATACGTTATACGTAATAAGTCGAATTTCATTTGAAATTCAGATCGACCAAAACAGCGCAGGAGTATCTAGAACTGGATCAACGGGAGTCCCAAGAACCCCAAAAACCCAATCTTCTCAACAAGTATCTTTTGGTGATGGAAACGCATGACCTGGCAGATGCCATTTTGTGCATCGTTCTTGCGTCGAGAATCAAATTTCGGATCAGAGATGTCGGTTATTGGCGCTATGGACTACATACCGTTGGTTACAGTTCCAGCATAATAATAAATATCGCAGGTAAAAATGAATGTCAGCGCTATGTTGTGTGTTACTGAATTCTACGTAAGTTTGCAGGATTAATTATATAGTTTATGTAGTGCATGCCTTGCGCCTAAAGACATTTTCAATAATTAGTTTCAAAAGGTCAATTTCAGATCTACGCTAGCAAATAGGCAAGCGTGTTTATCCATTACATGGTTCTCAGTCATTCATATGCGCTGAAAGTCAATTTCATGTCAATTCATCTGACTGAGTAATGTGTCAAACAACTGTCTATCTTACTTGTTTGGTAATCTGACAGATCGCATATAAGTAATTTAATGGAGTATTGAGATGACCTTTAAGTGTTGGGCTTATTAAAAAAAAATTTTAAAGGAACGTTTCGGTTAACGAGAAAAATTCCGAGCAATTTTCCATAAGGCTGATAAACTGTGATTTTTACTCCTGTAAATTTACTCACAACATTCTACTTCATATTTCAAAGAATTGCTTGGGAGAAACGGCATTAAACGGCTTTTAAAATGTACGTGAATACGTTTTATGTGTTCTTATTTGATTGCTTTGTCAAATATTGAAATCTAAGTCTTTTATATAATTATTACAATATTATTGTTTATTATTGTGTGTAGTCTGGCTCGACGACTTTCCTATTTTATACGAATTAAGCCCGAACATTGTTTTGCTCATTTATTTTATTAGCTTTAACTGAATCTACATAAGACTTAAAACAGCATTTTATGTGTCTGCTAGTTGACCGCCGTCTGTGTTACATGTGATGGTTGCTCTCGCAAGTAAGTTGCTGTGTCTGAGTTCGATAGTAATAGGCCAATAATCTGATAGGTAGAGATGATACTCTGACCAAACATGTATAAACTTTTATTGAACATATCAGCTTCAGTCATTCAACCCGCGGCAATCAGCAGACTTATAATTTGCCTTACCCCGAGCTGCAGTTATTGAAAGCGGCTTTTCGTCGCCTGACTTTAGTTTATTACTCGCTTATCACTTTATCATGATATTTATTTCATGTCCATTTGAGGGGGTGACTGGTGTGCAATAAATGCGTTTTGATCTGTTCTTTATAGTAGTTCCTTTAATGACGTTGTTAAAACGATACTGCCTCGGCACGTTTATTTTAAAGAGAAAGTGTAATTAAATTTAATAAGATTAAATTAGCGGTTAGACTTACCTGAAGCTGCGTCTAAGTAATATGAGCTGAAATATGTTAATTGTCTTACCATGTGTGCGGGGCCCGATAACAGTTTTTGTAGTGCAAGGAAGTGGTTTGGCTATTTTTAGTAGTGAACACGTTTGGAATAATTGTAGTAATTTAGGGATTATTTAAGAAGTGTTCACTTTTACTGAGAAAATGCCGATGGTTGTACTGAGATGAGAAAATTGGGAAGAAACTCATTCATGTAGGAAATATGTACAATTTCAGAATGGAACTTTATTGGATTATAATATTTAAATAACTCCTTTATTCCCTGCCAATTGCGGCAAATTTAGGAGGGCGACCTTAAACCACTGAGCTTTGTTGTCTTTAGATCTTTACCCCATACGCAGTAGGATTAGTTCTGTATATTAAATTCCTTTAGTTTAAACATCCTTCTCAAAAAGAATCCATATTAGAGGGTGACCGATGTTGACCAATTACTTAGTCAATCTTAAAAGACCTTTTTCATGACCTTTTTTTGGCTTAAAAATCTGTTGACTTCTCTGTTATTAACAGAAACTTATTCACAGCACAACAGAAAATCCAGTACTGTCCAATACTTCAAGGATTTAATTGATTTTCCTCCCTAACGCGGTCCTAAAAGATATTTTTTTCTGAAACAGTCCGCACTGGTAAGATGATTAAAATATTTTTTATTTATGGGACGTTTATTCAGCTTCGTTCCGTTTTCCTCTGAAGTGCTTTTAGTAGTTCAGGTAATGGTTTATCTGAAAGTAGCATATTTTATTAGTCCCAGTTACCTGGAGCAGTGAGTATGAAGAAGTTTACTTTACTAAAATGAAAAGCTTTTGTGATACTTCTTTATGTGAATCGACAATTTTATCTTTACAAAAGTATTGTGTGTTTAATTTCGATTTATTAAGTGTATTGTTCCGTATTGTGTATATAATGTGAAATTGATGAGAACGACGTGACGATGAGAAGGGTATGGCGATCAGACCGCTCTCCTGGGCCGAAACGTCGTTCTGATCATTTTTTTATTATGTAATTTGTATAGTTTATACAAACCAAATATCAAGTTGGCTCAATTTTCCAAACCTAACTGCTATCAATTTGGTCAGTAAACCTATATATTGAGTGTAGGTAAATGTAGATTATTTGCAAGAGGTAGATCAGTGTGTACAACACTTATGATTAATTGTCATCTAAAATTTGTAAAGACTGAATACGAAGATTGTTGCGTTTTATCACTTGGATCCGCGTTTCAGTCTTCCCGTTGTGAAGCAAACAGTTCGCATTATTCTTGGACAAAGATTGTAATTTTTAAAAAATGATAGGAATACTCTTGTAAGGCTCCTAAGGCCGACAGTGTACATAGGGAGTTTTGGAAGTTATAATGTTGTCTTCTTATAATTTTTAACCCACTGATTATTTCTATTTCCCAAAGTAATCGATGTGAGTTTGGTGATATTTGAGCAGGCCTAAAAATGGTGATACAGCTTTGCTTTATTAGAGCGCGAGTAAAAGGGTGTGCAGCTGCAAGTATTCGTCTTGGAGCACAGATCTCGCTTCACGAGGTTCTTCTATTTTGGGTTCAAATTTGCTGTGTTGTGAGTTGAGGTGCACGCTTTTTTGTTCGCGTTTCTGTGAAAGATTAAGTTGGAAATGGTGAGACCAAAGCAACAAAACTCGTTTAACCGCGTGGCTGTGTGAAGCCACAAATTTAATCCCCGTCCGTATTTTTTTTATTTTACGCTGTGGTACAAACTATTTAAAGAAATTTTATACCAAGAATTGACCAGTTTATTTGAATATCAAATATTCTTAACCTATATCGACTTAAACATGTTCGGTTATTTTGCATTGAGCTTTTCAGAAGTTATTGTAAATGATAGCTCGATGAGGTGTGTACATAGCGTCACGTATGAGGAGTACTGTTACTGGTAGGTAAATGTACATTTAGGAAAACCGGCAATAGAGTTTGTAGTTAAGAACGCAAGGCCCGGAGGGCTGGGTAGTTATATGTATGTAGTGAGCATTAGGTTGTAGCGAAAATGCAACTCGACTGACAAAACCCTATATAGAGATTTATATAGAAATTCCTCTATATTAAAAAGATGACATTTCTAAATCTCCTTAACTAACGGTTGCAAATAGATTTAAACATTCAAGGAGACATATTGCTGAGTAAACTCATAGGCGGAGTCGTCGCAAACCACTCCGGAATGTACATAAACTAACAATCGGATTGTGAATAATTATTGTGTTTAACACAGCGAAGTTTAGGGCCATGCGAGAAGTTTATACAAAGAAGCTTTAATGATGCTTGTTTAAAAAAATATATATTAAACGTTTTATGTAAGTAAATTCCTTTAAAGTATATAGAACTTGAGATATGTAAAATTATGCCAAATAAAATTTTAATTTAAACGGGGTTAGACAATATAATTATATATTGATTATGCTAAGTAATTGATTGTGACTAGTCTTAGTTAAGGCAGGTTGTGCGCGGAGTGGCTCTGATGCGAAGCTCTCGTCCAAGGCCAGTTGTGATCAAAAACTTTGAATCATAACATTGACCCTCCTTTTGCGTCCCTAAATTAATGTTATAATGTAACTGGTGATTATTAAAAAAAGCCTCGCAGTGAACCATAAACGTAGGGCGTTCATGAAACCATTTGCTATTGACAGGGAATACTACTTATGCATGGTATTACTACGATGGATTTGTCCAAGATAGGTCTCTTATGAGATTGCTCTCTTCTTGGACTTTTTTTTAATAAACATCCTTTATTATATCGTGTTTAACATGTTCGCACAAGGATAGAAGTAAAAGACATCAAGAATTCATGAGGTTTGCAGGGTCTGAAACCTTTGGTCTTGAATGGCCCATGAATAGCCAAGATTTAAAAAAATGAAAATTTCGACGTTTTTCAGAACATGGGCAAAATTGCGCCTCTTAAAGCCACTTAAGGTTTTCAATACCTTGAAATTTCCCAAAGTGGAAGACACAAATAGATACTTGTTTAATAGACTAATTTAAGTATGCATAACTTCATTCCTTGTGCGTGTAACATACCCAGAAAACCGGATAAATAAATAAATATATAAACGAAACGTCGTGATAACCCACAGACCTGAAATGACGGAACGGTCGTAATATATTTATATCTAATAAATATAATGTTAACGCCTCCATAAGGACTTAAAAACTTCTTGCTTTCAATTGCTTCTTCTTCTGGCTGTGTAAGTAGAGTGCCTCAGTTGCCCAGTTCTAATTATTGAATTATCAATGGTCGTTGTAAATATATTTTAAGGGTAATCGGATTGTAATTACTCATTGTGTAATGACTTAGCTTCGGCAATCATTTGAAGTTACGTCTGAAAAAATGTATATGATGAGTGTGGCCATTATATGTCGCACCGAGTTACTGTCACTGTGCTGTTAATAGGGCGTTCCCATTTGGTAACGAGGGCGTACTGATGACTGGTTAATTGAAATTTTTGCCGTTGGTTTCATTCACCATTTAATCTAGAAAGACGTATTTTTTCTTTGACGTAACCGTTTTAAAATCTGTAAAAAACGGGTACTGCCAATTTAGGTACATGATTTCAATCATCTAGACGACTGCGAAACCCTTTCAGAAGTGAAACGATTCACATTCTTCCTGATATGTCCGTAGGAACTGGTAAACACCCTGTATATTAGAGCGAAACTTATCAATTAGTTTTTATGACTGACGGCCTAACCTCTTATTAACGCACAGACCTGTATAAATTGTTAACAACCGAAATTTGTAGGGAAAAGAAAACTAAATTTGAAATTAGCTCACTATTCCAGTACACATTTCCACCGTCATATTTGAGGGAATTCCTGTTTCGACCAATAATTACCGTATCTACTTATTCTCTATATTAAACGTCAGTTCGACTTATTAAAGCCCCTATAGTACGTAATGTACTTCAATTTTCTGTGTTTAGGGGTAAGTCATAACGATCCATTTAACAAACACAGTATTTTATAACTAGCGAATGTCTTTAAACTCTATTTAATTTCTAAATAATGAAGTATTTAAAACGCTATTGATCCCTATATCCGATAGACAGCATTGTAACTATTAATACGAGGCGTGAATTTTCGAGAAATATATAAAGGGTGTCACGAGTTATACATTTTACATTTAGTTTTAAGGTTAATTTTTAGTCATGGGGCTTCAAAGTGCTCAGAAATTAGCCCTGCCGACTGCTAAAGGAGAAAGTGCATTTATGTCTATACGTTTATGTCATATAGTACTTTAGAATGTTGCCGAACTATACCTAAATGTATTTAACTGTCCCTTTTCATCAGTTTCTTGGGTTATCTCCAGCTTTCGGAGCGGATAGTACGTATGCAGCAAATATACCCCAAATATATGAATGTGTTTCCTCCTTAGAAGAGCTTGATCTCTTAATTTTTAAGACTTTGAACAACTTTTTTGTATTACATATACTTATGTGTAAATACAGCGTAGTAAGTAAACAATTAATTTTCTTGATCTTGCATTGTTAATTTTAGGCGATAGTGACATTTTTTGCACGTTTGGTTTCAACTGTTATATCATGATTATTCAATTTTCGATTATTTTTTATTCGTCACGAACGATTCAATCTCTGTTAGTTCTTAAATGAAAAACGTGATCGTGTTCAAGTTCGCAACAAGTAATATCTAACCTTGATAAGTTTATAACTGTTTAAATCTAGCAAATATGTGATTGTATGTAATATTAAGTCATGTTTATATGTCACACTAATGGGATTTAAATAAATCTCTCTTTATTAAGTGTACGTATTAATTGCCATCTCCTGCCTAGTTGTTGCTATTTGAATTATTGTCACATGAAGATGATTCGTTTCAGACTTTGATTTGCAGTTTATTTAAGACGAACAAGAGAAGAAAAGTCCGCCACAAAATTGTCTAGAAACAACTAGAACCGCACCAGAGAATTATTTCTAAACAATTGAGGGGGCGATATACGATGACCACTTTGATAGGTTCTTCCGGATTAGTTGCATGTTGCATTCTTTTCATAATTCCTAAAAAATCTGCGACATCTGGTAGTTTTGGATCATTTAAACAGAAATTAAAAATTCTTTCAAATGAATTATCACTCGATCTATAGTGCCATTTGATATCCTAAAGTTGAATGTATCCCCGCGAAGAGATTTATTTTGGTGAATCTGCATTTTACACTCAAATATGTCCCCCTCGAAAACAAAATCACAATATTTTTATCGTAGTTCAAAATAAATCGAGTGCAAAGTTTTCGATAATACACCCTGTATATTAAGTACGGAATGTTGATGATATTAAGTACAAAAGGTTAACTATAAAATTAACGTTGCAAGTACAAATAAAATAGTAACTTAATTGTACTAAAAATACATTTTTGGCAAATCAAAGAGATTCATTAAAAGAACGCCCATGAGACTTCTCTCTGAGACCTCAGTCTTATATCAACAAAATTTTCAAAATGCGAATTGGATATTTCAACTAAAATATAGGTCGGGCAGAAAATTCCACATCAGGGGAAAACTGCTCGTATTGAAAACTAGAGTAAAGCTTAAAGCTCATTGCGGTATATAATGCGGTTTCTTTGATCGATTCTAAAGACTGTAGTATTATTTCAAATTCTGGTCTCTCATCTGGTATTAACTGCCAGCAGTCTAACATAAGCTGATACAACTCATCACTAACGTATCTTAATTGAGGGAGACGTACTCCCTTAGACAGATGTGTAAGTATCTCATTATTGTTTGGAATGTTTCCGTAGGGAGTTCCACCTAAGAAGAAAGGTACAAGTTATAAATTTTGATTATGAAATTCCCCTCAATTCCGACTTACCTAATGCAATTATCTCCCATAATACGCAGGCGAACGACCATACGTCACATTTGGAATTAGAGGGATTGCCTTTAAGCACCTCCAAAGATGACCATCTAGTATAGTCTGATATTTTATTATGGCTGAAGTATTGTGCTAATCCAAAACTACTTATCTTTGGTACTAATTTGTTCGACAATTGAACGCTTCTGGCACATAGTTGTTTGTGAATAATCTGAAACAGGTATTAAATAACAGTGAAAAAGAATTTTTCTACTAATCACTGGACTTTACGCTCAAAGAATGCAAATGTGCCATTCCCTGGCATATTCCTATTGAAATATCCAAAGCTTGCTGCTCAGTCATTGTAGTGAATTTATTTGAAACATTGTCCCTACTTCCCAAGAGAAAATCTTTCAAATTTAGAGAATTATATTCCATAGCCACAACAACCATCTCACGTGTCTCGGATGTGCCAATAAGGCTTAAAATGTTATCCTGTTGCCCTGCTTTTATGAGAACGTCTAACTCTTGTAACATTGCTAAAATATAAAAGTGAGTTTGAAGTCAAAGAAAAGTTACACCAAAATAGTGTCAGGGTGACTCAAATCGGATGTAAAGGATCAAGCGTTTAGATAGACACACTATAAACAATTGTTCAAGTGTTGTACACATATTCGATATTAATTCAGGCTAGTTTGAGGTTATTAATTTGAGTGGATTTGGTTAATCCGATTCCTAGCTCATTCTCCTTTGCATCTTACTCCCAGTTTTACCTCTTTTTGTTTCTTGGTTCATTCTCTTATCATGTATACAGTAACATGTAACTGTAGTCATATTTTCATTTTCGTGTAACGTCCCCGTGTTAACTTTACCAAACTTGCCAACACCCAGTAAATTGGCAGGCTCAACTTTCAGCTGTCCATGTGGAATTGTTCTGACTTTTTGTATCAAATTTCTATAATGAGATATAGCCGGGATGTGCTCTTCGTCATTAATGTAGCCATTATTTTCCTTCGAAAGGTGCAAAGTTGCAGAAACAAATTAACTGTTGTTGATGCAACTTACCACCTCAATCATTGGCCCTTGCAAAGTCAATTCTTGGTTGTCTGACAGTCTTTGACGCCTATTATCAACTCTCTTTTTTAATATTATAAAGCCAATAATGCCTACTATTAATATGATAGTAAGGAGGACTATTGCTATTGAAAGGCCCGTTACTAGGGCTGACGCATCGTCTAAAATCAAGTTAAGAATCTATAATGTTTTTCTTTAAAGTAATATTGCAATTACTCACCAAGGGTATCCTCTTGGAAAACGTTTAAAATAGATATTCCATTATTATAGCCGCTAGCTTCACTGTAGGCTATTTTTGTTTCCCCATTAAACTCGCTTACTAAACCCACTAAAATCTGGTAGTTAACACCCGGGTTTAAAGGAGCATTATAAAAACGGCCATACCTCTTACCGTCACCCACTATAAAATTCTTTTTAATGTCCTGAAATATTGTCATTTAATGCGACTTAAATAAATTACTTCTTCAATTAAGCACATACTTGAGGGTTTATCTCAGCGGCAACGTAATAACTTATGCTGTTTTTTTGTGAATCGTCATAGGAAAGAACATTATTTGCTTCGAATCCTTGCTTATCATCAGATTTAACCACCACAATTCTATAAAAACTTATAGGGCCGTTGTTGTTCATTACAGGGGAAAGTTTTACTTCAATTTTGTCACCGTCATTACTTAAAATCACAGGTTGTGGGGGTAAATATTCGGGCTCTAATAAAATAAAATTAAGAATAACGGTTGAATACTGACAAATTGGTGAACTAATACTGTTCGGCAAAATATAACCAATGAAAATTTTCTTGAATTGAATTTATTTCTCATCGCACCAGGAACTACAACCCAAGAACAGACCCCCATATCATAATAGTTCATAGTAATTTACCATTTTGAGCACATACCTGCTAATTTAGTCACAATAATTTGGTACTGTTTCACCCCATAACCATGATCTGATGAAGCATAGATGCTTAAATTATACTTTGTAGCTGGAAGAAGATCTGGAAGCTCTGCTTGAAATGTGTTATTCCCAAATTGCCATTCCAGCATATTAGGCGGATAGCTTGAGAATGTTTTCAGTATTACTGCACTAATTACATAGCCGTTAATATTAACATATGATTCTGGCTCTTTCCAAATTAATCTACAGCTCTCGTTAGTTAATTTAGTGATGCGAATGTCGCGAGGCGGTCCTGGAACTAAAAAAGCCCACAAGTTCATATATTACATGTTTATTTTGGCCATACTAACATGGTTAAAATGTAATATGATCATAGCTTCTTTATGCAAATATAACCGATAAAAAATTATTAAAATATTAATGTTCGTTTATTAAAAGTGATCGATAATTATAACGTTATCGTTCATGGTAATGAAGTATCGATAAAGTTATTTTGTCACATTGCATGATAAGACGTCATTACTGCCGTTCTTGATACCATGGTGAATAATATATTTTAAATAGAGTTTTTGTTAAGGTTACTATTAAAAACAGATTGTGTTTTAAGCTCTTTTCTATATTCTATTCTGTTACATACTGATGTATTTGGTGATAAACATGATTTGACCAAACAAAACAATTAAGACTTTTATGACTAAGGGGGAATACAAGCTATTTTTAAGCAACTTACCTAAATTTCCTGTAGCAAATACATTCATTAATAATATGTCTTTACATCTGTTGGAACTCTGCTTATAGCAGTAACTATCACATGTTACATTACTTGTAATTTGTTCCCCAAGAAAGTTACTACATATACAGGAGCCATCATAAAAATTAAAATACCTACGATATAAAAACAAAGAATCATTTATTTCAGAAACTCTGAGAATTGTTGAAATAAATGTCAGTATTAATACACAGAGTAACTCATTTTATCATACACAGGTTTATACTTCCGACCTTTGCTCAAAAAACAAGTTTTAATAAATTTTAATTCATGAGAAAGTATGAAGAAACATAAGGGCCAACAGCCATAAGATCAAGCAACTAATCAAAAAAATCCTTCATAGCAGATTTCAGAAAATATTAATGTTTTAATAAATAATAAATGTCCTTTGCCTAAATCATACAGATTTATTCATACAGTTAAAAAAAAAATATTGTGGAAAGTGAGGAAAAAAGGTGAGTTTTGTTAATGAACTGTGAGCCACTGGAAGATGTGGGTACAGCAAGAACTAATTAAAAAGTATCAATCAATCAGTGCTTTATTGTTCAAAAAAATACATACAAATTAAGCCATAAACAAGGATTAAAATTATAATGAGAAAAGTATGAGAATAAGACTGAATTCTAACTAGTCAGTTCTAATCAAAGTGTTGGTTAATAGAATTTCTTATCCATTAATAGAGCCCCAATTGGGTCAGAACCGAAGGAAAACACAGACACACCAAACAAAGTAAGAGACAGACTGAGATTAAGATAATGGGAGCTTGCACTGTCCCATCCTGTTAACTTTCCTGAGATCATTCTTCATCTCCCTTTCCAAGGCACCCCAATCTCCATGTTCAAGCTGTGCCATAGATAAAAGGAACACATTGCACACTGCTGATAGAAAATAATTGATATAAATGAGAAAAAAGATCAATTTCAAGGCTAAAGCCTTATGAACCTCAGCAATCAGCAAGTCTTCCCCAGAAACTAAGCCTTGGAACCTAACCCGTCAAGACCTCTGCTCTAAATCCAATCAAATTAAAAGATCCTAATGTGCCCAAAACTACTGGTGAGTCAGTTAACAATAGGTACATAATTTAATTTGAGTAAAAACCGTTGCAACCTCAATTGTAGCCACTTGGTGGAGCTTAACATACAGGTATAATCTCAACTTTTTAGTTGCTGGTAAGGAAAATTGTGAATCATAAAGCAGCTTTAAATGGGGACACTCAACTGCTCCTCAATACCTACCTGTAATAGCGTTTAAAGCACTGGACGGCGCAATCCCTTTCTCTAAGAACTTGAGACAAATGTGCACTTCTAATTTGCGGAATGCTGTTGAAACAACCCAAGAAATTAGAGTCCAAACCGTCGGTTTTGCAGCAAAATATCGCGAATAGCAACAGGAGGATAACTTTATTCATGGTGCTCAAGGAAAACGGTCAAATCAAACGGATTTGTGAGCCCATTAGGCGAAATAGGCCCTCGCTAGACAACAAGAAATAACGTTTATTTAATTTATTTTAATTCAGGAATTAAGAACGTTTACTTTAATTTCAAATAAAATATAAAACAGGAAATAAAAGACGTTTTCGATTCGTCGATCAAACCCATGCCCCATCTGAACTCAGGTCTGCTCTAAAGTGCACGTTGCAGCAGACGAACACACACCAGAACAGCAAGAATAGGAAGGAACAATAAAAATGAACCGATTACAAAATGGCAGAAATATTTATTATTATCATTAGAACCAGCAACTAAGCTAGGAACTGTCAAGGATTCTAGGTCTAGTAATAAAAAAAACATTCATTTTTCAACTTCTGCATTCCACAGACATAGTACCTGAGGTACCGGAGTACCAGAGACCTACCTATAGGGGCAGGTAGGTGCTAGTGACATTCTGCGTGGGCAGAACTACGTCACGTCCCATTAATCCTACGTTCATACCGACAGATGGTGGAACCGTTTACGGTTGTTTGTACCGTAGGCGGTGACGTAGGCAAAATAAAAGTTAACCGTCGCACCGTTGCCGATACAAAAAATGCGGTACCTGACTGTGATGTCTGTGCCGTGATGTGACTACATGTAAACGACAAAAAGAATTCGTTCTAACGTTCTAACTGTAATTTTTCAAAGGAATGTGATAGAGCAAGATAGAGTACTGTGTAATACCCCAGTGACAGAAGACAGAGATTACCACACACCGATTAAAAACATAAATAAACTGCGTTTTTAAAGGGCATAGATCGTTTATAGAGATATCGTTTACATTTATTCTTCATAAAACCCCGAAAGTGATGTAATAAAAACGCAATTCGGGCAAGTAAGCAGTCCTATGCCTTCAATATGCGATTTCAAGTAAACATTGGTGAGTAACGAGTTCTTTTAATTGAATTAATACACCTTTTGATGCAGCAAAGCACTTCAAGAATTGCAGAGTTGCAGGTCAACTGAGCGCCTTTTTAACGATTCTAATAATTCCGTGATAATGTTTATTTAGCTCCCAGTGGGCACCAGTGGTATCTGTTTACCTGTTAAGTACTGAAGAAGTGAGAACAGGTGCAAGCCCATTTGAAATTTTAATTTCTTGGTGACAGGTGCCTGTATCAAATAGTCTTTCTAGATACACCCAGCAAGAGGAACACCTAGTCACTTCTGACCTTTAAATACTCTTCTTATGGGTGTTTAAGTGTCAATTAAATATTAAATTTCCCAACAGGAATTAAACCTGCAGCATATTGAAAGTATTTTACTTAAAGGGTGTTTTGTGTAGCATTTCAGCTTCAAAGGCATTTTTTCGCCAGGTAACATTTTTTGTGGTTTAAGTAATTTCTTGTTTAGTAAGCATTAAATAGTAAATAAAATAGGGTAACGAAAAAATGAACAAATACATACATGATTCTTGTGACAGTCCCTTAGTGAAGGGTAACTGTCATTCTCAGTTAATTTCTACTGAGAGTGTGTACAGTTCCACTGGTCCCTTCCACCACAACCCCTAGTCAGCTCCTTAGATGAGTGTCATTGGGCTTTAACATTGGTATCTCAAACCAGTAATATTATACTTAAATCGAAAGGAGGTCTAGGAATGTATTTTTTGCCCTATATAAAATGCTAAGGACTATAGTGTTTTCACTTCTCTTCCTCTCCTGTAATTGAACTATTCCACAACATATGTCCAACCCTGTATGTCCTGTTAAGGATTTTAAACTATATATAATGGTTTTTTCCAGCCTTATTACAAAGGTTTCTTATTTCAGGTGTAATTTGACTGAAGCAGAATGGTATAACAACAGGATTATTTATTTGTTCCTTCTTCACATTCCAAAATTAATGCTTATCATGGAAACACTAGAGGTACTAAAATATTGAGGAGTACTTTTATCAACTAACATCAATAATACTGAAGAACTGCATGGAGAAAATGGGTGTTTCTAAGAGCCAAAATTACCTCGCTACAAAAGAAAAATGTGGTGGACAAACCAGTGCCTATCAATGTCATTTTGATTTAACTGAGAGTTTTTATAAGCGAAGAAATGGAATATTTAAGAACCAAAAATGTTAAAGCACATTTCAAATGGAGGTATATAATTTTGTTTTGGTTATTTACTTTTGATGTACTTAGAACTAGTTTGCAGTAGTTTTTATGCCTGCTGGTGCTAGTACTGGAGCATGTAATAATCATTCCATAACAACTAACTCCGATCTAATGTTTTTGTTTTTCAAAAATGAGTGCTCTGTAGTCTACTGGTCGTTACCAATCATTTTAATTGTGTTACTTTAAGCTTTCATGCCTTTTGCATTTTAATGAATTTGTAAATTAAAGCAATCTATCCTCCCGATCTTCATAATTTATTGCTTAATTTGTATAATCACCGAATCAAAATTAATGGTCAATTGTAATGCCTTAAAAATTGCAGAAATATTCCAGTTGTTGCTTTGCTTTGCTGTGATGTGAAATTTTTTGTTAAGGACCTTCCAATTTTTTTAGTAAATCATGTTTTATTGCTTGTGAAACGATCTGCATGTACAATATTTTCTTATTGACGGCAGAGGCACATTTAGGGTAAATAGCAGCACTATATAGATTTTATTCCCTTTAACAAAAATTACTTTTCCCTGTCTTCTGGCCTTCTTTAGGATTGGGGAATAGTACTTATGGAATCACATCTCTTTGGGCAGTGACATGCTAAATTTATTCCAGGTAACGCAAACCAAGGCTCCCGACCGGACAGTTCTATAATAATGGAACCCCGGGATCCCCAGCCCCACAGGTTTCGTTCTCCAAATTCTAGCAGAATATCGACTCAGCAGTCCTATCCACTGAATGTTTCACAATTTTCGCAAATCCACAGCTATACTCCTAACTTAGATAACTCCAAACACTCAATTTATAGTAATGCTGCTGTACTATCCCCGCCGGGAAACAAAGTGTTTAATGGAGGCCTCAATATCTCAAGGATAAGAAACCAAAGTAGTTTCAACAAATTCGTAACGAAGTCAAAGGAAGTCGGAGTTAAAGAGACTTTAGTCAGCCTGGGACTTTTGTGTTTAGTTAGCCTACTTCTTGCCTTATTATCGTTGATTTTTCTTTTAAAAGTTTCCCCGGTAACAATTAACGATATACGGGAGCTTTTACGTGCCGAGCAACTGACTGTGATAACTGCTGAAGAATACCTGATAGTTTATGAAGTAACTCTTGCTTTGTGTGCCTTAACATTATCTCTAAATCTATGTTGCCTTTTGGTGTGCGCTATACAGTTCCTGTTTGCCGTTAAGCTTGTACAAAACTCACATGGCGGCAGCAATAGGTAAGATAACTTAGAGTAGTCGAGCATTAACGCCGATCAATGTCCCTGGAACCCCACGGATAAATTAGATATTATTTCAACAGATATATTTTTTTATATGTGGGGAATAGAGATACCATCTTTTCACTAAGTCCCTGGCAATCACGGCTCTAAAATATGTTAAACAGGTTAAAGATTATTTCCCTGGTCATGAGGCCTTATATTTGCATTAAATGTACACCCAGTGATTTCTTAAAGATTAGTGAAGAAGTCTCGAAAGCTGTCAGAGTAACAAATAATTGAAATTACCAAACATAATTTATTTGATTGATTACAAACAAACAAAATATAAACCATTTTTGCAGAACTTCCAAATACCTTCAAAAGTCGTCTGTTAGCAGGGTCTGCGCCATGGGAGGTCTTTTTATTTCTATTCCAGTGTTTCTGACTGGTAGGTACATATTTAACATTCTTAGCTCTTTTTGATTTTTTGCAATTGTTTTCTTTTGTTCAGTTTGTACAAACACTGTACAAAAACTGCATGTGGTTAGTACTGATATCCCCCATCCAAGCTACATTTTGCTTGCTTAAAACTAATTAAATCGCATCATTTCCAGGAATAATACTGTATACCTTCATTCAATTTCACTCGACGCCTGCCATAGTAACCAGCGTTTTCATAGGCCTTGGAATTATATTTTGTGGGTGCGCCATGGTGCACAACGTTTTCATATGGCAAAGAGAAAAGACTAATGCTGTGAAGGAGCTGGCTCAGCAGCAAGAACTAACTCAGCAACACCATAATTCATATCATAGCATTGCCTCTCCACCATTGCCTTTGAACCAGTCTCATGTTAGCGCATTCAACCATAGCATTGGACATCCCCTAGCGAGTGTACATGGCAATGGGCCCTATATTATTAGGCCTTCAACGACCACCCCACCAGCGGGAGAAAGTCTTAATATTAGCAAGCATCCCAGAGAGGCCAGTGGTAGTGTGAGTCCTCTCATGCCACCCAACAATATTGATATTAGTAGTGTAACCACTACCAATAGCCCTCATGAATTATCTACTTTGGTGTAATACTATTTAAGGGGATTTGAAAATAAAATATTTTGTATTTAGACTCGTTTTACTCCGTATCATTTGCCAAAAATTCAGATGCCTATTTAGATGGCTGAAGTTGTCAGGGAGGAGTTAAAGGAAGCCTTAGAATGAAAACTTTTTAGTCTATCACTGAAAGTGTTTCATAATGTTTTATCTTTCCTATTACTACGATTCTTTTGCTTGACTTTAATTGTTATTCAAATCAGTCCTGTTTCAATTTATCAAGAAATTTAAGAAGTTCACCTCATTTTCCTAAGTCTTTTTAGTGCAGAGGTTTTCGGACCCCGCGTGCACTTGTCGGCCCGGATACTGCCTCAAGTATAGTTAACAGATCTTCTTCAAATTTCTATTTAATTATATTTATAACTTATGTTAATTTTATAGCTAATAAACACAAATTAATCCTGAAACACTCACAGGAATCATGTTTGTTTGGGTTCCTAACCTTGACCAAGGCCAACAAAAAAAAAACTGCGTGTTGTCATACAAATATAGCGTCGCCCCTTGTCTTCGTCTAATGGAATACGACCAACAAAGACAGATGCTTCAGGGCATGCGGGATTCTTATGTTTTGCGGTTATGTTTCTTATTTGTCCAAATTGGAGCGTTTGACCGTTTGCTGTTTGATTAGGGCTCAAAATTTCGAAAATCGAAACGTGTTGAATGCAGAAAGGTGTTGAATATTTTATAACAGATAAATATGATGACTGAGGAAGAAGGTAATATTGTCTTTGTCCATTATTTTAGGCCTAACATTTCATTAACCACCGAATTTATTTTTATAGATTTTGGCGCTCAAATTGAGAAAATCTCCATTAAGATAAAACAGCTTGAGCAGGAAAAAAGGCTTATAGATGCCGATTTAAAACGATTGAACTCAGAAAAAGACCAGCTGCAACTCAATTTTTCCATTGCAAGGCTTAAAACCAGAAAACCAAGCCAATGGCTTGGACAGGGATATCCATGGTCTGAAGCAATTGTAAAGACTTTAAAGGAAGTATTTGGATTTGAAGCATTCTTTCCAAATCAAGTGGCCGCTATAAACGCTGTATTATCAAAAAAAGATGTTTTGGTAGTCATGCCAACTGGAGGAGGGAAGAGTTTAATTTATCAGTTACCAGCAGCAATGTCTCAAAACTTGACAATAGTCATCTCGCCCTTAATTGCCCTGATCCAGGACCAGTTAGCAGCTTTGTCGAAATTTGGTGTTGATTCTGCCACCTTGAATTCAGAGATGCCACCAGGAGAGAAGAAAAATGTAATGAAAAAATTGACAGACAAGAAGTTGAAAATAATTCTTGTGACCCCTGAATTTTTTGCTAGATCAAAAAATTTTATGAATAAGTTAACAAAGCTGCATCATGAGTCTTGTATCAACCTATTTGTTATTGGTAAATAATTTTGATTTGGTTCTACTTTTTTCATTGATATTTCATTCATGCATTCCTACATGTTACATGAAACCATTTTTCAGATGAAGTTCACTGTTGTTCTCAATGGGGCCACGATTTTCGACCGGACTACCAGACCCTTTCCTTAATAAAAACTCAATTTTCTGGAGTGCCTCTATTAGGCTTGACTGCGACCGCAACTGTTGACGTTTTAGTGGATATTCAAAAAATGCTAGATTTGACTGATCCAGTTATAATTACTTCTCCTTATAACCGGCCCAATCTTTACTACAAGGTGAGTACAAACGAACAGTGAGCAGGTTAAACTATTTCTTTTTATAATTTAAACAATTCCAATTCCCAAGTTTTTCTAATTTCAGGTCATACATAAACCTGATAATGTTCAAGATGCTCAAACCTTAGTGTATGACTTTATAAAGAATGACTTTGCTAATGCGACTGGCATCATTTACGCTGCAACATCTAACGAATGCGATCAGCTGACCACATTTTTGCGTAAGAAGAATATTAAAGCAGTTCCTTATTATGCAAACATGAGCTCTGAAGCAAAAAACAAAGTCCATAAGAAATGGTTCACTGGCATTTATAAAGTTATAGTGGCTACAATTGCTTTTGGGATGGGCATTGGTAAAGTTAAACAATAGTGACATATCTGTACTTAAATATATTTTTTTAGATAAATCTGATGTTCGGTTTGTGATTCATTTCTCATTGCCCAAAAGTCTTGAGTCTCTTTATCAAGAGACTGGTAGAGCAGGAAGAAACGGACTCAAAGCTCATTGTATTTTAATGTACAACTTATTTGATTGGCTCAAGGCCTATGCGTATACACAAAACACCAAAGAAGAAAACAGCATAACACAAATCTTAAAATATTGCACGAATATTCAGACGTAAGTTAGCTCGATGGTGTTTTAGATAAAATTGTTTAGGTGATTAAATTTAATTTGCACATAATAAAACTTGTGTCTTGTTATTTTAGGTGCAGGCGCAAACTGATCTCCGAATATTTTGATGATACGTGGAGGGCCTTGGACTGCCTCAAGATGTGCGATCATTGTTCGGAGCCTAAAGAAGACTTCGTTACATACGATGTACAACCATGTTTAGCAACTATTTTAAAAATACTTAACCACCTACGAAACATGGACGAGTCTGTGACCCTAAACAAATTGTTCGGGTCGTGGTTTCGAACTTGCCCGAAAAAGCTTGCTCTTCCTGAAGAACCTAAACCTAAGTTCAGCAAAGAACAAGCCCAATTTATCATTTCATTTTTTATTTTGAATAACTGTTTGTCAGTCAAGCGAGGATACTCATTGATGTCTACATTTGCTATAATCTATAGCAGGCTGGGGAAAGAGCCCAATCTTCCAATTTATATGAAATATGATGGAGTGTTGAAAGGTGTTCAGTGCGCAGATTCGCGAAATGAACTAAAAACGATTAATCTCAGTGGATCCTCATTAACAGCCATTAAAAGAGAATCAGATGAAAGTAGTATTAAGAATAAAAAGCAAAAGCTTCACTAAAAAGTTCTTTGACTTAGGGCAGAACGAAAGGATAAAAATGTTGCAGGAAAATGCTGAGCAGAATCAATAGAAGATTTGATTAACTGTGAGGCATATAAGAGTGAAGTGGTGAAAATTTACAAACTGGGATAGAGAAATCATGGATAACAATAATGAAATGGCTTCCCACATTGCTTGGGGTGCTATTAGAAAATGAAATAACTTCTTTTAATGAAGACATCATTTAAATTTTCTCAAAAGAGCAAGATTTTGAAGGCAACAACCTTTACACTTTTTTTGATCGCTTTGCCTCTTCTATTCCTTGTATTAGTTTATGTTATGTGTTAAGTGTTAAGACAAATGGTATTATTAATCTATTTTTTAATTAAATTGATGTTTTTATGGGCACCTTAAGTACCATTGGCAAGAATTTCATTCACACATGAATTCAGGTCATTATATGTCATTATACAGAAGAAGAACCAGAGCGACCTCTCGGTTTTCTAGAGATTTCAAACAGCCGGCGGGAAACATTTTTCCGGAAGGGCTTCCGGCAATACATTCCAGATCGTTTAGTCGAAGTCCTATAAAACCGTTGGTCACATCACCAACACTCTTTTTTAGACGCTGTTGTTCTCTCAACATACATCCGATACCTGGTGAACGTTAAGTAACATAAATACTCTGTATACAGTAGTTATATATTTATTTTAAGTGTTTGAATATACAAATTAAATGTTCCCATTGTACGAGTCCCGTTTGGATATTCACGTTGACGTAGCCAACTAACGAAAACGCCTAGCCAGCCAAACGGGACAGCTGCACTGACTGCCAACTGTCAATTCAATCAGTTGTTTGAAGTGGTACCGCTGTGGTGTACCACTCGAGAGATCGTCCACTCCAAGAACCTGCACCGGCAAGTGACACTGTCAGGAAAATCTCACTTGACGAGTGATAGCAGAGGACGAATCAAAATGGTTGTTAGCCTTTAAAAGGGAAAACAACTCCAAGAAATCTCTCTTTCTGCTCTGAACTCTTTCGAGGTAAAGTAGCACATGACCCTTAGCATTAGTGATGCCAAGCTGTGACAATTAGTGCAAACCTTAACCCTGTGCAAAATAAAGTGGTTTAATAGGAAAATAGCGAATTTAATCTATTGGATCAGTTTCTCTGTCGGGCTGAATACTGATCCTTCCTGTGTGTCCACTGGGAACTATAACGCAGTACGAACCCGTTCACTCCAGGTGCACGCTGCACTATTGCCGACATCACAATTGGTAAACGCACGCACACATAACCTCGACACCGCTTTCTGTTTGCAATTTTTTGTTGGAGTATAATCAAGATGGGGAACGGTATGTATACCTAAATTATAAAAAAGTGAAAAAAAACCCTTTTTTTTTTAAATTTTCAGATAAAATGAATACTTGTGTCGAAGATTGGATCGAATTTCAACAACAGAAACTTTCAAGCATGAGTATCAAACACGTTAGAATTGAAACGGGGGAGGATTCCTATTATGGCCGCCTTCGGATCACCAAAAAAGTATTTAGTATCCTTCCAGATGACCCTCAGATAAGGGGAACTATTCTCAACGAATCCCGCCTCAACGGACTTGACGAAGCGGGAAGTAAGGGCATCAGAATAAGTGAAAGATTTGGGAATCCATCGTTCATCATATATTTTCGGTCAACGAATGAACGAAATATGGCTTTAGAAAAACTTAGGATTTTAATAAGGTATGTAACATTCTACCTCGTTTTTAATTTTTAATATACTATGGTAAAACTCGCTTAATACAAGGACCCAAGGGAACGGCCAATTTACTTGCCATAACTGATTACTCATTATATCTGGTCTATTGTATTTCCAATGTTTGCATGTGTATGTATGTTGGCGCATACAGGGTGTTGCAAATTAGTAGGTCAATCTGCTAACCACAGATTCCTTGAGCGGAGGTAATTAGACTTTACTTATGTGACTTTTCTTTAGCTCTTCATACTCACTATACAGGGTGTTGAAGTTGTTAATAACTTTGATGTTCCTTCACCTATTTTAATGAAATTTTGCAGCGATCCACAGTTCGATGAAACATACTTTTCTTATAATTCGGGTAAAAAAATTCGAAACCAAAGTGAGGAAGTTGAGGGGTCACAGACATGTTTACCCCCAACTGTTTTTTGCACTCGTCAATAGTGGATGTATTTAATTATTTAAACTAAATATTCTTTTATCTTAATTTTTTCATTCTTATCAAATTTTGATTTATCACTTCCTTTAAAAGATATTCCAGCACATTGCCTCTCAATACATGATGTTATTTATTTTTTTAAATTTATTTATTTTATTATGCAGTAAAATCTAGTTATAACGATATTGGAGGGACTGGCTATTAGACTGTTATAACCATTGGTTGCTATATCCAAAAATGAATTTTCTTTCAAGTCACATGTATAAAAATTCTGCTTTTAATACGTTTTTTACACATGTACCTACATACTTTATTTAACACACAACTTATCTACATGTGTATTGTATACAAAATTATAAAGCCTTAAAGAAAAATAGTTGCTGTAGGGGAAAGGTTGTGAAAAATACAACGCAAATGGGGGTTTTTTTATATAATCTATTATTCAGCTCTAAACCACTTGGAAAGCAAGTCCACACCACACTACTATACCATTTCGTATCGTCCCTATATGTAACACACATAGCTTTACTAAAAGCACCTTAAAACCGTCAACAGCATGTCATATTTCAGGAATAGTGTCTCTTCTCCACTTTAAGCCTAAATATAATAAATCTAAAGCTTTATCTTAGTCGTACCATCGGTTAAGTTTTTGGCGACTCTAATTGCTTAAATGTCCAAAACTTAACAACTACTTTACTTTGTTTTGCACATTTACATTTTTCAAAATAAAAATTATCGAGTTTTTGGTCAACAAAAGAAATGCTATTTAGTAATTGTTGGTCGTCAAAACTTTCACAAATAACAAACTTTTTTATTATTGAAACTGCTTCGAAGGTCTTGATACATGATGGAATGGATTTACCCCTCCTTTATTATCACTCTCTTTACTCTCTTTTACTGTTTGAGTTATATTAGTGGCAATGGTTTTGACGACATCAGCCCCATTTAAGTCTTCCCAGGTTTCTACTTTGTTTTCAACGTTTACGAATTCAAGTACATACCTCGTTCTCTGTTAATATTGAAGCGGTATTGTTAAGTTGCCTAAGTTGTGCTAAGAGAATGTTGTCTTCATCATCAGAATCATTTTCGTCATTTGTATTATTTTTTTCAAAACCTGCATGTCGAAAAACGACCTTGAATTGTTTGAAGAGTAACCTTCTCCCAGGCCGCAGATATCATCAGAGTAGCATTTAAAAGTGCTATAGTGACTTTATCCTAGTTCTATTTTTTATCATTTTCAAAAATTGCATTTTACGGTAGGGAGTCTTCAGTGAATTAATAACACCTTGATCTATAGGTTGTAAAATGGAAGTGCAATTTGGGGACAAAGAACATAACTTAATTAACTTTAAGTTCTCAACTTTTGAATGAGCAGGATAGTTATCCACAATTAACGACATTTTTCTGACTACTTCCTAAGTTCACTGTCCCACTCCCGGAAAAATGTTGTAAAATTGTGTAATGTACCTCGATGCAGGAAAATAATGAAAAACGTCCCTTGGTTTTGGTACTACTACGAGTCCTAACAATTTTATGTTGGGACGCATTATAATTTTTAAAGTTTTCAATATTTTAAAACAAATATTAATTAGTATATTCAAACGAATTATATTTTGAAAATGTTCATACAACGCTTAAATAACTAATAAAAAAATAATACAGCAAAATCATTTAAAAAATCTATTATAAATAATAACATTTGCAATATTTATTCTAAAAATATACAGCTTGTTTCAAAATATTGTTCTTAACATCTACTATCTTATTTGCAATACTAGACTACAACATATTACAAGACACAAGAAATTCAAGAATTTTATCGAAAATTCGAGTGGTCAAAAAAATAAGAGCGTTTAGAAATAGCTCTCAAAACTAGAAAAAAACATATAAAAGAACAATAAGCTAATCGAAAATGCCGTAATTACAATATTATACTCAATATTTGGTCGGATATCCTTTCTGGGATAATACTGCAGCGCATCGTTTAGGCACGGAGTCTATCAACTTGTGGCAGACTTCTAATGGAATAGAATACCAGATTTCTTGGACATTTTTCCATAAAAGTTTCACGTTCGTCGTTTTTTTTTTTTTTTAAAGCTACACGACTTTTAAGAATTTTCCACAAATTTTCAATCGGGTTCATATCCGGGGACTGAGATGGCCAAGGTAAAATGTCAATATTTTGAGAATTCAATCACGCTTTAACAACTTTGGCGGTTGGCATGTTGGTAGATCCATTTCAATGACAGATTTTCTTCGGCATAAGGCAACATAACATTTTGCAAAATATTTAAGTGAATTTCTTTTGTCATGTTTTTTTTTTATTAAATAAACCAGACCAACTCCTTCATACGAGAACGAGCCCCAAACTTTAATATTACCTCCACCATGTTTAATAGTGCAAATTGTACTTTTTGGGTTTAGTTGTTCATTTATCCGACGTCTTCCATCATTTTCGAACAAATTAATTTTGGTTTCGTCCGAAAAAAGAACGTTTTTCCAATGCACACGATTTAAATTATTTTTTGCAAATTCAATGCGACGTTTAAGATGTATTTTATTCAAATAGGACACTTTTCTCGCAATTCTACCGTTATAACCGAACTGCTGCATTCGTCTTCGAATAGTTCTAGTGTAATGGAACTCGGGAACACTTTGGTAGATTTTTATTCCACTCGTTATGACACACACAACCCTTAATCGTTTACAAAACTAAAGATCCTGGGATTAAACTGACATTTCAATAGAGAGAGCCAAGAGTCAATTAGGGAAGTGGCAAAATTCCGGGAGCGTCGAGTTATATTATTATAATCGCAATGGTCAAAATGGTTATGCTTTTTACAAGCTTCGGGGTATCTTAAGTACCAAATCTGGGGGTCAGTACCCATAGGCGTACTCCGGTTTTAGGCAATTAACAAGACAATCCACAGATGGTAACTTTCTAAATCCTTAACCCGTAACGTTAAGATAATGGTAAGAAAAGATGATTTACGGGGGTGTTGCAGCTGTAGTGCGATTTTAGCAAAATGTGGATATTTTAGACTTGTCTTGACGAGGAAAAGGAGTGAAAGTTAATGAAAATTCATAGGCGTAGCCTAAGGGTACATTACACTAGCACTAATTGGTAGGTTGAAATTTTGCTTGGCAGCTGTAGACGTCAGAAAAGGATCTTTTGACACTTCGCGTATTAAACGAGCATCTTTCCTACTTGTAGTTTTACGTTTCCGGCCTCGGGACTCTGGTTTTTGCTGCATATCTTATTCTTTTAATACTTTTGCCACAAGAGAAGGAGATCTATTAAGAGTTTCACAAATAAATTTGTAAGTTTTTCCTCGTTCACGCAACTGCAAAATTATCCGACGCTCTTCATTACTGCAATGTTGATTGCGAACCATTTTACACAATTTTTAAACGCAATATTACACACGATAAAATACTCTGCGTCTTTTATTTTCAAAGAATCTTAATTAACTAACTTAAACCATTCGGGTCCAGGGATTGCATCTTCGGCCATCTTTTGCTCTCGGTTTTTCTGTTTTGTTTACAATCATAACTAACAAATAAATCCCTCGTTCCAGACTAAATAATTCTGTAAAAGGATATTAACTGGTGTCTATAATATATGGTTAAGTTATAACAACAAACATAATTCACACACGAAACCATTAAGTGACGAATATACTTGCATTTCTGATATGATTTATATCAAATATCCCAATATCCCTAAACGCTCTTATTTTTTTGACCACTCGAATTTTCGATAAAATTCTTGAATTTCTTGTGTCTTGTAATATATGTTGCAGTCTAGTATTGCAAATAAGATAGTAGATGTTAACAACAACATTTTTAGACAAGTTGTATATTTTTTGAATAAATATTGTAAACGTTATTACTTATAATAGATTTTTTAAATGACGCTCTTATTTTTTTGCCCATAACTGTAGATAGTAGATTAACGACTTTAACGATAATACACTATAACTAGTCAAAATCAGTACTTTCTACTCCCAATTTATTTACATTATAATATAGTATTAATTAGCAACTTAAACAATAAAACCCTACTACTAGGTATTTCTTATTCCTAATTTGTTTATATTATAATAACATGCAATTCTAAGGTCCACTGAATTCTTAAAAAACAACAATATAATATAGTTTCAAGACGTTGAAATTTCTTTTGCAGTTCGGCCACCTGACGAGGGCTCCTTTAATATTGGTTACCAAACAATTTGTTCGTTATATCCGAATATTTATATATGTCGGCGCCACCATAAATTTAGCGAATACCCCTAACAAAGACAGGCAGACAGACTCTTTGTATTGGTAGCACTCTATGTAATCGATCGGAGTTCTGGTTTTCTCACTCAGCTGTCGACCTAAAACAGTCATTACCATTCTTTATGGTATGACTTCCAGGAACCCCGGGAATAAGGGACACACTTGTTTTTAACATGCAAGGGGGGCAAAACGGGGCCAGGGGACAAAAATGAAAATTCAGGAGGAGAGGACAGTAATTAACGAGAGTTGAGATTGAGAGGTCTGGCCCCGGATTGTCATGTCTCTCATCCTTTGATTCGATTAACATACGGTCTATGTTAAGGACTTTTAGGTTATTGTTTCTTGGCGTAGTTTGCTTAGTTAATTTGTTTTGTATTTTTATCCCTTAAGTTACGCCCATGGGCATCGATACGTATTTGAAGGATTCCATCTGGGCGCCAGACCATCGTACCCATCAGGCCATATCGAAGGGCTCTTTATGGCTGGGAAATACGCTACTAGTCAAAGGAAGCTTTCTAAATTGGACCTTTGCCGCGATCCGCAATTCGGCGGATCGCAATACTTCAATGAAAGCGACTTGTATAGGTATTTGCCAGATGGCGGCGATTTTATGACCTTAGGCGCGACCATTGCCCGCAATGGCGTCTAGTATTGGTGCGCCCCTGGGTGGAGTTCCTGGGGTTTAGTACTTAAGGGATGATCGCAGTAATTTTGCTCTCTTTGACCAGTGCTCGCTCTAGACATGTGATCGTAAACGTAACTCGTAATCTTCCCAACTAAGCAAACTCCCACTTCATACTTAGACCAATACTTTACCATTATTTATATAAGTGAAATTTAATACAGTCCACTTTCGTAAACCAAATTGCTGTTTTCGTGGTTTTCGTTTATCGAAGGAACCTCAACAGTCTACCTTTTGTGAAAGAGATCATTGGGATAAGACATTTATCACCATATACGGTAGCCAGTAAATATTCGTGAAAATATAAATTAGTGTAGTCTTAGTGACAATTCGTTCTTAGTAATAAATTAGTGGTATTAAGTGACTTTTACTAGCGTTTAATTTTTCGACTCATGGCTTCTGAAAACAACTCTCCTTCGGGTACTTCGACATATGTTTTTCCCGTATGTTTCGCTAACGAGATGATATTAGTAGTTCAATTAATCCACGATGTTGGTTAACACTATTTATTAATTAGTACTTATTATAACAGTAGATCTAAAATATGATATTTTCGAATCACTATAATGTAATGTACTTATAGCATTAGTGAGTGTAAAATAAGATGTTGTGAGTGACCGATCGCGATGTGTACCGTCCGAAAGTTCGTGGAGAAGACAGCGACTTATCTCATCTTTTCAACCCCGTCGATGAGAAGATCGGAAAGGAGGTTTATTGGACTCGACATTAGGAATTTTGGTCGTAAATCAAAGAAAGCGGACCTCTTATAATTAGACGCACATCGGTCCTCGATTCACCTTCGCAACAATCGCGTGAATAGGACAACAATCGGTGTCTTCAAAAACTATATGACGGTACAAAGCTGGACGTGATATTCATGATCTTGAACATCTTACGATATCGTAGGAATATCAATCCCTACTAATAAACTTTGTCGAAACAGAGATCACTGGATTGTAAATAAATTGAAAACATGTAACAATATATTTACTTTTTCATATTAGGACTTACAAATGTGCTCCTTCTAAACGGTACCTCGTTATTGTTGGAATCCTATACTCAACCATAAGTCATCCAAATTAATAGTAAACAGTTTTTCTAGCGGCATCTAAAAGACAAGCGGATTGATTTCCTATATACGTAGCAACTAAACTATTAATTTGGGGAACTCGAGAGAAATGCATACGTAGCAGTTATGATTGTATTTTTTTTTTCTTAGAGTTAGTCTTGTATATAAGTTTAGTCTGAAGATTTATCGTCCACAAGACGTACACGATTCTTGGTCCTCTCTAATTTTTTCTTTATTTAGATAATAAAGTTATTTCATTCTAAGTTGTACCTCTTATTATCTCCCAAAATCCAACAGTTATAAACAAACATAAATACATGTGTTTATACGGAACTTTTAACGAGGTTTTATAAATTGGGCGTTACAACTGTGATCTCGTATTAAGCGATTTCTACTGTAGTTTCTTTTACTTTACAAGCACCTATGCAAATAGTTGTGTAATGTGCCGGGTTGGAATAACTATACGCGAGTCAAAAATATAACACTTTATTAACTTCTCGATAATACAAGAGCGGGAGCGAGGCGTAAAGACCCTTTTATGTAAGTGTTTTGTGAAGATCAGTCTGAAGGTTTCTGCTGGACTATCTCTTAACTGCTTGACTGCCCTATTTATATACATGATATCTACGTGGACTTTGCTAAAGTACATCAATAAGGGTAGTTTGAACCTTAAACAGTACTGAGACTTTGAGTCTCAGCTAATTACAATTTGATGGGTTAGTTATACAAAGGAATTGTGTTTCTACGTAAATATACATTCTAATTAAGTTCTAATATTGTCCTTAGGTTTCCATGAGAAAATAGTACAAGAAATAATGTAAGAGGTTAATACATATATGATATTATTACGTATGCGTAACCCGGGGTGCTTTACAATTGTTTTCTGGTTAGGTTCAATGTTTCGATATAGGAGTCGTATCTGGCACCGTCATCTGCATCTAAAGTACCATAGAGCCATTTTTGCGCTATACCCATGAAATTTAGTAAACCTCTTTTACTTCTTTTTTTTTTGTTTGACAAGAGTTTCTATGCTTTGTTTAATTTTCTTCACTTGATTTTTGCATGATTCCACATTCATTAGAAATAAAGTATTGATTTGAGCCGCATTGCCCTGCATAGTTTGATTGAATGACTTTTGTAAGTTGGTCAGTGATTTTTCTAAGTTAACTGTACTCTGGAGGATAATTAATATCATTTCCATGATAAAACGCTGTGTGGTGCTGATTCGTAACGAAAGCGGTGCCCATGGGGATTGGTAATATGGGGCTATCGAGTGTTGTCATTTGATAAGCTTGCGTTGTTCTTATCAGTAGACCTATTGTGAAGAGGAGCATCTTGTTTCACCTAAAATAGGACGTTGTCGTTTTACGTTTCGTTTATTAAAGTGTCTTTGATTATTGATATTGTATCGTGGGCTGACTTTATCTCTGCGGAATTGCTTGATATAAACAGGTGTTGGAGTCTTTAGGGAAAAGCTTCTGACACCAGGTATTTTTTTGTACGTGGGTACCGCCACGTCAAATCAGGACGATGGTCGAGACAAAACACTACCGTAACGTCAACAAGTCTATATTTAAAAATCTGTGATAACTATTACTGTATTAGGTGCGTTAGAATCTCAAGTATGAATTTTGGAGGAAGGTCGGATTTTAGTTTATGCTTAGAGTTCCACTCTCAATCTGACAAAAAAAGGAAGCAGGGAAAACGAGCAGAATTTGGTTTCAGCCCATTTTGTTCTAGTTGACCAATCAGAACACAGATTTGGTAGGTTCCCACGAACTTAGGATTTTTAGATTGAATGAGAAAAAACAGACCTTAAAAGGTTTTTGCAATTAACGTCTTAACACATGTGATCTGCGAAGGGCCAAATTACTGATAAGGACTGGTGAGTGGCGACAGAGTCACGGTGTGTTAAGTGTACTCGAGAATATTTTTACCTAATGGTTCTCACGGTCAAACCAGAACATCCCTTAAGTTGAGCGATTTATGTAGATTGGTTATCGCTTCGTTTGGGATGAGGCATAGCAGATGATTTAGACGGGTATCCAACACAGGGTCTTGTAACTCAGGATCTGGTTTGACGGTCTTCGTTCAATTTTCCTAGTATCCTTGTTTGCTTAGCCGTCATTTTCTCAAGTAACTCTTTGTTCAGTAAGGAGAAAGATGTTGACAAGTCAATTATATAATCTGTAGTCGGCTTACTTTTTGAAGTTTCAAGAAGAATAGCGTAATTTAGGTCGTCTTTAATTATTTGAAATGGTGCGTAATTTGTAACACTATGAACGCTATTGTTATAATTCAGGATGGCTAATGACATTAAGTCAACAATATTTTTATTGGGATATTGAAATTGTAGGCTAGTGATGCTTTCTTTTATGGTTGAGTGTCATCTCTCGATTGGGCTATTAGAATTTGGGTTTCTCGGGGTGGTATAATGGAACTCGATGCTATAGAGAGTGCAAAGATCCGTCACGATGGCATTTTTAAATTCGGCTCCATTATCTGAGGTTATTTTCTTTGGGATTCCATGATTACTAAAAAATGCTATTAATTGGGATGTCACTTCAACTGCCGTTTTGGTTGTGACCGGTAATGCTTGACCGTATCTTGAAAAGCTGTCTATGACCGTCAAGAATTTCTGTGTTTTGACGTGGTATATGTCAATACACAGATCTTCAAAGGGTTGAGTTCCTATCGGAGTGGGCTTAAAAGTAATCTTGTAGGGTTTTCTTTCATATTTAGTTCTATTACATATATCGCAGTTCCTTATACATATATTCTTGAACCTCTTTTTCCAAGTTTGGCCAATAAAATCTTTTCTTTAAGGCTGCTATGTTCTCTGTCATTCCTCTGTGGGAAGTTTTGGTCTCGTGATACATTTTAATTTTTTCTTTCTGTTCATCTAGATCTGTGACGTCTTCTGGTAATAGGCTAGAGATGTATAATTTAAAGGAATTAGAGTTGAAGGTCTTGCGTAGGACATTGAGTATTACTGGTTCTAGAGATTTATTTAAAAAATGTAAGCAATACGTATTGGGTGGCATGTATTCCTTTATTAAGTTAATTATCTGATCGTCTGTTAGTTCATTGGGTAAAAAGAAAATTAGTCTTCGTTTATTTGGGAATATCCTGCTTTCTTCTTTACGAATGATGTTATCTCTTGAGTACCTAAATATCATTTGATTAGCGAACGTGTTGATTGCTTTCTTTGAGTAGGGGGCTCCTAGTATTGGGTTTTCCTGAGACGTATGGATGGTTTGGTTATCGTCATCCATGGTTCCCCCTTTTTTTTTGAAGGGGAATGATAATGTGGGGTATTATATTAATTTTTGGGGTCTTTTCTGCTGATGTTGTTGGTTTAGGGGATGGAGATATTGGTTTATCTCCTTTTTCGTTTTCGAGTTTCGTTGTTCTCATGAAGGGTTTTGAATCGGAAAAATATTTACTCATTATTTCTTCATTGTTTAAATGGGTGTCTTTTAATATTTCTTTCAGTTTTTTATGGAATTCTTCATCGGAGTCAGTGAGTTTTGCGTCGGGATCTGATTTGACGGTTAGTGTGTTGAGTTGAATAGGTGGGTTGCGAGATAATGCATCGGCGTTCATGTTTTGATTTCCCTTTTTGTACTTGATCTCATAATTGAACTCGGATAGTTTTAGTCTCCACCTGACTAATTTGGAATTTGGTTCCTTAATGTTGAACAACCACTGCAAGGGTTTGTGGTCTGATAAGATAACACATTTTTTTGCAAAGAGGTATGGTCTGAAATGTTTGGTAGCCCATACAATAGTCAACAGCTCTTTCTCTATTGTTGAATAGTTGCATTCCGCTGGGTTCAACGTTCTGCTTGCGTATGCAATAGGTAAGTCCGAGCCTATAGGACCTTGTGATAGAACTGCTCCTATAGCGAAGTTGGAAGCATCTGTAGTTAGTAGAAAGGGCTTTGTGAAATCGGGATGTTGTCCATTACGCGCTGGAAGCTGGCTGGGGCATTCTTTAAACCGAATGACATTCTATTGAATTCGAAATTACCGTTTTTTACATTAAAGGTGGTTTTGGCTGTTGAATTCGGGTGCATCTCTATCTGGCGGAACCCTGAAGCTAAATCTAACGTTGTGAAGTAATTACTTCGGCCTAGCTTATCCGAAATGTCTGTGATATTGGGGATAAGGTATCGGTCGTCGATAGTCTTTTCATTAAGCTTTCGATAATCGACTACCATGCGCCATTTTTGTTCGCCCGACGCGTCTAGTTTTTTCTGGACGATCCAAATTGGGGGCGACCATACAGGATGGTCTGATTATGTCGTCCTCTAGCATTCGTTGAATCTGGTTTTTTACTTCTTCCTTATGGATGCCAGGGTATCGGTACGTTTTATTATGGACCGGGATTTCATCTTGGGTCTTGATCTCGTGTTTTATTTGATTGATGAATGTCAATTTTTCATTTGGCCTAAAGAATAGTTGTTCGTAATTGTTTAATAATTTCAACAACGCGTGCGTTTCTTCTGTATTAAGATGCTCTGCTCGGAGAAATTCTAAGGGATCGATTCTGAAAGAGTTTCCTTCTTTTTCAGAGATTATCTGTTCGATGTTGATTAGTTCAAACTTTTGTAGCGTAAATAAGGTACTGGTCTTTGCAAGATCGTCTATATTATTTCTCAAGACAACGAGTTTGTCCGTTAAGTTGTGAACTTCTAAAGGGACTTGTCTATTTTTTACTTCTATTATTGTGGATTGAATCATAAAATTATCTTCTTCGATATTTGGTGTTAAGTTATACATTATCGATTTCACATTATTAGGGATGCCAAAATCGTGTAAAATGGGGATGTTGATTTTTCCTTGGGATTTCTTCGTCCCAAACAAGTAACTAACTCATTTTGAGAATTGGTTATAAATGTAAGAAAAATATTTCCTTCTTAGGAAAATTAAAAAAACACAAATTTCCGAAAGACTTCTTTATTCGACAAAGATTGGGAATAGAATGCCCTCCCATACAAGGTGTCGAAGTCATCCCCGCGTATCTGTTTATCTTCAAAAAATAATCGGTAAACCTTCCACATTCTTCCCACGCTTACATCCCTTAGTCATTCTCTTCACACCCCCATACGATAAACAGACCCTCTTTATCTTTTAAGGCAACGATCTACTTTAACTAGTACGAGTTTAGTCAATCTCCAATGGGGCACTCATAAGTGTTTGTGACATACCACATATGCCCAAGGATAAGACATAGCACCATCCTTGTAAGATAACAGGTTTATTGCTTTTGTCTTAAATGAAGTAATAACCAACCCCGTATCATTTTCTTTGTGAAAGCTCACGTACATATCAGAAAATTCCTAACTCATAGAGAAACAAAAACACAAGTTTAGGCAATACTTCTTTATTTCTCTAGAATCAGGAATCGAATGAATCCCTTTTTGATACGTGAGAATCACCCCCGGGTGCATCTGCTTGTCTTCCAAAAAGCCTGCCATCAAACCTTCCACATTCTTCCCACGCTTACATCCCTTAATCATTTTTTTCGCGCCTCCATATGTTTTTAGGCGAGATGATAAACAGACCTTTATCTTTTACCACAAATGATCTATTTTGACTAGTACAAATTTAGTTCATTTCTAACTTACAATGAGGCACCAGCAGGTACCTGTGACATTGCGCATATACCCAAGGATAAGTTACAATATTATGAGACAACATGTTTTTTGCATTTACGTCAAATGAGTTGATAAGAAACCCCATATTACTTTCTTTATGAAAGCTCACATTGTACATGTGTTTATATGGAACTTTTGAGGGAACTTTGTAAATTGGACGTTATAACCGTGATCTCGTATTAACACGTTCAATGCCAGTTGGCATAGGGCGCCTACCCTGTAACACCACTCCCATGGTCAGCGATTTATCTCACGTCGCGACGTCGCATCATCGAGGTGTTGGGTGAAAATTGCTAACCGCACCACTTATATAATTTCGGCTATTTAGCAGTTTAACTACAACCAATACTTGATTGCTGCCACAAACACGCCGGTAAAAATCAAAGCCAAATCGTCAGCGATAAGAATTTAGTAGATCTGTAATCGGATTATAAGCAAAAACGCGATTTCGCATCTTTGGCATTGAACGCGTTAAGCGAGTTCTACTGTAGTTACTTTTACTTTACAAGCACCTTGTTGTGACACCAGCCGGTATTTTATACGTGGTGGGCACCACGGGGTTGTTTTAGTCGGGAATAAGACAGCTCACTGATTCGGTAACTCACTAACAACTTGTTTATTTCTTGTGATGGTTTTCAAAATGGTATGAATTTAGACTCAGCAACACTTCACTCTAGACTACTCGTTTTTGAAAAGGCCTCTGTCGGAATACTAATTCTAATGTTTTATAATCATACTCGATATATATATATAGGGAAGACTATGACATCTAACTTATCTAAATTAGCGCATTAGGGGCGGTTAGTTGGAACTAAACAGAACTTCGACCTTTGGTTGAAGTTGATTATTCTTCATAGATAGTTAGGTAAAACATTGATAGCATGTTATTAGGTTGCTATGAGAAAGTAGCATAGAGTACAATCAATATAGGAAGGTATATAACAATACTGTTTTGGGACACATAAGGATACTACTAATAATTTTAACGAAAATTTATACCATAATGTTACAATCTTACATAAAATAACTAAAATTGAATTATTTTGTACATAAAACTTTATTTCATATAAAAAACAGCATAATATTTCATGGTGCATTAACGCACCACTGGTAACAGACGGTCATCAGTAGACCAATAATGTTGAATATGTGGTAATGAATGGTAACCAGAAAAAAGTAAAATTCCTATAAAATTTAAAAATTCGTTTTTTGATAATAAAAATTCATGGCGGTTATTGTCTTGAGTATATTTTACCGAAAAATTTAAAACCAAGTCAATCACTTCGTCATCAAAAAACATAAAAAATATTTCAAGGGGAGTTTTCCCCGAGAGCTTATTTTTTAGTTTCTCGCATGATTGAAATTCATCAGATATAGGTGCGTGAGCATATTCAATCTGACCTTTCCTCCATTTGACTGTAGAAGCAAGCCTTTCATTTGCCGAAAGCAAACGTCTCCTTTTGGACTCCAAAGTTTCATCATCCGATGAATCCCATTGAGCTTCATTGGTCAACAAAGTACAGGACTGATTCGTACACGACTGATTTGTATATTCCGGTAGATGCAATTCGAAAGTTCCAACTATATCAGTTGGTTCCTCAAACTCTTGTAGATTATTTTTATCGTTTATATTTTCCTCATCGGTCAAAGTATCCACGTCGGGTGGAATATAAACAGCGTCAATATGTTCTGAAAATATTATCTTTTCTTACTTTTAGCTTAAATTCGCAAAAAACTGAATATTACTATATTGCATCTAATATATACATATAAAAATATGTAAATACAAGTAATACTTACGACTTTCATCATTATTCTGCAAATCCGTCACGATCTCCTCCAAGGCTGCTTCTAATTCTTTTTGAGTAAAATACTTCGAAAACGACATATGGATTTTTTTGATTGTAATTAAATATCAAATGAACGGACTACAGCTTATATGGCGCTGAACCGATACAAAAAAAGCACTGGATGAATACACGGTCACTCAACAAAACTACAGTGTATAGTTACTGAAATTCTAATAGGCACCTGGGTTATAGAGAGATGTGAGTTTTATTCGCTTAGAGAGACTCAAACCAACTAATTCGTTTTTTCTTCATCGTGAGATCGTAGCCACAAAAAAGAGTATTGAGTCAATAAAAATCCAAATGATTTTCTCATGAGGATCAGTTTTCAAACCTATAAATTGATTGGAAATTTATGCCTATATCAACATTATCGGTAATTACCTTATTTAGTCTAAGCAATAATTTGGGTAGATTTTGTGAGTAATGACATTATTTAGTCTGAGCAATAAATTGGGCAGATAGATGGGTTTATTTATTCTAGAATAGTGTTGGGTATTTTCCCAACACAAGAAACAAATGAATACTAAACAAAACACTAATCGGCGACTATTCACTCTGAATGCACACACTTTTCGAAAATTGCAATAACTTGATTTTATTTCATATATAAAACCAGTGGTGCGTTTAGGCACCGGTATTATTTACACAAAATAAGTGATAATTTATATGACAATTCAAATGCACTTTTTCTACTATGTAATCTACATATTATAGACTTATCAAAAATGATTATACTTTGCAAAAATAAATTACCTTACTATATTTGAATCACTTCAACATTTGACACAAAATTATGCAGCGTTTTCCATGACTCTAAGATGTCATAATTTTTTTGTTTTAAAACAAAAATCAACAGTATGTACGATACTAAGTTCTATAATACTAATAGTAATAAAATTTCTAAATAGATATGAAAAAATATATATTGGATTTAGCAAAAAAAAATCATAAAATGTGTGGTTCGATAATGCACCACTGGGACAAAATGGGTTAATACGAGATCACAGTTATAACGCCCAATTTATAAAACCTCGTTAAAAGTTCCATATAAACACATGTATGTCAGAGAGCCCGAAGGCGAGTTGTTTCCAGAAGCCATGAGTCGAGAAATTAAACACTAGTAAAAGTCACTTAATACCACTAATTTATTACTAAGAACGAATTGTCACTAAGACTACACTAATTTATATTTTCACGAATATTTACTGGCTACCGTATATGGTGATAAATGTCTTATGCCAATGATCTCTTTCACAAAAGGTAGACCGTATGTTAATCGAATCAAAGGATGAGAGACATGACAATCCGGGGCCAGACCTCTCAATCTCAACTCTCGATAATTACTACCCTCCCTTCCTCAATTTTCATTTTGTCCCCTGGCCCCGTTTTGCCCCCCTTGCATGTTAAGAACAAGTGTGTCCCTTATTCCCGGGGTTCCTGGAAGTCATACCATAAAGAATGATGACGAATGTTTTAGGTCGACAGAATAACGAGAAAACCAGAACCCCGATCGATTACATAGGGTGCTACCAATACAAAGAGTCTGTCTGCCGGTCTTAGTTAGGGGTATTCGCTAAATTTATGGTGGCGCCGACATGTATTTGTGATTGTTTATAACGAGGTACCGTTTAGAAGGAGCACATTTGTAAGTCCTAATATGAAAAAATAAATATATTGTTACGTGCTTTCAATTTATTTACAATCCAGTGATCTCTGTTTCGGCAAAGTTTATTAGTAGGGGTTGATATTCCCATGATATCGTAATATGTCCAAGACCATGAATATCATGTCCAGCTTTGTACCGTCTTATAGTTTTTGAAGACACCGATTGTTGTCCTATTCACGCGATTGTTGCGAAGGTGAATTGAAGGCCGATGTGCGTCTAATTATAAGAGAATTATATGATCATTTCCCATAGGAACCCATAACACGTGTACCACGTGCATAAACAAAAACCATAACACGCTCCAGAATTCAGCACTTTCAGCATCTTTTTATTATATAAAATCAGGTATTTAGCATAGGATTATTATTGTTGTAATAATCATCAGTTAGTCTAGTTGCTAGTGCATCGAGTACAAAAATCTTGTAACTTTAGTTTATAATTTGAAAATAAATAATTTTTTAAGAAGTTTTCTTTGAATGAAAACTTAACTAGAGGTCCGCTTTCTTTGATTTACGACCAAAATTCCCAATGTCGAGTCCAATAAACCATTGAGAATATCAGCGTTTGTGTATTCTTTCATTTTGATTCAAAGTTTCACTTTAATTTTGCTACTAACAGCCACTGAAAAACAAAAACGTACAACGCAAGTAATATCTGTCATTATTTCTTTTCCATGGCCAATTACGCGAAGAATAAAAATTTATCAGAATGAATACAGTGACTCGCATTAATATTCGGACACTATGGTATTTGTGGAAATATTAAGTTTTTTGCTAACTTATTATTAAGTAACAGTATTTATTGCGTAATCATTAGTTACAACCATGTTTCTAGTATATGTAAATACATTTTTGATCTTTGAAATTAAATTGTATACAAAGATACTATCGAACAAAGAAAACAAGGCATAATTTTACTGTCGCAAAAATATTCGGACACATACCAGGAACATAATATTTGTGAGGAAAATTAATATAAACAAAAAACATATAAACAAATTAATACTTCGTATGATTGCCTTTATATTGTATAACTTGTTCTAGCCGTTTTGGCATGTTTTCAATTATTTTTTTTATGTAATCTTCAGGTATGCGATGCCATTCTTCAACTAATCGTTGTTTTAACTCGTTTTTGGAGTTGATTGGCTTACTATGGACTTTGCGGTCTAAAAATTCCCATAGATTTTCTATGGGGTTGAGATCAGGTGATTGTGCAGGAGGATTTAATACTTTAGGACAATTATATAATCTCTTAAACTCTTGGACTAAACGCGACTTATGTTTTGGATCGTTGTCCTGGTAAAATTTTAAATTGTCGCGTATACCTAATTTTTCAGCACTTTTTAGTAAATTTTGTTTTAAAATATCCAAGTACATAACTTTATTTAAATTTCCTTCAATAAATACTAATTCGCCTACTCCTGCAGCTGAGATGCAGCCCCAAACCATTATACTCCCTCCGCCGTGTTTCACAGTAGGCCTGAGATTATTAATTTTTAGCTCTTCATTCTTTTTGCGCCATACCATTTTGCGACCATCGGATCCAAAAATGTTGAATTTTTTTTCGTCAGCAAATATAACGCTTTCCCAGTATGTTTTCTGTTTCACAACGAATTCATGAGCAAAGGCGAGAAGTCTCTTGCGATTGACTTCCGATATGTATGGCTTTCTTCGGGCTACTCTTCCGTTGTACCCGTCTTTTTTTAATAATCTCCGAATTGTGTCAGGATGCACTTTTTTGCTACTGTACTCTAGTAAATCAGCTGTCAATTTAGGAGCACTCAGTCCAGGGTTTATTTTAATTTGTTTAATAATTTTACGCCTTTCACGTTCATCAATAAGTTTCGGTCGTCCTTTTTGCAGAATTGATTCAATACGATCTTCTTGAACAAATCTTCTAATTATATCACCAACTGTACTTTTACTTACACTTAACAAATTACCGATTTCTCGATAATATCTGCCTTTAGCGTGATGAAAAATAATGTAATGTGCCGAGTTGGAATAACTATACGCGAGTCAAAAATATAACACTTTATTAACTTCTCGATAATACAAGAGCGGGAGCGAGGCGTAAAGACCCTTTTATGTAAGTGTTTTGTGAAGATCAGTCTGAAAGTTTCTGCTGGACTCCTCTTAACTGCTTGACTGCCCTATTTATATAAATGATATCTACGTGGACTTTGCTAAAGTACATCAATAAGGGTAGTTTGAACCTTAAACAGTACTGAGACTTTGAGTCTCAGCTAATTACAATTTGATGGGTTGCTTATACAAAGGAATTGTGTTTCTACGTAAATATACATTCTAATTAAGTTCTAATATTGTCCTTAGGTTTCCATGAGAAAATAGTACAAGAAATAATGTAAGAGGTTAATACATATATGATATAATAATACGTATGCGTAAGCCGGGGTGCTTTACAGTGGTATTAAGCGACTTTTCTTGGGTTTAATTTGCGACTCATGGCTTCTGGAAGCAATTCGCCTTCGGGTCCTCCGACATATACAGGGTGTTTCATAAATATACCGACAAACTTTCAGGAGTTGTAGAGCTCATAAAAAACAAATATTTAGAACAAATAATGTTACATCCGAAATTGCTTCGTTTCCAAGATACAGGGTGTTTAATTCCTTTTTTATAAATATTTTTTTAATATTTCAAAAACGGTTTGAGGTGCGGACATGAAATTCGGAACGTGCTATGGCGGGATAAATGTGCATGTTCTGGAGTATGCAGACCATTTCCACCTACACCAGTGGCGTCCGTGCAGCCATTCAATGGGATGTTTTTAATTAAGAAAATGACACGCCACTGACCTTTTTTAATATGAATATTTTTTTCGTGATATTCCATAAATTCTTAACAAAAAAGGCCTCTTGGTATTTTATTGCCCAAGTGGCCGTTTTCGAGGAAAAAATAATTTCTCATTCATGTACCTAGCAAAAACCGGTGTAGGTTTCCAAGTGTGATTTTTTTTAAGGAGAAATTAATGTAATTTTCTATTAATAGAGGTAGTAGACATGAAGACAAACGGTGTATTATAGAAAATTACATTAATTTCTCCTTAAAAAAAATCACACTTGGAAACCTACACCGGTTTTTGCTAGGTACATGAATGAGAAATTATTTTTTTCTCGAAAACGGCCACTTGGGCAATAAAATACCAAGAGGGCTTTTTTGTTAAGAATTTATGGAATATCACGAAAAAAATATTCATATTAAAAAAGGTCAGTGGCGTGTCATTTTCTTAATTAAAAACATCCCATTGAATGGCTGCACGGACGCCACTGGTGTAGGTGGAAATGGTCTGCATACTCCAGAACATGCACATTTATCCCGCCATAGCATGTTCCAAATTTCATGTCCTCATCTCAAACCGTTTTTGAAATATAAGAAAAAAGGAATTAAACATCCTGTATCTTGGAAACGAAGCGATTTCGGATCTAACTTTATTTGTTCTAAATATTTGTTTTTATGAGCTCTACAACCCCTGAAAGTTTGTCGGTATATTTATGAAACACCCTGTATATAGCTCAACCTTATGTAATTATCCCATACAATAAATATATGGGTGGGATAGATTTACATGACAACGGAATTGCTAATTATAGATGCCAAGTATTTGGGAAAAAATGGTGGTGGCCTTTATTTTGTAACTCATTGGATAGTTTAGTCATCAACGCATGGAAACTTTATAATGTTGTGAATGAAAAATTTCTCAGGTAGATTTTAAATCTTATGTGGCCCTGCGACTTTTAAAAACAAATAAAACAATAATTCAAAAAAATCTTGCTCTTCCCATAGACGAACTGCGTTACGATAATAAAGGTCATCTCATGATTTCCCACACTAATAAAGTACGAAGGAGATGTAAAATTTGTCATAGTCACACAATTTATGTTTGTAATAAGTGTAATGTACATTAGTTATGTTGAGTGTAGGTTTAATTTTCGGTAGTTTTTAGCATTGAAACAAACGGTTTGGTAACGAGATTTTAATGACAAAATTAATGATACAAGGTGTCTGGTCGCAAAGAATACCAAATCTGTTCTGTCCCTTTTAGAGATCCGATTCGTAATCGGAAAAAACAACATAAAGCATAAAATCGATACGCCGAATATCCCATTCAGCGTCTAGTAAAATGTGAACGTTAGCGTAACACATTTACATACTTCATGCTTTGCACAGTATCATCAAAAATGAAATCGTCTGTTACCAGTGGTGCATTAATGCACCATGAAATATTATGCTGTTTTTTTATATGAAATAAAGATTTATGTACAAAATAATTCAATTTTAGTTATTTTATGTAAGATTGAAACATTATGGGATATATTTTCGTTGAAATTATTAGTAGTACCCTTATGTGTCCTGAAACAGTATTTCATATTTATTCCCAATAGTTCGTTTACGCACCAGTATTTTTTTTGTACATAATTTTTTTCCAGTTTTTTGACTTATACTATAGCTAAAAATGAACCTAGAAATATAAAAAACAAATCTTATAAAAAGGCAAGTTATTTAATTAATATAAAAAGACAACCTCAACATTAGACTGAACTAAATACATAAATAAATTAAACTCAAAAGCATATAATGTATAATGTATTTTTAAATGTAACAAAATAAATATTTATAAAAAATTCATTTTTTTCAATTTTTCGTTACTAAGGACAAGATGGGTTAATTGGCCGGGTCGATTGTTGCTATCGTGCTCGACCCCTCCGAGTTTGATTCTGACGACGAGGACGTCGATTCGTCACTGTAAAAAATAAAATTATTCATTACCTAACACAACATAGACTGTAAAACACAGGTTTGCATTCAAAAGAATTATTAAGAGTATCTAACCACTACATTTAGCAAACAAAACTACAGCTAAACATCAGTGACACAAATTAAATTTTCATTTCAACCATTTGCATAGGTTATTTTCCAATAAGGGTTACCCTTCATAAAAACTTTCACTCCTTTTCCTCGTCAAGACAAAAGTCTAAAATATCCACATTTTTGCTAAAATCTCACTATAGCTACAACACCCCCGTAAATCATCTTTTCTTACCATTATCTTGACGTTACGGGTTAAGGATTTAGAAAGTTACCATCTGTGGATTGTCTTGTTAATTGCCTAAAACCGGAGTACGCCTATGGGTACTGACCCCCAGATTTGGTACTTAAGATACCCCGAAGCTTGTAAAAGGACCATAACTATTTTGACCATTGCGATTATAATAATATAACTCGACGCTCCCGGAATTTTGCCACTTCCCTCATTGACTCTTGGCTCTCTCTATTGAAATGTCAGTTTAATCCCAGGATCTTTAGTTTTGTAAACGATTAAGGGTTGTATATGTCATAACGAGTGGAATAAAAATCTACCAAAGTGTTCCCGAGTTCCATTACACTAGAACTATTCGAAGACGAATGCAGCAGTTCGGTTATAACGGTAGAATTGCGAGAAAAGTGCCCTATTTGAATAAAATACATCTTAAACGTCGCATTGAATTTGCAAAAAATAATTTAAATCGTGTGCATTGGAAAAACGTTCTTTTTTCGGACGAAACCAAAATTAATTTGTTCGAAAATGATGGAAGACGTCCGATAAATGAACAACTAAACCCAAAAAGTACAATTTGCACTATTAAACATGGTGGAGGTAATATTAAAGTTTGGGGCTCGTTCTCGTATGAAGGAGTTGGTCTGGTTTATTTAATAAAAAAAAAACATGACAAAAGAAATTCACTTAGATATTTTGCAAAATGTTATGTTGCCTTATGCCGAAGAAAATCTGCCATTGAAATAGATCTACCAACATGCCAACCGCCAAAGTTGTTAAAGCGTGATTGAATTCTCAAAATATTGACATTTTACCTTGGCCATCTCAGTCCCCGGATATGAACCCGATTGAAAATTTGTGGAAAATTCTTAAAAGTCGTGTAGCTTTAAAAAAACAACGAACGTGAAACTTTTATGGAAAAATGTCCAAGAAATCTGGTATTTTATTCCATTAGAAGTCTGCCGTAAGTTGATAGACTCCATGCCTAAACGATGCGCTGCAGTATTATCCCAGAAAGGATATCCGACCAAATATTGAGTATAACATTATAATTACGGCATTTTTGATTAGTTTATTGTTTTATACGTTTTTTTTTCTAGTTTTGAGAGCTATTTCTAAACGCTCTTATTTTTTTGACCGCTCGAATTTTCGATAAAATTCTCGAATTTCTTGTGTCTTGTAATATGTTGTAGTCTAGTATTGCAAATAAGATAGTAGATGTTAAGAACAATATTTTGAAACAAGCTGTATATTTTTAGAATAAATATTGCAAATGTTATTATTTATAATAGATTTTTTAAATGATTTTGCTGTATTATTTTTTTATTAGTTATTTAAGCATCGAATGAACATTTTGAAAATATAATTCGTTTGAATATACTAATTAATATTTGTTTTAAAATATTGAAAACTTTAAAAATTATAATGCGTCCCAACATAAAATTGTTAGGACTCGTAGTAGTACCAAAACCAAGGGACGTTTTTCATTATTTTCCTGCATCGAGGTACATTACACAATTTTACAACATTTTTCCGGGAGTGGGACAGTGAATTTAGAAAGTAGTCAGAAAAATGTCGTTAATTGTGGATAACTATCCTGCTCATTCAAAAGTTGAGAACTTAAAGTTAATTAAGTTATGTTCTTTGTCCCCAAATTGCACTTCCATTCTACAACCTATAGATCAAGGTGTTATTAATTCACTGAAGACTCCCTACCGTAAAATGCAATTTTTGAAAATGATAAAAAATAGAACTAGGATAAAGTCACTATAGCACTTTTAAATGCTACTCTGATGATATCTGCGGCCTGGGAGAAGGTTACTCTTCAAACAATTCAAGGTCGTTTTTCGACATGCAGGTTTTGAAAAAAATAATACAAATGACGAAAATGATTCTGATGATGAAGACAACATTCTCTTAGCACAACTTAGGCAACTTAACAATACCGCTTCAATATTAACAGAGAACGAGGTATGTACTTGAATTCGTAAACGTTGAAAACAAAGTAGAAACCTGGGAAGACTTAAATGGGGCTGATGTCGTCAAAACCATTGCCACTAATATAACTCAAACAGTAAAAGAGAGTAAAGAGAGTGATAATAAAGGAGGGGTAAATCCATTCCATCATGTATCAAGACCTTCGAAGCAGTTTCAATAATAAAAAAGTTTGTTATTTGTGAAAGTTTTGACGACCAACAATTACTAAATAGCATTTCTTTTGTTGACCAAAAACTCGATAATTTTTATTTTGAAAAATGTAAATGTGCAAAACAAAGTAAAGTAGTTGTTAAGTTTTGGACATTTAAGCAATTAGAGTCGCCAAAAACTTAACCGATGGTACGACTAAGATAAAGCTTTAGATTTATTATATTTAGGCTTAAAGTGGAGAAGAGACACTATTCCTGAAATATGACATGCTGTTGACGGTTTTAAGGTGTTTTTAGTAAAGCTATGTGTGTTACATATAGGGACGATACGAAATGGTATAGTAGTGTGGTGTGGACTTGCTTTCCAAGTGGTTTAGAGCTGAATAATAGATTATATAAAAAAACCCCCATTTGCGTTGTATTTTTCACAACCTTTCCCCTACAGCAACTATTTTTCTTTAAGGCTTTATAATTTTGTATACAATACACATGTAGATAAGTTGTGTGTTAAATAAAGTATGTAGGTACATGTGTAAAAAACGTATTAAAAGCAGAATTTTTATACATGTGACTTGAAAGAAAATTCATTTTTGGATATAGCAACCAATGGTTATAACAGTCTAATAGCCAGTCCCTCCAATATCGTTATAACTAGATTTTACTGCATAATAAAATAAATAAATTTAAAAAAATAAATAACATCATGTATTGAGAGGCAATGTGCTGGAATATCTTTTAAAGGAAGTGATAAATCAAAATTTGATAAGAATGAAAAAATTAAGATAAAAGAATATTTAGTTTAAATAATTAAATACATCCACTATTGACGAGTGCAAAAAACAGTTGGGGGTAAACATGTCTGTGACCCCTCAACTTCCTCACTTTGGTTTCGAATTTTTTTACCCGAATTATAAGAAAAGTATGTTTCATCGAACTGTGGATCGCTGCAAAATTTCATTAAAATAGGTGAAGGAACATCAAAGTTATTAACAACTTCAACACCCTGTATAGTGAGTATGAAGAGCTAAAGAAAAGTCACATAAGTAAAGTCTAATTACCTCCGCTCAAGGAATCTGTGGTTAGCAGATTGACCTACTAATTTGCAACACCCTGTATGCGCCAACATACATACACATGCAAACATTGGAAATACAATAGACCAGATATAATGAGTAATCAGTTATGGCAAGTAAATTGGCCGTTCCCTTGGGTCCTTGTATTAAGCGAGTTTTACCATAGTATATTAAAAATTAAAAACGAGGTAGAATGTTACATACCTTATTAAAATCCTAAGTTTTTCTAAAGCCATATTTCGTTCATTCGTTGACCGAAAATATATGATGAACGATGGATTCCCAAATCTTTCACTTATTCTGATGCCCTTACTTCCCGCTTCGTCAAGTCCGTTGAGGCGGGATTCGTTGAGAATAGTTCCCCTTATCTGAGGGTCATCTGGAAGGATACTAAATACTTTTTTGGTGATCCGAAGGCGGCCATAATAGGAATCCTCCCCCGTTTCAATTCTAACGTGTTTGATACTCATGCTTGAAAGTTTCTGTTGTTGAAATTCGATCCAATCTTCGACACAAGTATTCATTTTATCTGAAAATTTAAAAAAAAAAGGGTTTTTTTTCACTTTTTTATAATTTAGGTATACATACCGTTCCCCATCTTGATTATACTCCAACAAAAAATTGCAAACAGAAAGCGGTGTCGAGGTTATGTGTGCGTGCGTTTACCAATTGTGATGTCGGCAATAGTGCAGCGTGCACCTGGAGTGAACGGGTTCGTACTGCGTTATAGTTCCCAGTGGACACACAGGAAGGATCAGTATTCAGCCCGACAGAGAAACTGATCCAATAGATTAAATTCGCTATTTTCCTATTAAACCACTTTATTTTGCACAGGGTTAAGGTTTGCACTAATTGTCACAGCTTGGCATCACTAATGCTAAGGGTCATGTGCTACTTTACCTCGAAAGAGTTCAGAGCAGAAAGAGAGATTTCTTGGAGTTGTTTTCCCTTTTAAAGGCTAACAACCATTTTGATTCGTCCTCTGCTATCACTCGTCAAGTGAGATTTTCCTGACAGTGTCACTTGCCGGTGCAGGTTCTTGGAGTGGACGATCTCTCGAGTGGTACACCACAGCGGTACCACTTCAAACAACTGATTGAATTGACAGTTGGCAGTCAGTGCAGCTGTCCCGTTTGGCTGGCTAGGCGTTTTCGTTAGTTGGCTACGTCAACGTGAATATCCAAACGGGACTCGTACAATGGGAACATTTAATTTGTATATTCAAACACTTAAAATAAATATATAACTACTGTATACAGAGTATTTATGTTACTTAACGTTCACCAGGTATCGGATGTATGTTGAGAGAAGAACAGCGTCTAAAAAAGAGTGTTGGTGATGTGACCAACGGTTTTATAGGACTTCGACTAAACGATCTGGAATGTATTGCCGGAAGCCCTTCCGGAAAAATGTTTCCCGCCGGCTGTTTGAAATCTCTAGAAAACCGAGAGGTCGCTCTGGTTCTTCTTCTGTATAATGACATATAATGACCTGAATTCATGTGTGAATGAAATTCTTGCCAATGGTACTTAAGGTGCCCATAAAAACATCAATTTAATTGAAAAATATATTCATAATAACATTTGTCTTAACAATTAACACATAATATAAACTAATGCAAGGAATAGAAGGGGCAAAGCGACCAAAAAAAGTGTAAAGGTTGTTGCCTTCAAAATCTTGCTCTTTTGAGAAAATTTAAATGATGTCTTCATTAAAAGAAGTTATTCCATTTTCTAATAGCACCCCAACCAATGTGGGAAGCCATTTCATTATTGTTATCCATGATTTCTCTATCCCAGTTTGCAAATTTTCACCACTTCACTCTTATACGCCTCACAGTTAATCAAATCTTCTGTTGATTCTGCTCAGCATTTTCCTATAACATCCTGTCGTTCTGCCCTAAGCGTGGATCTCGCGCTCTCTCGTTCACGGTACCCTCGCCACTTGGACGGTCTCTCTCTACCACCGTCTAGACCTTCCCGCGTCTCTGGCGAAGTCTGAAACGTACCTTTCTAGAAGAACTGCCGAGAGATATAAAAGGTCGTCGTGACGCGGCGCAGGGAGAGTATTATTCAGTAGCGTACGTCGAGGCAAAACATAGCGAAAGACAGTGAAAGAGTTCTAGTGCAGTGCAGTGTTGTTTAGTATTTAGTGTATTTTTGTATTGTAGCGTTTGTATCCATTCAAGCTTTATATTTGTTAAGCTCTCAGACCCAACAAAATGCGCTTCATGCATTTTTTCCAAGCTCCTTAGGTGATTTTAAGGGACACTTTTGGGTTCTGTTTTCTCTAATAGTACCGGTCGCTTTAAACTTTAATTCATTTACTTTACAAAACAACTTTTTGCTACTAAAGAAGTTGTCAAAATAAAGCGTATAACTATTTGGATCACTCAAGATTTATGTCATGTTCAATATTACTCTTGTTCCTAAAGCATATTCAGGATGAATTTCAGATGTTTCTTTGCCACAGTATAAGGAAAAATTGTGGCAGTCACTAGTCTCACCGCATATAGCCCATAACTTATAGCCAAATCTTAGAGGCTTCGCTCTAATAAATTGTTTCAATGAGTTATGACCGTATGTTAAGGGCTTTAGGTTATTGTTTCTGGTATAGTTTGCTTAGTTATTTTATTCGTACTTTCATCCTTTAAGTGACGCCCATGTATATCGATACTTATTTTGAGGATTTCATCTGGGCGCCAGGCAACCATACCCATCAGGCTATATCGAAGGGCTCTTCATTGCTGGGAAATACGCTACTCGTCAAAGGAAGCTTTCTAAATTAGGCCATTGCCGCGATCTGCAATACTTCAATAAAAGCGACTTGTATAGGTATTCACTCGATGGCTGCGATTTATGACATCAGGCACGGCCATAGCCCGTTAAGGCTCCTGGTAGTGGTGCACCCCTGGTTGGAGCTTCTCGAGTACTTAAAGGATGAGTGTAGTAGTTTTGCTCTCTTTGACCAGTGCTCGCTCTAGACATGTAATCGTAAATATAGTTCGTAATCTGCCCAGCTAAGCAAACTCCTGCTTCATTCTTAGACCAACATTTTGTCATTATTTAACCCTCCAGTAGGAACGTGGACTCCCATTGTAGTCCAAGCATTTCCTTATGGCAGTTATTTGAAAATTAATTTTATTATAACTAGTCCCCATAATCAAACACACATGTGCCCTTCATTGTTTAGCCCTGTACTAAATTAGAATAAATCACTTGTCGTAAAAGATAGAGAGTTTGTTTATCATCTTGGCTGGAACATAAAATGCAGAAAACGATTCACCTATCGGTCTGTTCTAATATAAGTGTGAAGAGAATGCTTGAGGGTTGTGAGCGTGGGAAGAAGGTAGAATGGTATGTGTTAATTCTTTTAAAGGATAAACAGATGCACTCGGGGGTGACCCTGATGCATCTTTGGTATGGTGGATCATTCGATTCCCGAAAAGGATAGAATAAAGTTGTTTGAGAACACGTGCGGGCATTTTTATTAAAATAAAACCCACCCTCTTAACACTTACTATACAGGGTGTCCCAAATAAAGTGAGTTCCATGGGGATTATGGAAACGGTAAGAGATACAAGGTGACTCAAATTAGAAAAAAGAAGCGCATTTTTGTGCCCATTCAGAAAATGTTCTAAATTTAAAAATATGCACAGGGGTTGTCAAAATATGAGCAAAAAACTGAAAACTACGATTTTCGAAAATCATAAATTATGAGCACCTTTGTGATACATGGTTAATAAACTTTTTTTTATTGTCTATTCGATGGCACCAAAATCCAATATGGCGGCCATAAGAAATAACAAAGTTGGATATAATTTCTCGAAATCTAGAAGGCCTGGAAAAATTCTGAAAACGCTATTCAATTGGCAGTTGTCGATAATAAAGAATTGCCAAATTTGGTACAATTTACTCAAACAGTGTACTCATAATTTATGATTTTCGAAAATCGCAGTTTTCAGTTTTTTGCTCATATTTTGACAACCCCTGTGCATATTTTTAAATTTAGAACATTTTCTGAATGGGCACAAAAATGCGCTTCTTTTTTCTAATTTGAGTCACCTTGTATCTCTTACCGTTTCCATAATCCCCAAGGAACTCACTTTATTTGGGACACCCTGTATATATTTAATATAAACGCTTCATGTGTGTATAAAGCCAATCCCCTCAAGATAAAGTTTTACGGTCAGATTTTATTGAAAATTTTGCCTGGGAGCTAATAAAACCCCAAATTGAATATAGATCAATTATAAATACACTACCAAGGGAAACTAGACGGCGAGCAAGAATTCTATTAGGTCGTGTAGTATGAAATGAGTAGATTCTCGAAATGCCACATTCAACTGCGAATAACTTCACTCTACATCTATATTTGGACTTGACTTTTTTATGTGGAAAAGGCACATTCTTCCTCTTTCGATCAGAGTTTAAAGTGTTAAAAATTATTGAAAACTTTTATTTTTATAAACATTTTTGTGCAGCCATGCAAAATAGCGAAATTCGCGTGTTAATGAAATATGAGTTCCACCGTGGAACCACAACACCTCAGACGGCTCGCAATATTAATGATGTGTTTGGTACTGAAGTCACTTCACAGCAAACAGTATCTCGTTGGTTCATGAAATTTCGTTCTGGCAATTTTGACCTGAACTAACCTGAACAAATGAACCACGTGGACGACCTGAAACTCAAGTGGATAACGTTTATCTGAAAGCCGTGGTGGAAGCGAATCCACGTCAAAGTGCAAGCGAATTATCGTTAATATTCAGTGTAACCAAAAAAACAATATTGACTCATTTGGCTGAAATTGGTGGACATGTGGTGAAAAAGCTGGACAAGTGGGTACCGCATGAGTTGAGCGACATACAGAAAGAACGACGTCTCGAAGCTTGTTCTTTGTTGTGCCGGTATAATAACGATCCATTTTTTAATCGGATTGTTACTTGTGATGAGAAATGGATCCTATATGACAATACCAGATGTTCGTCGCAGTGGTTGGATCAAGATGAACCACCAAAACATTGTGCGAAAAAAAATCTTCATCAAAAGAAGCTTATGGTGTCCGTTTGGTGGTCCAACGCAGGTGTCATCCATCACAGCTTCAAGAAACCTGGTGAATCGATTACGGCTGATGTCTACTGCCGACAACTGACCGAAATGATGAGGCAACTGACGGTCAAGCAACCAAGATTAGTCAATCGAAGCGCACCGCTATTGTTACACGACAACGCTCGGCCACACACCGCACAAGTCACCTTGGCCAAGCTACAGGAGTTGGAATTGGAAACTCTTCGTCATCCACCGTATTCACCCGACTTAGCACCCACTGATTACCACTTCTTTCAAAATTTTGATAACTTCTTGGTAGAGAAAACATTCAACTCCGACGAGGCTGTCAAAGCTGCCTTCCAAGAGTTTATCGACTCCTGGCCTGCAGGCTTTTACAGCAGGGGAATCAATGAACTTCCCGTTAAATGGCAGAAGTGTATTGATAATGGTGGTGCATATTTCGATTGACAATAAAAACATTTCATATGAAAAAAAAATGACTAAAGTTTCAATTCAATTCTACTCATTTCATACTACACGACCTAATAGTTGGACTAGATGAAACCTCATCTCCTCCTCCATTCGAGATTTGATGGAAAATCGCGTGCGTCGTTGCTATTTATGTCCAAGAAATGTCAATAAAATGACCAGAAGGTTTTGTTAAAAATGCATCAAGTTTGCTTGCAAAGTACACATGAGAGATATGTGCACTGCATGTTTGTCAGGCTAATTATTTACATGTTTGCTATTATCGGTTTCCTTTAGTTTATGTTATTTTGTTGTATTTACCTTAATTCATCTAACTTTGTTCATTAATTGACACAAAAATTGAAACGGTTCACTTTATTTTGTTATATTATGCTGTATTATCCTCATTTATGAGACATCCCTCTCAATAAAGATTTAAAAAACATATTTGAAGTTTTTTTTCCTCTGTAAAGAACTCACTTAATAAATACCTAAAAAGGTGGTTTATGCAATGGCAATAACATAAGTAACATGGAAATGAATAATTTTTTTACCAAATTTGAAAATGTTTGCAGAAGTACATTTAAATTGGACCATGGATCAATGGGGTAAAGTTATGTTTAGTGACGAGTCCAGATTTCTTCTAAACCATATTAATGGGCGTGTTGTGTGTGGAAGTGTGGAAACGACAAGGTGAGCGCTTTTTAGATTTCACAGTTCAAGAAAGATAAGCTTTTCTAGCTGGCTCAATTACGGTTTAGGATGGAATAACTTTAAATGGTCGCACTGATTTGGTAGTTGTTCGACAAGATCCGATGACTGCACAGAGGTACATCCCTGAAGTTCTTGAGCCACTTGTTGAACCATTTGCTGAAAATGTAGGTCTAGAATTTGTTTTTCAGCACGATAATGCTACATCCCACACGTCCAGGATAGTGCAAAATTTTACTTACTGTCCATAATATTGAGACTATAGATTGGCCAGCAAGGAGTCCTGATTTAAATCCCACTGAGCATATTTGGGATACACTTGGACGGCGTTTGCTCCACCGTCAGCCACTCAGAAATCTTCAACATGTCGAAGATGTTCGCCTGAAAGAATGGGAACAGCTCAATCAACAAATGTTGAGAAACGTCATTGAAAGCATATCTCGACGATGTGCAGAAGTTCGACGAGTTAGAGCCCATACACGCTATTAATGCCTTATTTTTCATTTTTGAATTTTTGTTTATAAACTTATTAAAATCGTAAATTGCATTTATCACATTCATCACTTTCCCGTTTTTCTCAGAATTTTTTTTCAATAAAATAACAAAAAATGTACGTTAATTATAGTGGAAAGCCCTGGATAAAATGAAATAAAAAAAATTATAATCGTATTTTTTTTTAACTACAACTATTTTTACAGTTGGCTCCTTATTCTCGGTGATCAGTGTATTTAACTTGAAGTTCTTGCTCTATTTCTAAATCTAAAGCTGATGGATGCCCTATCTAAATACCACAGAATGTAACCTTTTTAACTGAACAAACCGAAGTTTATACGCACTTTTTTGTTATCCAATTGCGAATTGTGCAGCAAGGCTGGAGGCATTCCTGGATACAATGTAATCATAACTCCTACATTCCTTAATTGAAACCAGCAAAATATAAAAAAATTATCTAACAAGCAAATTTAGCGCAAATTTAACTGTGTGACACCTGTTAGAAGTTAGTGGTAAAAAAATGAAATAAAAAATTAAGTTTCTCAAAAAAGTGAAGTCATAAACTATTTTTTTTTTTAATGGGATTACCTGCTTTTCCTCACATTCTAGAATCCTCTCTTGAGCCTACTTTAGTTTCTAGATTTTTTTACCCTGGAATGCAACGACTCGAAGCTGTGACACTTTAAAAAAAATTTTAGACATTTCAAATGCTTCATAAAAAAATTAATATCTGTTATCTTAAGTCAGATTTTGATAATGTTAGGATAGATTTTCATATAAGCTCACCTTAGCAGGCATGAATACTCATTATGCCAAAAATACTTACAGAGTCTTCACAACAACAACTTTAATTTTCATGTTTTCAATTTCAATTTTCTTTTTTTTTTTCAAATAGGATGGCATATTTTTATGATCTATGACGAAAGAAAATTCAGTTTTCTTCATTTTAGTATAAAATAATGTCATATTTATCTTAAATGTTAATGGAATTGTTAATCATTTTAAGAAAATGCATTTATGGCTAAATATCTAAATGTTTAGCATGCGTTGCTATGGTTTTAATGTTGTTTGTTTTAAGTTTTGGCAGAAGAATAAAATAAAAAAATTACCACAAAGCAGATTTGCTTACAAATTTCCATGTTGTAGTTTTTACTTGCTTCATTTCATTTCTGGCTTGTCTCTTTTATATTCTATCTACACATACACTAGTAGATACCCAATCAATTGGATTTGATGAAATTTTGCTAGAAGAATCAAGTCGTTGCAGGGACCTGTGGATGCACTTTTTCATTTAATGATTACCGATTTGATTGCCCGAAATGAATATAAACACAAACAAAACAGGAATGTAAACATTTTCTTGATGACCATTTGTCAGGTTAGCCCGCGATTTCAAACATCGAAAGCAACTTGAAACCAACCGTCTGTGACATGAGCAATTAACATACAAACGCGACAATTTTTAACCTTTCTCAGCTGCATAAGCATGATAAAATGATTTTGCTTTGAGCACGAACTGCGGAAACTCCATCACGAACAATCCATGTACCAGCCCATCTTTCTGGAATTTATCAATCACAAATGATGACGTAAAAAAGAGGGAAAGAAAAGAGCACTCTCTGTCTTTTTCTCACTTTCTACTACCTGACAAGCTGGGACGAGATGAGATATGAGATGGAAGATGAAATGGGCCGATGTCCGGGGCGCTCGGGGATATTCGGGATGCAATTACCGAACTCGGCTAATTGGTTAGATCGTTTGCCGGACGAACCAAAGAACTATTAATATATGTTAATTCCTTTTCAACGTTTTTGCTCCTCTGTTTCTAGACATTCCCTCTTGTCCTTCTCTAATTCGCGCCATTAAAAAAAGAGAGGCATGACCGAAAATACGCACTTAAAGGACCCGGTGTAGTTAGTAAAAAGTGACAGCCTTTATTTATACAGTTTTTGCTCTTAATTGTTATAACCTGTTAACCTGCAATTACCAGGAAACATGGTTTTTAGGGAATTATTTTGGTGTCCATGTCATTGTGTATTTTTCAGATAATTAATTCGAACTGTAATTTTAAGACACATTTATCAGCCCAATCCAGCCCAAATTAGCTATTTTTGACATTCCTTTTAAGTACCTCTGCATATGCTAGCATTAAGCTCGTCGTTTATTTTGAATGATCGTCCATAGTTTATTTCGATTTCAGAATTGCACAAAACTGTTCTGCTTTAAATCATAAAGATCCAAAGAGGATGATCCGAAAAAAATGTAAAAGTGCCTGTTAGATAACCGTTGTTTACCACCAAAACTGTTGTTTTTATTTCAGGCCATAATAGAAAGAAATCTTACAGGGATTAAAAATAAGTGATGGATGTGGATACATGTGTGGAAGAAAATGATACCCCATTTCTCATAGACAGTGGTACTGAAAGTATCACAGAAAGCCCTTTAGACACCGAACATTCCGAAGATTCTACTCTCTGTGAAATTAATATTAGTAAGCAATTGACATATTTTTAAGCTTTCCATCCCAGATCTGCTTACAAGGCACTAATAATCCTTTTGGAAATAACACTGTCCTATTAGATGCTTGTACAGTGGTGTCATGCAAAAGTTCTGTACCAATAGAAGGGTTGTAAATTTGTGAACCACATCATTCAGCTTTGCCATTCCTCCTTTAAACTGGATTCACATACTCTATTGTTCCTCTCCTTCTCTTGTTGTTGCTGCTGGGAGGATAGAACAAGACAGCATACATAATCATAGTTTCAAGGCAAAAAATTGCATCATCAGCACATGACAAACTGAAATAGCAGAGTTAACCAATTCAGCTTTAAGCTTATGTAACCCTTCATATCACTATTGATAACTACACAGTTATTTTTCCATTGTCGCCCTTCTATTGGTTAGAGCACAGCATTAGGGCAGAGGGTATCTTGTACAGGATATGAGTGCCTTTAATTGTATCTATATCATTGTTATGTAAACTTGAAAGAGGCTATACAGAATGACCATAATGCAAACAGCTAATGGATATATGCTGCTATGAAATGATTTTTTGATCTGCAGTTTGAAGCCATGCAATAATTTTGCCAATTGCTTGCCGCTGTTTTATTTAATGCCAGAATGAATGGAGCGTGTTATAGGTCTTTAAATATAATTTTAGCACAATACTTTTTAGTGCAATCTGGTAGGCATGCAGATGCAAAACCTCTGCTGCCTTGCACATTTCCCTGAAGGTTCAATTGAGGCACATGAATGTGGTTTTCCAACAGATTTCTTGCTTTTATTATCTAGGACAAACATTTTTTTTTGTTATGTACCCTGTCTTAAAAAAGAAGCTGGGTATATAAGAAAGCTCTGAATGAGCTCTAGGAGGCGATTTAACTAACATTTAACTAAAAATAATACTGGACGTCCCAAATAAAGTGAGTTGCATGGGAATTAAGGAAACAGTAAAAGATACAAAGCGACTCAAATTAGAAAAAAGATCTATATTCTTCTAATCTGTCAGACAATGTTTTGAGATATACATATATACAGGTGTTGTCAGAATATAAACAAATAATAATGATCAATAATATTATGAGTAACACAGCTGTTCGTGAACTGCTGGAAAAAAGAAACTCAAAAAAATAATGAATAAGTTTTTAGAGAAAAAAATCACCTCACCAACACACATTGCAGTTGACAAAAATCCTGTTTAAGCAAAAAATTAACAAGTCAGTGCCGATACCGCTAACCCGATAGTAGTCAAAGGGACTGCTAAGATTCCTTTACTAAACTCGAACCGTAAAATAAATAAACAAGGATAACAAAAACAATCTATATTCGGAGGAAGCTACCAACAACAAAAAAAGGGTGATTTAGTACCTGCTTCTGATGAGGCAGCGAATATTGATAAGGATCTTTAATCTCAGCGCAGACATCATTGTAGATCTGGTAAATGTCAAGGTGTGCGTGGCACCGGACAAGACAATGGTGCCGACTCAGACCTGTTTACAAACAACTTCGCAAAGAAAATATGGTTTGCCGTCTCCCAAGTATTAGACTTTAAACTCCTAATTACCTGATCAGTAATTCTTCCAAAATTGATATCATAATTACGTCTGCCACTATTTTAATATATTTTCTTTTTCCTGCCTCCAACTCTGGATCGAGTTTTTTTGGACCAATTACCTGCAATTGCAGCTTTGATTCGCCCTAAATGTTTCAGCAGGTATTTACTTAAATACACCCCTCACGTGATCATTGAAAATAGACAACTTGCAGCTTGTAATACGCTCCTACATTCCTGGTCTTAAGCAGCTTTGCCAACATGAAATTTACCATCTTTCCAGGTACTTCAAAAACCAAAGCAAAATCATCAAAACTAGCTAATTGCTTAATAGATAAGTCATTTTCAATAGATGAAGAAGAGTTGTGTACTCCCTTAGAACCGACACAGGTTGGTATTTTCCATCTAACAGTTCCATCTTCGCCGAACAGCATTACTCCTGAAGATAGTACTACGTCAGAAGAAGACGATGGTATCGAAGACATTATTCATATTGACGTTGACAAAACATGTCTTGATGAACGAGTAGAACCGAATCTCCATGGTTCTGTAGGTACTGTAGAAGATGAAAGAGACTCTAAAAGTTCTGGTGAGTATGAAATCGAAAAATGGTGTTGATTTTCTTGACTTTTTGGTGACAGTGAACTTGGAGTGAACTAGGGCACTGAATTATATATTATTTCGAGGAAAACCGTCTTACATGCCAAAGAGGCATTTGAAAATTGTTATTTTGACCACTGTATATTACTAAACCGATCATGAGCTAACGCAATTTTTAGATAGTTGTGTTAGATTTTGTATTTATCCGATTTATGCGCTTTTTTATATTATATTTAATTTTTTTATGTATATAGTATCAGTTTATGTTCCTACATATCGTAGCATTTGTTGCATATCGTATACATATCGTAGCATTTCGAACATCCATAACATAATCTTCATTGTTATTGTTAGATGAAGACGACAGTTCAGAGAGCGCTGTTAAGGTATCAGCGACACTTCGTCCTTCTATATTACGAAAACCTTCCTGCTTCCTAGCATCCATTGAAAGAAATAGTACCGCTCGACATATAGCCTTTCCAAGCGATGAATTAGATCTCGTGAGTTACCGAGAACCTGAAGAGTATGCTTGGGTTATCGGTAAATATTTCATTTAATAAAAATCTACTCCCAGCAACATTCATCCGAGTAATTTTAGAGGATTTTATCCCCGCCGGCGAAATCCTGAAAATTTATCAAGACTCATGCAAGAAACATAAAACCATCGAATTGGATACAATCAAATCTCAAATACTGGAAATTAAAAATAACATCAACCATTCGGCAACGTTGAAATTAGCTTCAATAAAAATGTCTTGCGAGGTTGCTGAGACTTTAGAGGATATTTTGAAGGTGGCCAATTTTCACACCTTAATCCTTCAGGAATGCGAATTTACTCCACAAATTATGACGGAATTTTTGAATAGTTTGCACTATTACAATTCAGTTTGCCATTTTGAGATCGCCATGAACTTTGAAGATGATGACACGTGGAAGTCGTTCTGCAGTGCTTGTGGAAATATTCTAGCACTTGAGTCTCTGTCTTTTAAGGGGATGAAAATAAATGAACCATACATGAGGAGTTTGATCCATGCCATCAAAAATAACCCAAATATTGCGATACTTAAATTTGATAGCTGCATGTTAGAGAAATTACCGACTTTTTATCTAGGTAAGGTGCAATCTAGAATTCGTTATGCTATGAAAGTCATTGGCCAGTTTTTCGTTTATATGTGAAGTCCCAAACACTTTGTTCTTAAGATACAGAGTGTTAAAATGTCAATATTTTTAAGACTTTGCTTCAGATCACATCTTCCCATAAAAAGTTCCACGTTGCCTTTTTTTAGTTGAAGCTCTTATGACCAACCAAACAATAAGAGAGTTGTATTTACCGTCTACGGGTTTATATACTAAAGAAGCAGATGCTTTACAGAGGTTCCTTGTTAATAATACGCACCTTAAAGTATTAGATATTAGTAATAACAACTTAGGAGATCGGGGATTAGAGGTGCTTTCCAAAGGCTTGTGCAATCAAAAAACCCCTGGTATTGGGCTGTCAGTATTGGTTATATTTAATAACCAAATTACCGAAAAAAGTGGACCGGTGATTAAAAACATAATTGTAAGTAGAATTTTAGTTTTTTATACCTCATGATACAAGAAAACTGTTTTTAGATTGAGTGCAAGAATCTGCACACACTAAATATTGGATACAATAACTTAACAGATGACGTTTTGTCTTATATTAGTGAAGCCCTTGTGCACACGCAGTCCTTGGAGGGTCTGGGTCTTCAGTGTACGCTTTTAACTTGTAAGGGTATTTTAACTCTCGCGCATGCTTTACCGGCGAATACATCATTACAGGTAAGTCAGGTAGTCATGTCAAAGCGTTCACTTTTATTTCGATCGTCATCACCAAGTCGAGACACAACAATTTTGAACTAATGTATTGCCAAAGCTATCCAGAAAGTGAAGTCTTTATTGATCTTTTTTTTTAAGAAAATTAACTTGAAAGGAAATAAGGCCATTCAAATATTGGGTATCGAAGCGCTGTGTACTGCCTTAACGAATTCAAAAATTAGCAAAATTGAAATTGATGATAACAATCGTTCTTGCAATGTAAGTAGTGTTGTGGAAAGTTTCATGTAATTTGGCCGACATTTCGGTGAATGTTTTAAATGTGGTTTCCCTTCCCTTTTTGCAGGATCCCGAAGCGTATGCCGAAATGGTAAAAAAGTTAAATGCTATCTGTACCGTTAACCGAAATTACGCAGATGAAAGCAGCGATGAGGACGAAGAAGTATTAAATGTTTCCCAAAAGATATCTAGGAAAATGTCTTTGAGCTGCGAACCGAAGTACGGTGCTCCAGATCCTACTACCACATTTCAAGTAAGTTGAGTCATCATTTACTTTACTGAACGGAACTATTTGCCTCCGCCATTATCATACAATTAGGTTATTTCGACGTCTGGCAAGGCTTAAGGCAAGATAAACTTTTTAGATTGTACTTTTAGGAGGTCTAATTTAAAATCTGTACTGTCAAAATGATATCAGTTCAGAAGTTGTAGCTTACTATCCTTAACTGTACAGTGTCCGAGATGGACAAAATAGTAGATAAATTTAATTAAATTTTCCTGGATTCGCCTTACAGTACTTAGATAACAGTTGCCAACTTCTTAAATTTATATGGGATAGAAACTTTTTGCGATATATAGATGTTTTCAGATATCTTAAAACCCTGGCAACAATGCAAATTATCATCAAACAGTGATTAAAAATAATCCATTTTTAGATCGGTTCACCTTTAATTTCTCCCGCGCCTAGTCCATCACCACGAAGCCGGTTCCAAATAATGAAGGTTCCAGAAACCGTTAGGGAGACCCACTCTCCAATCACTTCAAAGTCTAGATTTAAGGTGACGAAGGTCTTACCAAGTCCTGATGAGGAAATCACTTTTGGACGATTTGCCAATATTCGAAGCAGCGTTTCATCAAACGACAGTACGGAATCTTTGACAACTCTCCATTTAGAGAGCGACGACTGTCAATAATAAGGTTTATGGTTTTTTTTAATAATGAGGTAGCCCTTTTGTTGCCGACTAATTTCTGCGCAACAGCAGACATTCCATTGCGACATCTGCAATTTCTAAATAACTGTGAACTCTGCAAATATGTCGCAGTCACTTTAAATGGTTTAGGAGTGGAATGATTCCAATGTCCAAGGGAAGTTCTCATGCTTTTTAACAATAATATTGTTTAGAGTTAGCGAATTTTGGGCCAGTCTTTTATATTGTTGTCCTTTGAGATAGACGGGCCAGTCATGACGATCTCACATCTAATAAAGCTAGGAACCTGTGCTAGCGAAACATCAAGAAGTAATTCCAATCAACGATGCTTCCAACGCTCGAATGTTTCAATATTACTGATACTAAATACCATTAATTAACTTCATATGCTAATCCAAGGGGCTGCCTAAAAGGTATTTTTATGAACTACTTGGGGAACCAAGCTTGGTGAACTTATGCTACTGAAACACGTTGTACCTAAACTTATATGATAAAGTACTTAATAAGGGTATGTTAGGAGCTTTTCTAGAATTTTTATTACTTACGTAGTTTTCGCTAGATAAGATTAGGTTCTATAAACTTAAATGATGTAAGATTGGTATGACGTTAACGAATTTAGATTAAACAGTACCTTATTTTAGATGTACATTTACTCGAACGTGATAAGAATGTACGAGTATATTTGTTATTAAACAAGTGTAAAAATAGAAATAACCCTTTAAAGTTAAGTTAAGGAAAAAATAGTACGCTGATGAATAATCGGCTTTTATTAGGATCTAAAAGCGTTAGTGTAAAATACCAGAGACAAGCTACAAAACAGAGTGGTGATATTTCTGAAAGGTAGTTCATAAAAATGAACCTTGTTAATCTCAGGCCGTTTGATAATTCTTTTAAATTCATTAATTCTGTGATATATGTTAAGTAGTGCTACACTTCTCCAAACGGTTTTTACTTATTTGAAACAGAAACATTTCTAATGTTGCGTCTGACGTAGATCGGCAAATCCCAGAAAGAAACTTATTTTTTGCTGATGCTGGATGATGGTAATGTTATGTCCACCATTATTCCTTCCTGAACCAGCTAAATTTAATCTCGACGACTTTCCACATTAGTTACCTGCTCGAACAATTGGACTATTTGCCCGCAACTGACAATACGCAGTACAAAAATTGAGTCAAGCAAAGACTGGAAATTCTCCAGCAAATGGTCCAATGAGTCAAGATTTGAATGTGCATTATTGAAGGGTGTAAATACGTTTATATATAAATATCTACTGTATTAGGATAAAACAACTTTAAGCAGTTTATTTGGTTGAATGTATATTTTCTTTGCTCGTCACATAGGATTCTATCCACTAACTTAAAAAAGGGTCTCTTAGTTCTAATTCTGATATTGTCATGAAGCCAATAAACTTAATTTTTAGTGATATTTTGTGGTGTTACGTTGTTTCAGTTTCGTAGGAATTAAGTACAAGCTATTATACGTTATTTCCACAAAGAAAATATAAGTTTGTTATAGAGAAAATGATACAAAGAGTTGATTTACGTTTAAGTGTAAACTACAATCCCAGTGCAAACATAAACTTGTAAAGCATAAATGTAGATATTTACAAATTAGTGATAATATTAAATATATTTTTATATCAATATTGTAAGGCAATACCGCGGGGGTTAATCTTAGAATAGAAAAGTTATTTTTGGTCTTTATGGTATTTTTTATTCGGATCCGAAGGGTTTTGAAAATTTTTACTCATGCACTTGTTTCGCCTATTCCCATACTGATTTGTTATCTATATTCTTGTGTATGTGATAAAATGGATGTGATATTGTATAATAACTTAAAGTATTTTAAAATTAACCTTTGTTGTGGATTAACTGTGTTTATAATAAACTGTGAATTACTTGAAGTTTCTCCTTTTCTTTTACAGGATTTTTCTCTCCAAAAATCTGTACGAAGAACTTAAATCCTTTCCCAAAGTTCGTGAGGACGTTAAATTCTATGAAATTATATCCGATCCCCCCGGCTCCATAGGACGGATAGGCTGAAACTTCGGGATCTTCATCGAAGATCTTCACACAGATGATTTTAAAGATACCTTCTACATTCATCTACAAAAAAACTTTTAATCATCCTATTTTGACTTTTTGCAAGCTGAGAAAACTACAATAGGTACCCACTCTTATATTCGCCGATATCTGACTTTCTCCATCGCTATTTAAAAAGACCTGTTCCTGATGTAGTATCGGCAATTTCTCTTTGCATCGACCAATAAACAAATTATGAGGCTCGTTAACTTCCTTTAAAATAACTGAAACCAGAGAACATTAGTTTCTGGTGAATGTGCATACCTTTAAAATTACTTCTCCCAGAAGAGGCAGTGATGTTCCGCGTTGTTATTGTGGTCAATTGGTTTTGCTCATCATCATCGGAAGAAGTGACACTTAAAAAGAGCGCAAAAACCAGAAACAGTTTGCGTAGGCCGAACATTATGGTTAAATTTTTAATTCACTTTTTATCAAATCGACTACAAAAGACGGGGTTAGAAGGTTATCGTAAGCGTCCTTTGTTTGTTAGAACAAAGGCAGTAATGCACTCTGATTAAGACAACCACAAAAATATCGCTGAATTGCATCAAATGCCTTTTTAATGCATGTGAAGGTTCCATACATTTTAAATATTTTATCAGTTTTCTTTCGATAAAAATGAATAATTGCATAAAAACGACAAAATTAAGGAAGGACATTGGTCATTTTCTAGGTTTCTATAGAATTGACCTTTCAAATAAAGCTGTTTGTGCTCTGATCTGGTGGACCTTAGAAGATCAAACAATTAAAAGTTGCGACTTAAATGACGAACTTTTATGGTTGATTCTGCCATTAATATAAATAAGATAAAACTTAACGTGGTGCAATAAGTTTGATTATACAGGGTGTCCCTGAAATGACTACAACGCTTAACCAAAAATAAGGCATTCTAGGCAAAATTACCTATGTCAAATGTTACTTTGTTTTGCTGCTACAGATCACTAAAATTTTCAAAATTAATATCGTTTTTTAAAATAATTACTAAACCCTTTTATGGATTTTCACTAATATTCGAACTAATAGTTACTACATAAATTGGCGTGCTTTGGCGTGAGCGCAATCTTTTTTTAGTTCGTGAAAATATTAAAAATAGCACTGGGTTGTAAATAAAAGTTTTTATTTTTGTTACCCCCTGTACAAATGACCAATTTTTTCTTTGCCACGAGCTGATTTTATTTTGAAACTTTTTTCCTGTTGTACAATTTTCACCACATATACAATATCATTTTGTGGGTGAAAATGGATATTCCTAATGTGATTCTACCTCACACTTTTGGTGCTCAGAGGTGAGGTCTAATTGTTGTTTCTTGTGATTTACGGTTAAGTTTCGTCAGGTTAATGGACAGTAATTCGAATTTTACTTGAAGATTAAAATTCTTTGCAATTTTGGCTCTTTTGAAAAGTACTTAGGACCATCTTCGGACGTAGCGAAAGAATGTCATCGTAACTTGAGCTATTTCGAAGATTTTAAAAACTTTTCAGGAATTAATACTGTTTTTTTGTGATGCAGGTCTCAACTGTGCACGCTTCTATTTCGATTCGACATTAATTCGAAACTCTAACTGTTTTGAGAATTTTTTTTTCAGGAATTAATATTGAATTTTTTTCGAGGATTATGTAAGATTGAATGTTTTTGTGTACCGCAGCATTCTGAACCATCAAACTTTCGTGAATATTGAAACGCTACTTAGGAAAACGAGTAGTTTTATACAAATAATGTTAATTGAGGACTCCGATGTACAATTAGGACAGTGGAAGTCGAAGAGGCAGTTTGAAACAAAATTGAAGTACATAACGAACATGTGTATAGTGATGAAAACGAGTTTATTTGTGTATTAAGGAAAACGGTAAACATTTTGAACATTTGTTATGTGAATTAAACTAAGTTGATAGTTATTTAAAATTAAAATTTTTTTCGTTCTGATTAAACAATGACCAAATGTATGGTATCGTAAATAATTTTTTTGTAGAGAAGCTGTACACCAGGCAAAAATTTTACAAGAGACAAAAAAGTTTCAAAATAAAGTTAATTTGTGGTAGGGAAAAAAGGTAAAGTTATTCATACAGGGGGTAGCAAAAATTCAAACTTTTGTTTAAGAACCACGTGCTATTTTTAATATTTCCACGCATTAAAGAGTCTCGCTCACATCAAAACACGCCAATTCATGTAATAATTCTTAGTTTCAAAATTAGTGAAAATTAAAAAAAGCGTTTAATAATTATTTCGGAAAAAGAATATTCATTTGAGAACTTTGGCGCCCTGTAACAGTAAAATGAAGCAACATTAGATATCGGTAAGATTGCATAGAGCACCTCATATTTGGATTAAAAATTTTTGGTCAAGCGTTTAACAACCATTTCAGGAACACCCTGCATATTATTCAAATGAATCTCGCATTTATTACTCTCCGTGCCCTTTTTTGCTGTAACTCAAACAAACCAAACCTAACTTTTAACAAAAACATGATCCCGATTTTAAGCAGAAAAATGATTACGAGTGCCTATGTTAATTCTAACATACGAAGCTCTTGGTCTACTTCCCTTCCACCTCAAATTAATTCTCTGTTATTTATTAACTACTAGAATTTTTAAGTTACACCTGAATTTACAAAACTAATGATATAAATTCAAAATTATTAACCTTTATTAGTTAAGTTGCCATTTTATACATTTTTAGATACAGTTCAAGGGACTCTATAGCTATATCATAAATGACTAGATATTATTTGGTTTCAGACTACTAAGTTAATAGCTACTAAAGGTTCAATCAAAACAATTTATAACGGATGATGATTTCAAACACACTCCATAGGCGATGAATCATAGACAGAGGTCGTTCATTAAGCCATTTGCTATGTATCATCAAACAGCTAACTGAAAAAGTGGTAACAGACGAATTTATCCAAGACATGCCTCTGATATTCTATCGCTTACTTGAGGTGTTTTAATGACCACCCCTTTACATAAAAATAGTAGACCCTGCGTTCAAACATCGAATCACACAAACGCTCAGTTTACTTGAACGTTGGAACGGCTTATCAAAGTCTATTGTATTTGGACGTATCAGGTTTTTCCACTGACTACATTCCAATATGAGAATTCATTTTTCAAAAGTACAATTGCATTTTAAATCAAGAGATGCATCGTTCTTCTTTTAAGCAAATTATCGTAATTTTTACTTAACGAATAACAACATATAAAAATATACGAAAGAAAGAAACTATTGGAATACTTTCGTTTTTTGTGCATAATAACTGCAGGTATGACTTTCGCCTTGACTAGAACCGTTTCCTGTTTGGCTACATGTAGCCGATGAAACGCGATGCAAATACATAAGTAGCCTGCATATTCGAAAACTCAAGATAAACAACCAAAATTTTCTCCTTTCGAGATTCGCTACTGTTTTGTAAAATATGATGATGTTAACGTAAACTAGATGACCAATTTTGGCAGCTAAATTTGCCCATTCTCACTTAATTACTTATCTAAAAACACTTTGTTCATCCAACTCATTTTTAATGCAACTAAGCTAATGTAAATTTACGAAAGTAAGACTTTGCTCACCCAGAGTAAGTTGGACAAATTAGGCTGAGTTTATTCACAAAATTAGTTATAGAAAAGAAGAAAGTTTCTATTTTCTCGAAGAACCAACCACCAACTCAGAGATTACCGTCCAACTCTATAGATAAATTAATAGAGATAGATACTCTCTTATCTATAACTAAAACAAAAAACAAAAAAAAACGCTCTTGGATAAACCTTGGCTTAGCAAATAACCAGTTACTAAACTATCGGGAGGGTTTGGATACAGCTGAGTATGTCTTCAATAATGACTGTTTGCCTGCGATTTTTTTCTTCTCCGGGTACTTATGGTAAACTTGTTTCATATCGAAAATAATGGGTGGATTCTCTTCAGACAACGTTTGCCGTTTCCGCATGTTGTTTCCAGTATACGCCACTCCTTGCAACTGGTATTCTTGTGTGTCATTGTTGAATGTACAGTAGTTCTGTATAAGCCTCTGAAATAAAAGTTAGAAATGAGACTGAGATTTCTCTTAATATCAATTATAGCCGAAGTCCTCATACAATTTCTATTTTTATATACATGTATAACGTAAATATAAGATACCTTATATTCCTGAGGAATATAATAATCGATCATCAAATTGGATAACTGCATTTCCCTCACTAGCAACCGATTATTGTCATTCAGAGCCTCCATCTCTCTTTGGTATTCATGTTCTTTGTCTGCATGTTCCTCTTTTGATTCCTTAATCCTTTGCTGCAACATAGTCATTTTGCGCGTTAAATCTGAATCTTCTTCTTGTAAAGAAGAATATTTTCCTTCAATATCAATTTTCTCTTCAGTCATCCTGTTATATTGCTCTTCCAGAGCTTGATGACTTCTGTCCAGGTTCTCAATCTCTTGGTCTGATGTTAATAGAAGGAATTCTTGTTGCTGAGCCTTTTCCAGGAGATTCTCGCCACCGCAGATAATCTTCTTTGATATTATTGCCATCCTTTCTTCTAATTCTCGTTTTTCATAGCTGAAGTGAAAAAAAAGTAGTTACTGAGCCTGTTTTACTGAATAATTAAGACCTTACTCAATTCTCTGCATCTCCGCTTCAGCTTTCTTCATCTTCTCAACATCAGCTTCAGATTTAACTTTTTTCTTTTGCTGAAAATCAGTTTACTTTTAGTATATGCAAAACTTAATTTTATGATTAAAATTACCGCCCTCGGTTGTTCTGATGCCATTGTTAATAACGACAATTTCTGCTGTAGCTCGGCGATTTCACTTTCGAATCTCTCAATTAAGCCGCCTTCCTCAACGTTTACTTTAGCGAAATTGCGTATATATTTGGCCTTATGAGAGTAACGTAAAGTACTGTACGTTTCCTCATAATCCGATTCCGATGGACCAACCATAGATATCTAGTAAAAATATTGATTATTTTCTGAACTTTAATTATGAAAACGTTTACCATAGTGGTTTTCGAGTTTCCTCCGAGGGAATCTTGAAGAAGGCGTGTTAGTTTTGAGTTTCTGTATGGAATAAAGCTTTTGTTTTCAATAAGAGCTTGAATTACATTTCCTAAAGTGAGAAGAGACTGATTAATGCTTCCAGACTCTCTTAAACTTATTCCAGATACACCAGTTTTATTAACTCTTTCAGATCCCTACAAAATATTTTCATACCAATAAACAGTATTACAAGTATTCAGCAAAAAGCTTACAGCCAAATCAACTAAATTGAGCTTCCCGACTGTAGTCTGGTTTTTGTCACGATGCCTAGTCTCCACAACTATCGTAAACACCGCGTGTGATCTTGAACTAACATTATTCATCATAGTGGACCTCGTAATCCTGTTTTTATTCCCACGTTCCATGAGTTGGGAAATAGACTCCACCGAATCAACAGTAAACCCCGTTAAATCCTTCACATATATACCAATATCTGTCCTCTCCTTAATTTGCAACTTCTTGTGCGGATCTGCTCCTAACAGATCACGCACTTCTTCATTGTAGATCTCAAGGTATGTAACTTTAACAATGAAAGAGCGATCTTCACTAGCGTTGGCTATTTGTGTAAAAATATGTGTGAAAGTATTGGGAATTATTCCCCGCACATCTGGAATTTCATAATTTCCAGTCATGGTGTATGTTTTCCCAGTTCCTGTTTGGCCATAAGCAAAAATTGTTCCGTTATATCCATCAAAAACTTGTTCAACAAGAGGTGCAGCAGCAAGTCGGTACACATCGAGCTGCAAAATTGATTAAATTAGGCTTTGAATGAGGGACCAGTCATTAGTAAAACTACTAACCTGAGTAGCAAGGGGTGAAAATATATAATCTAACTGGAAGTATTTCTTATCAGTATCCTTTCCTGAACGCTTGTCTTTTGGCTTCTGTAGCATAACCACATGTTCCTTGTAATCGCACACTAAAGTGCTCTTAGTTCCTTCCTTGATTTCTCTCTCATTAAAAGGTCTTACTCTCAAGAAAACCCTAACATTGTTTGCACTTGTCTGATTAAGTTGTTGATTACTCATTGTTGCCTCTATAACAAATTATTAAAAATGTAATACAGAAGTGGATGAAGAATTTAATACATTGAATTGAAAGTGCAATGAAATATAGTTTTATATTGAGTATGTGCCTAGGCAAATAAGATATCACACTCTTACTTATACTTGTTACTACTACCTTACTTACTTGTACTTTACTGTTGATTCAAAGATAACTAGGGGCTACTCTAGGCAATAGATGGATAATCATATAAACTATTCTTGTGTCTTGCCTTGGCTAATAGATTGGATTAACCAATATCGGAATGTATATGAGTATTAATTGAAAGGAAAATCGGTGATGTGTACACAACAAAGGTATTTAATTAAATGAATTTTTTCATGATAATTTATAACAAATAATTATATCACAGATTCACAATGATAAACTGTCACCATTCCAACATTTAGGAATTCACAATAAACAAATTTCTCATCATAAATCATATGATATTGACATTTCATTGAAACTGTCACCCAGAGAAAAGTACAAAAAATTGTCAGAAGGGCGAAGTGCGATCAGTTTTAATTCCATGGGTGTTCCGAATAGATCCGACAGCTGTAGTGAGCATTTTGATTCGCTAAAGCTAAAAATATGAAAAATCTTTGCAAGATTTCAGATTGTTCTTTAATCAGAATCGTGCTATATATGGAAAAACTGAATATTTAAGGAGTCAATTTATGTTAATGAATAGTTGCCTATCCGTTTTTATAGCTTTAATAGTTTTACTAACCCCACATTTTGATGTATACTGAACGTGGATTTGTGAAAGGATAACGTGCGTTTACCTAACAGAAAAAGTCAGTCCTGATTGGCCAAACCTGACAGCTCCAAATACCAAATTCCTAATTGTCACATGGGAATGGTTGTGAATCACATTTGTTTTGTTTATTTGTATGCAAGAACTTTCTTCTTCTATTTTCTTTCAACTCCACATATTATTTAATTATTTTTTAAGTCAAAATAATTAACATGTCAGGGGAACCCGCCAGTAAGAAGTTCAAACGAATATCGGAGTCTGAGCGAGCGACCGATTACGATCATGCAACTCAAAAAACTTTGGAGGAAATTGATCTCATTCAAAACCAGCTAGATAGCATCAATGAGAAAGCGTCGGAGGAGGTCCTGCAAATCGAAATTAAATATAACCGTTTAAGGAAGCCGCACATAGAAAAGAGGAGTCAGCTGATTAGTAACATACCAAATTTCTGGGCCACAGCTGTATCCTTTTTTTTATATAATCACCAGCTCGACCACTAGTCATATCTCAAAATCCGTTTTGTTTATCAGCAACAAATTTTGTAAAATCTATTTTACATTACAACAAAATGCTCTTTAATGTTAACTCAGATTATGAATCATCCCGACATTAGTAACCTCTTCAGTGGTCAGGAAGAAGAAGATTGCTTACACCACTTGACGAAATTAGAAATAGAGGAGTTTGAAAATATCCTTTCAGGGTTCCAAATTAAGTTTTATTTCGATGAAAATCCTTATTTCCACAACCCGGTTCTTACCAAGGAATATGTCTTTGATAATGGTAAGTAAATATAATGCTTAATTATACAGGGGATTTCAGAAAAAAAGTTGTTCCCCTTTGGCTGTATGTAGAGCAAATCAGGTTCTGAAGAAAATCTTATTCTTATTACAACTTTTTTTGAAAGTGACCTCAAAGGTAGGAATGCAACAAAAATTTTTTTCTAACAGTTTGTTAACCAGATTTGTCATACAATTTTTGACAGTGAACTGAGTCTAAAGGATAAACTCACACCGAGTATCACTGCCCTAATAACCCCTAAATGGGATTAATTCTTCTCAGACTCTCCATCTTCCAAAAGCACTCCAATCAATTGGAAAGAAGGAGTTCAACTAGGCCAAACATTCCAAGAAGCGAATGCGAAAAATAATAGAAAAAGGCGCTTAGAAGCAACAAGGACAAGTTTCTTCACTTGGTTTACAGATAATGTGGATCCATATACTGACAATATTGCCGAAGACTTTAAGGTATATAAACAAAGCTTGATCAATAAGTTCTCAGCTGTTATCCCTATATACATTAATCTGTTCAATATCCACAGAAAATGATCTAGAATCTCTAATTGTGGATCTGTTTTTGGTTCTATATTTACCTGCTACAAAACTGTTTCTTAATAATCTTATTTCTTCTGTTGTAGGATGATTTATGGGTAAACCCTATCCAATACTTCTTAGTTGCTGATGGCCAGGAAGAAGAGAATGGGGTAGAAGGTGAAGAAGAGAGCTCAAGTGACGAGAACGAGGAATCGTTAGACCCGGAAAACTTGTCTGGATCGAGTACTTCAGGTACGTGACTGATTGTTTACTTTTCCGCATTTTAGTTTGTGAAAGTTCAATGGACAGTAACTTTCTAAATTGTTATTAGTGGCCGGAGTAATATAATTTTGCATTGATTTCCAGGAAACAACAGCTCTTTAACAGGTAGGCAGGTTTAGAATCGGCGTAACATTTATTTATTTTATAACAATTTTTGTTCATTAATTTACGAAAAAATTGGCCCTTTATCGTGTCTCATTAGTAAAAATTAAAACGTATTGCCGTCTTCATCGACATAAGATTATTAAGGTGCCCGTTTAAAGAAAAAGACAAAAATGTCAATCGGATCCACCAGAAAAATTTGCCTTATCGTTGTTAATGATAGTTTCACATGGAATGAATGGAACAAAGCAGCACATATTTTATTAATTTTACCTATGTTTAGATTGAAATCTTTTTAATTTATAAAGTATATTTGGTTGTTTATATATAATTATGTTATTGGAAAGTTAAAGTAATTTTATTTTATTAGAAATATTGGGTGTATGTGTACATAACAGAGGCGAATGAAGGTTTATTATTTTTATACACCTTCTTATGTAAAATAGTACTCTTATTGTGTTTAATTAAAACTCCGTGACAGTTGCATCTTACTTCTCCAGGCTACTATTGAATATATATTCGCGATATGTTTGTGTAAATATGAATTTTCCAAGAATTCTCTAGTCAAGTGCTAGCAAGTAAACCAATCAAAAAACTACAATAAGCGTATTTTTTGCCTCTAACTCGTAGAAAATGTTACTCATAGGTATTTTACGTTTTGCTTAATCCGCACCTCTTCAGTGGACACAGAAATAATAATGTATAGTATAGACATTCTTGGAGTATTCGTTGCAACTTCAGCCTCTAATTGCTAAAATCGGTACTCGTTTAAGTCGCAATAATTAGGAATCGTCTGTAAATACGTTGAATATCATTTTATTTTTTGCGGTACTATTTTGCATAACTCCAGGTACAAGTTAGCCGGCATGTTGTATTAACGTAATGTAAGATTTATGATGAAGTTAAAAAAGAGATTCTTTGAAATGTTTTTTAAGGAGAAGTGTATTGACTTTTTGTGTGTTGCATAATTTAATAAATTGTTTTTAAAATGTGCACGATTTCACATAATGATATACCTATTGAATTGAGGAATATGTATTGGGACAAAGGAAAGGAATAACGATTCAGGCGAATGGGATGTTTTTACAATCTAAAAATGTTTATTAAAAGTAGAATTTATGAACTGAACTGTATACATATAGGCTACCAAATAATATTTTCTATCCACTTAATGTATTCTGAAACCCTGGTATAGATGGCAGGAACATTTTTCTCAGCACATAGTTTTCCAAATGAAGTAACTCCAATCACATGAAATTTACACATATTTTCATTTTCCGTCAAAAATAATGGTCCCCCGGAATCGCCCTAAGATGAATATTATCATTAATTACGAAAGTGATAACGTTCCCTTAATATTACCAAACAAGTATCCCTGCCTCCCATCAGTTCTCCAGCACATAACATAGTCTTTACGATACCTTGTGAGATTTGATTACTCGATTGGATATCTTTTTCATATGCCTTTTTGCAAAAGCTATTGTCATATATGTTAAGCGGTACTTTTAGTAGTTTGTCACTATTATGACCTCCGTATTCTGCAGTATATTCAGGGTGACTCATGTGAGTACTTTCGTGATAGTATCATAGTGATTTTACCTGTTTGTCCCCATCCAGTAGCGATAGCAACTCTTTGCGGAAATGAGCTTTTTGTATATAGACACGCAGGTCTCACAAGGTGTGAGAATTCTACGTAGTCTAGTGTAGAAACCAGAGCAATGTCGTTGTATTTTCGAGGATAATGGTAGTCTGGATGTACAACAATTTTGTCAATAGTGTGGTCTATTCGACCGCGTTCACGGTTCTTGCTCAAGTCCAGTGCGCCCAGACGAACCCACTTAGGCTTATTACGACTAAATCGAAAAGTAATAAATTAGGTCTTTACTCTTGGTCCAAGTAAAAAATCGCATTAGTGTCTTAACGTTTCAATGGGAAAATCAATAGAATTTTTAACAAAAATATTTAAACTTACTCCACTGAATACGTGCAGTGGGCTGCTGTTAGAACCCACTTGTCACTTATTAGAGTTCCCCCACATCTCCACTCTGGAAGATTGTTTTCACCCGGAAATCCAATTGCAGCCTAGACATTTGGTTTTCATACATTCAACGAGACATATAACAATACACCTTGAAAAAATATTAATCGAATCGTCGAAAAAACCGCCACCAAAGAATTTCAGTTAAATTAATTCTTGGTAAAACAATCTTACCATGAAAGGGAATTCCCCTCTAGTTGCCGGAGCTCCTCCCACAATTAACGCCACACTATTATATTCACATTTTGTCACGTTAATGCTCAGTGGTTCCACATTCGTCACCAAAGGAAGTGCATGAACGACATCAGTTACAGTCTTGGTATACTCGATGCATTCTATAAATATGATATGTTATATTGCTGGCATGTAGCGGGTAAATAAGTGTCTCTATCTAGGTACAAGCTACCTGCATTTCGTCCATCGCCATATTGTCGAGAAACAATACATAAACTCCTACGTGTATTTAACATATCGTGATAGCTGATGGGAATTTAAAAAGCATTTTTAGCCACAATAATATCAAGAATTTCTTTAAAAATTTTTATCATTAAAACCTACTCTGTTCGCTTTTCCCACCACCATCAATATTGGGATCTGGTCTGGTTCCCTGGAACGTTTGTATACTATCTGGGAAAGTTATATCGCCACGTTCGCCGATGCCTAGGTCATTTGGTGTTGGAGGTTGAATGTTTGAACTTATTCCAGCTGAAAATAAAATGTGTTGATATGTACAGTGCAATACTGAGTTAGGCATATGTTCCGGAACCACTCAATCACGGATGAATGAGAGACGTCAGAACATTATAGTAGCGGCATTCTGTATAATTTGCCTATCATTAAAATAACATTTCCTGATCTAAAGGTGAATGTTGACTTATTACATACTATCAAAGATATTTCCTTTAACTTACTTGTGCAACAAATCACCGGTATTGTTAACTGATAAAACCCACAAATTGGCAAACCGATGTTCTTTTTGGCTAATCCTTCCGTGCCGGGACACTCGGTATATATTTTACAGACACCCGATTCCCCTGTGGTCTCTATTCTGCAAGAGCTTCCTACTACGTTATCTGGAATGTAAAATAATTTCCATGTTAATTTGACATAGTGGTTTTATTCCGATTTGACTTAGATGTTAACGAGTGATGATGAATATCGGATAACTGAGTCATAGAAGTCGTCTATTAGGGCCAAGTTTTAGGAACCCCCTTGTAACGAGAGAATGAAAATCGACACTTAAACTAATTTTTTTTAAATTTCACCTTTCCTAAATGAAAAACCCGTTTAAACTGCCAATGAATTTAATAATAATTAATCTGTTCCATTTTTACGAACGCCACCTTGTGCGTCACACTTAATTCAGTATCTGCATGCATTCTGTATACCTTCCTGGCATTGAATTCTCAAGGCCGCACTGAATAATATCACTAATAACTCCCAGCTATTCTTCATTTTTGCTGGCACTAAGGCACTGATCAAGAATTGAACCGCTTCATGTTATTAACTTCGATTTTGTGCGGGCATATTTGCTGCATTCCCAATGCAAAAAAAAACGATTAATTGTTTACTAAGCATCAACACATATGTTTATGTTTTAATAGAAAAACATAGGAGAAGGTGAGAAACTATCGAACTTTAGCCGACGAGCGTCAACGGAGAAATAAACAAAATTATCATTTACGCTATTCGCTTGCTTAGATTAAAATGATTTCTCTGAAAATATTATTCGCAATTAAGAACTAATTATGTCCATTCCAGTTTTTCAGCTTCGTTAATGCATCCGTTTTGTTCGCCTCGCCGCATCGGGTACCTCTGTAAGGTCAATGGTAAAAAAATGTAGCATACTTCTTGGTACTGAACGAGTTTTTCAAGTCAAAGAACTCGTCACCGCAGCAAAATTGCTTTCAGCTTTTGTTCCGTTATACAATAAAGAAAAGGTTCATTTGAAGCAACGAATATCAGACAAATGTGTTAATATTATTACGGTTATTTGATATATGTACGTATATGTATTTACGGATTGCTCTCGGATTTGCAAAATCTCTCTTGGTTCCTAATACGCGCTGACTTTAGTTCTTATTTTGCGGGATTTTTTGGTACCGACATGGAGGTTCGAGAAAAGTGTCTTTCCAAGGCTCCAGAATCTAAATGGTGATATCTAGGGTTGAGGGAAAATTTCGAGTTTTTTTTTGAAAAATGTGCCAAAGTAAGGGAGGTACCAATTTTTTCCCACTTTTTAAACTTTGAGCGGCGACAACTCGAGCAAAAGTAGGGCGATTGCTTTAACAACTAGTTCGAATAAATCATTTTGACGAGCTCTATAAAACGCTGGAAACCGTTTGGCAATATCTCTTTTAGTTTCCGAGATACAGCATCATTTTGGTCTCGAATTTTTGCGATTTTTTGTCATCAAACATGACGGTTCGAAAAAAGCACCTTTCCAAAGCCCCACAACTGCAAGTGAGATATCCACAGCCAACATAGGACCCATATGAGTCCACTGGATCGATAAACAGCACATCGAAATTGACCCCTCACTTTGAAATTTTTAGAAAAAATTTTAAAATATTTATTTTTGCCACTTTTAGAAACCGTAGAGCATCACGCTATGGCTTATGAAAAATCACGTGATCAATTATTTCATGTGCGCAGTAACATAGTGCGCATTTAAATCGTCATCGACTCTTAAAATATGTGTATAGAGCTCTTCAATTTTGTTGTTTATGCTTTTTTGTTAAGGGACAAATAATTTGGTATTATAACCACAATATTAAGCTGCTGCACTAATGAAAATGCTTATAATTTAGCTCAGTTTTGCTTTGAGTCCTGCATTCAAATAACGGCAGTTCAAATTGCTTAACTAACCGCCAAACAGTCGTATGTTATCTGTCAATATATTTTAGGTTATAGATTGGCTGCCAGGTTACTTTTATTTTAGGTTAGAAATTCTACAATTTTTTTTATTATGCGGTGTTAGACGTTTCGAAGTTGCTCTTCCACGAGTATTTTTGAGGAATTTTCTGTTGAGTGATGCAATTTACCCATTTAATATAAATCTATCATAAATCCATACTCTATTGAACGAGCTTTTCTTTAATTCAACATGACATCAACAAAAACCATTCAAAAAATCCCTAGGGTACCGGAAACGGTAAATTTTCCCACAGAGGAAGACAAAATTTTGCAATATTGGCGCAGTATTAAAGCCTTTGAGACTTCCCTGAAACAGTCTAAAGGAAAGCCAAGGTGAGTATTAATTTTAGTCATAAATTTTTTTAATATAAAGCATTCTCATGTACAAATCGTCTTCAACATATGTTATGATAGGTGCACAAATTATCAAATAATTCCTTCCATAGGTAATGTGTTAACTTGGAGAAAACCTATTAGTGTATTTACGTGTTTAAGTTTGTAACCTATCATGTGCTACTATAGGTACTGATGCATTTGCAATGTAGGAAAAAGTGATGCAATCTCATTAGATATACAGAATGTTACTAGAAATATGATAAAGGTTTTACTATGGAATAAACCTACTTTTCCTTATTTTATTAAAAAATATATATATGTTAAACAATTCTTCAGATTGTTTATAATTACTTAGATACACATTTTATGATGGCCCACCCTTTGCCACTGGGCTTCCTCATTATGGCCACATTCTGGCAGGCACCATAAAGGATGTGGTAACAAGATATGCCCATCAACAAGGGTTTCATGTTGAGCGACGATTTGGTTGGGATACACATGGGCTGCCAGTTGAATTTGAAATAGATTCAGTATTAGGAATTAAAGGACCTGAAGATGTAATGAAAATGGGCATTAAGAAGTACAATGAGGAGTGCCGGAAGATTGTTTCCCGGTATAGTTCTGAGTGGGAACATATTATTACTAGACTAGGCAGATGGATAGGTAAGTTTTTCTAGTTATGGGTGTTGATGACTAATAAGCATTTCATTGCCCTAACCCAAACTGACTCTCAATATAACTACCACATATTTTTAATTTAAAAAAATATTTTTAGATTTTAAAAATGATTACAAAACATTATACCCTTGGTTTATGGAATCTGAGTGGTGGGTTTTCAAACAGTTGTTCCAAAAAGGTCTAGTCTACAAAGGAAACAAAGTAATGCCATATTCCACAGCATGTAATACGCCACTGTCAAATTTTGAATCTGGTCAAAACTATAAAGACGTAGTCGATCCAGCTGTAACCATTAGTTTGCCAGTTTTAAACGACAGTGATAAAGCGTCGCTCCTGATCTGGACCACTACCCCCTGGACCTTGCCTAGCAATATGGCAGCTTGTGTTCACCCTACGTTGGAGTATGTGAGGTTGAGACAGCTGTCAACAGGAAATGTTTATATCATGATGGAAACGCGCATTGAAACAATATTTCACCCTGGCGATTATGAAATATTAAAGAAGTTCCCAGGAAAATCCCTGGAAGGGCTCAAATATGAACCTGTTTTTCCTTATTATGCAAGTTTTGCTGATCAAGGTAGACTATCTTAATATTTAATATACGGCAATTTTTAAGGCCAAATTTGTAGGTGCCTTTAGGGTTTTAGTAGATGAGTATGTAACAGCAGACTCAGGTTCAGGAATTGTCCATAATGCTCCATATTTTGGAGAAGACGATAACAGGGTTTGTCTGGCAGCGGGTATTATTACGAAAGATATGGACGCAGTTTGTCCTGTAGATAGTGTAGGAAGATTCATTGACCCAGTAACGGATTTTAAAGGTCAATATGTTAAAGATGCTGACAAAGACATAATTTTGCACTTGAAAACTAATAAACGCCTTATACATCAGTCCCAGGTTAACACTAGCCCAGAAAGGTATAATTGAGTCTGCAACAGAGAATTTTTTTCAGGTAAAGCACAGTTATCCTTTCTGCTGGCGATCAGATACCCCGTTAATATACAGATCTATTCCATCGTGGTTTGTCAGAGTAGAACATATGCAACAACAACTTCTAAAAGCAACTTCTGAAACCTACTGGGTTCCCGACTTTATAAAAGAAAAGCGTTTTGGAAATTGGTTGAAAGAAGCCCGAGATTGGGCAATAAGTAGGAACAGGTACTGGGGTACACCAATCCCGATTTGGATGTCTCCCTCTGGAGACGAAATTCGTTGTGTTGGAAGTATTGCCGAGTTGGAAGAGTTGACTGGACAAAAAATTACTGATTTGCACAGAGAAAGTATTGACCACTTAGAGATACCCAGCTCAAAACCTGGCAACCCAGCATTGAAACGTGTTCCTGAGGTGTTTGATTGTTGGTTTGAATCTGGTATGTTTAAGAGTTTTATGAGTTTCCTTTATGTCATTTAGAGATGGTAATTCATTATTTGTGTTCGATGATTTTTTTGCAGGTTCTATGCCTTACGCTCAACAACACTACCCATTTGAAAATGCAAAGGATTTCGAAGATAATTTTCCGGCCGATTTCATTGCGGAAGGTATTGATCAGACTCGCGGATGGTTTTACACACTAACCGTTCTCTCGGTTGCGTTATTTGGCAAGGCACCGTTTAAAAATCTTGTCGTCAATGGGTTGGTACTTGCAGGAGATGGCCAAAAAATGTCAAAACGCAAGAAAAATTATCCAGACCCATTGGAAGTTGTTTCGAAATATGGAGCCGATGCTTTACGATTGTATTTAATTAGTAGCCCTGTAGTGAGGGCTGAAAACTTGAGATTTAAAGAGGATGGTGTTCGGGATGTCGTCAAAGATGTTTTCCTTCCTTGGTACAATGCTTTCAGGTTTTTACTGCAGAACATTGAAATCTATGTTGAAGAGAACCAGAAGCCTTTTACGTATGACCCCAGAAACTTAAAGAGTACCAATATTATGGATAAATGGATATTGTCCTTTACACAGTCATTGCTGGACTATGTGCAAAAGGAAATGAAGCTTTACCATCTATATACTGTAGTGCCGAGATTAACTAAGTTCATCGACTACTTAACCAACTGGTATGTCAGAATGAACAGGAAAAGGCTGAAGGGCGAAGGTGGAGAAAATGACTGCTATATTGCGTTGACTACGTTGTACAATGTTCTCGAAAACATTATAAGGATGATGGCTCCATTTGCTCCATTTATTTCTGAGACAATGTATCAATACATGAAAGCGTTGAGCAAGGATTCACAAGATAGTATTCATTATCTGATGTTCCCCACTCCGAATGCGGCTTTAATAGACTTGAACATTGAAAGAGCTGTGGCTCGAATGCAAGGTGTAATCGAACTGGGGCGAGTTGTAAGGGACCGCAAGACGATTCCAATCAAATATCCTTTACCAGAAATCATCGTTGTCCATCAAGATAATCAGTACATCGAAGATGTTGTGTCCCTAAAGGAGTACATTTTGACCGAATTAAACGTACGCAAAATTAGCACGACAACTGATAAAAGCAAATTTGGGATTACATTGAGAGCAGAACCGGATCACAAAGTTTTGGGTCTCCGACTGAAGCAGGAATTTAAAGCTGTGACTCAAGGTATCAAAGCGTTGACAGACAGCGAGATTAATGATACCGTGAAGAAAGGTTATCGAGACATATGCGGCCAACGAATTGATATTGCAGAACTGAGGCTAATATTTAAATCGGAATCCCTTAACACAGAGCAATATGAGGTGAATAGTGACAATGACGTCTTAATTTTAATGGATATAACTCCAGATTCTTCAATGCAAGATGAGGGAACGGCGCGAGAAATTATTAATCGTATTCAGAAGCTTAGGAAAAAAGCCCACTTAGTTCCGACAGATGAAATATCCGTGTACCTCAAGGCAGATGGTGAAATTAAGAGAATCGCTGATGAGTTCAAGGAGTTTATAGAAGGGACTATTAAAGCTAAGATTAAAACATCTGAAAGAAAGGATGGAGATTGCTTGATTATAGATGAAAATCAAAAGCTCAAAGAATGCAGTCTCTACATTGCTTTAACTAAAACATCAAATGTTGAATTACCGAATGTTAAATGGGTGAACGTCCAGCTTGTAGGCTTGCAATCAAGGTACTGTAACCAAGCTTCTAAGGCTGTAATACTATTGGAAGTAGGTAAAAAATTAATAAGCCTGAATAAATTCACACAGGAAGTGTCCAAGTTGTTTGGTATCAATGATTTTACTCTAGTTTTACCTGATGGCAAGGTCTTGGCTTCTGATTGCAACTTGACAGAAGCTTCTGGAAATGTTGTCTTCGTAACACCAAAGAGCAAGTACGTAGAGTTGCCGAGTGCCGTTACTCTCCCTTTCTGTAAATTTGAAAATTTCTCCGAAAATGGGTTGTTCGGAACGTTTCTATTGGAAAATCCGCTAGGAATTCCCGTTACGTCTGGGCCGGGCATCGATTTGAAACAGAAGTGGCGGCAGTACTCTTGAGTCATCATTTATTCATCGCGAGTGTAGTTCGATTGTTGGACTTTGCTTAAATTTCCCAGTTTTGTTTTCATATTTATTTAAAATAAAAATTATGAATATTAAAACAATTCAACGTACCTTTCACCCGTCCCTAGAATCGTGCAGGACCGACTTACTAGGTCCGCAAGGCTACTAAGGAATACGATATAAACAAGCACAATCTCGAATATTTTTTAAATAAGGTCAAATCTGTAATAACTGCTCATGGTAGTACCGTAAGGGGCTCGGTCCTTAGCATAAACTGAATTTGTAATAGATTTTAGAAGTATGCTGTAACGATGATTGACGTTTATGCGTACGCCCCCTTACAACAAAATACGGTAACATAAATAGCGTTAGCGTTTTTTTACTACTTAAGAGGGGACTGTTGTCCCGTTATGTTGGGTCAAAATTATTTATTAGCCCCCTCCGTTTCTCTTGTGGTTACAAATATTTCCATGGCTGGGCTCATGAAACGGACACTCTGTATATGCAGATAGGAGGCGGCTTTTGTTAACATACTCGTATGTATACAGAACGCTTTATTATTACCTAGACTTCGATGAAAACATCGCTGATAAATTTATTATGACGAGATAAAAAAAAGTGCCTGAGACCGTTAATGTGGCGCAAAACGCGAATCCCCATACTATAAATATGGAGTATGGAGTTATTTTTAATGACCTCCCGAGTCGAGCTTGTTCGGAAAATAAACGAATGGCTGCAAGCGTGCAATCACACTTACCAGCCGCAACGTTGCCACGTTGGCGCATTTTTCCCTTCCACTAAGGCCAGCGTTCGTGCTATGGCGGAATCTAATAATTTATTAACACGAAAATTCGAAATTGATGTTTTTCGGATGTTTCCGGACACGCGCAAGAAGAGAGCGATAGAGATAAAAAAAAGAAATGTGGGAATATGTTAGAATTGCAAATGCCCGGCTGCACAACCTGATTTAGGACTCTATTAAATTTGGAATCTGACGGAGATTTCATTGTCAGTTTATCAAGATCCCATTATGCAACTGCGGCGGAATTTTAAAATCCCAGTTCCTGGCAGGGTTGTTTGAGTATAAAGACAGGCCGCACGTCCAACTGGCAACGGGGCAAAGGCCGGATTCCATTCTTTGAAATCAACGTAGGGTGTTTGCTCTCTCGCTCTCTGCCTCTTTCACTACTTTTCTATTGCATGAGCAATGAAACCCGGATTTCTTACATCGGTCAACGTAAATATTTTTATGAGAAAAAAATCGAGCCTCATGTATTCCTCGCTCTCTCGTGTGAGCTGGCTCGCTCATATTCAGATAAATATCTAATAATGGAACTAAAATAAACAGAGGAGAGGAGCACTGTTTACGTTTAAATAAAACAGAAATATGTATTTCCTCCCCCTGCACCCGAGTGTGGAAGTGTGAAACTAAACAGGACAGAACAGAAAGTAGCAAATGATAACCAGTATGAAGGAACGTACGAAAACATTTTAATTAGTGAAATACCTCCGATCTTACATAAGTTGTTTATGTGATGTTTTTAAGCTTTGAATATGGCGGCAGTATTTGACGTTTCAATGTTTTGAACAGTTGGTAGCAACGCGTGTGGACAGTTTGGCATTTTGTGATGTGAAATTTTTCACAAAGTTTTTATTATGGTCTTACAAACGATAGTAAATGTGAAAAGTGCTATTTTAGTGTGGTACTTATGGAAGTGGGACCTCCTTGAGGCGACTTGTGAGCGAGATGATTAAGGAAAAGCACGAAAAAGGCTCTGATAGCGTGAAAGAAGACTCCGTAAACGCCAGTAAGGAGCCGACCAACACAGAAGTACAAATAAAAAAGGAAGACGATGTGGCGACTAAGAAAGAGCCCTCCACAGGGCCCGTTACGAAAAACGGTGGCCTTGTGGGTTCCACTAATACAGGCTCTCTACAAATTACTCCTGATCTCAAGACAGAAGCCCCTAGTGAAGACCCTGTCACCACTGCAGTCTCAGAGGCTGCCTCACTGCCCCTTAAACAAGAAGATAATATAGTAGACACTGACCCTTTAGGTGATCCGTTTGGCTTGGGACTGGGCCCGCCTGGCCCTACATCGGGTAATGTAGGGCCTGCCCCTCAAACCCAGCCAGAAAGTGTACAGCCCTTAGGAAGTAATGTGATAAATAAACAATCTAGTTCTATGGAAGTGCAGTACATGCAACAACAGAGTCAAATATTTGTGTTTTCTACAGTGTTAGCTAATTCTGGAGCTGACGAGGTTTTGCAAGGACGGTATCCTTCCATTATAGCTTATCATTGTGCCCAGCCGGGAACTAAAAAGTACCTGGAGAAAAACCCGTTGAAAATAACCCAGTTTAATAGGCAACATCCAGTGCAATGGCTAAATAACTTTGCAGTTTCAAAGAACAAAGGTTGTACAAGAAGTCCAGGCTTAGGTCCAAAGCCTCCTCCCAGTTTAGATAATTTCCTAGGACCTGAGGGTCTGGACGACATGGTTGGGCTCGGGGACCCTGACGCTCCTTGGGACCAAAAAAGTAATCATCAACTCGACGGTTTAGAAGGAACTGTGACAAATGGTTTGCCAGATATAGGACCTGACATGGATTCCAGTAGTCCTTTACTAAACATTCAGCCCAAATTACAGGGCGTCCAAGTGCCTGATGAAAACCTAACTCCCCAGCAAAGACAGCATCGGGAAGAGAGATTAGCTAGTATTCGTAAGATGCATCAAATGTTATTTCCTGAGAGTCAAAGTGAGGCTGTGGCAGGTCCTGATGGAATCCCAGGTATCTCACCAGGGGGCGCTGCGCCAATTGGAGGAGCTGGCCCTGGCGTTGCGCCCCCAAACCAACCACCTGTTACAGCACAATTGGAGTGGCAGAAGTTGGCAACTCAGTTTTATGATGATCGAACAAAACACAAGACTCAACCCCAAGTGGGAAATAATCCTAGTGGTGGAGCTATAGTTCCTGTTGGGCCAGTTAGTGGTTCTGGCTCCCAACCCCCAGTGACTAGCACATCTCAAAATTTGCGAGGCGGTCCAGGTTTAGGTCCACGACTTCAAGGCCCACCTCCTCCATATCATCAAACGCAGCGTTCTGCTAGTGTTCCTATAGCTTTACAAAGTCCCAACCCAACATCCCCGAACAATCCTACATCTAATTTGTCCCTGCCCTCTCCTAGAGCTTCTTCAGCCCTAAATTCGCCTGCAGATCCCAATCGACCGTTCGGATCTCTTACACGTCATATGAGCACAGGACAAAGCCCTACCTCGCAAGAATCACCTTCAGCTCCACGCCTAAATCATAGTAACCCCAGCACACCGCTCTCATCACATATGTCACCGAGTGTTACAAGCAGCAGTACAGAGCCATCTTCAACCCATCAATCAACAGGTGAGACACGTATTTTTAAGTTTCTGACCCAAATTATCTTGTTCGAATGTTATAAATCTGTACTTTAAAATCCTGAAAAATTTACAGGGTGTCTCATGTAAGCGGACTACTGGATTTTTGTGCTTTTTGGGGTAATTTTCATAAAAAAATCTCATAAATTAAATATGCGATTTCCAGCTTTTTTTGCGGCCATTGAAACGTCTAATCAAACAAGTAACTTTTGCTTGAGGTGTTTTGCTTTGAGGACTAAAGAATTTTGATTTGTTTTTTTAAAATTATACGTCAGTTTTAAAAATTAAAAGGGAAAATTGATTTTTTATTAATTTTTTTGAACATGTCAATTACGTGGAAAGGTAAGTGTTTTGGTAAGTTCTTTTTGGTGTGATAGGTACAAACTGGATAGTGAGAATATGCTTATTTCATGGCCCTCTTACCAAAAAAGATGTGTCAAGGTATAACTGTTACTAATATGACATGTGTCATATTAGTAAACTAAAAAAACAAGGGCGTTCTCACTACTGAAACGCTGTTACTACTGCTAAAAAGCACTCCACAAAGACCCTTAAATTTTCTTTTGTTTAAATCCTTTTATAATGAGCAATTTCCAATTTATAAACAACAGATAAAAAATCAAGTCTTGGCAACAATATCGATTTTAAAACGTTTATCATTATTTCTTCTTAACGTTTATTGTTTCTTTTTAAATTGCCCATTTTTGCAGTAATTTAACCGATATCATATCTCTAAGATTGCTAACGGAGTTTTCAATAGTGCGACTCCTGAAGCGGGTGTCTTGCATATAGAACTCGTAACTGTTGAGAGAATGAATGGCATATTTACAGGTTTCCCTATTAACAGTTATTTACTAAATGAGACTTATTGTTTACAATATACAGGGTCCGCCATTAGCGTGTGGACCTATGATTACTTCTAAATAGAAAAACATATGAAATTAAAATTTTGTTTGTTAATAGATGTTAACTGTGGGCACATTTCATACAGGGTGGCCCCATGAAATGTTTTTTTTTTTAATGGACACCTTAAATATTTGGGTGGTTTTTTGCAAGTTCTTCAAGATGTGGGATTTACACCACAAGCTTTATCCATAAATTTATGAAAGTCACAGGAACATTAGGACTTCATGACCAAACTACTAAAAAAGATGCCATTTAAAAATTTCAATTATTTGATAGATTTCTGTTGCAGATGAACTTGTTAGTCCCTCTTATTTGAATGGTTTACGTCATTAACTTTAGCTGTAGTTGTTCACAATTATCAGTCCTCCCAATTCAATAGAATTCGATAGCTTTCCATTGATTGTAAGTTAGTTTAGGCTCTATGGCCATCTTCAGGTATTTAATATGATTGATTGCGGTGTTTATGAAAAAAATTACCTGATCTATAATCATTAAATATTTTTTAACATCCTTTTTATCCTTCTTACTCTGTTCAAAATTTGTTGTACAAGGTGGAAGAGAAGCAAAAAAACTATCAGTGGAAAGAAATCCATAACCCTGGAATCTGGAACTATTGATTTTATGCAAAAATTGTTGCACCACATACATTTATGGACACGGCACTTTGTGATGTATAATTCTTTTCCCATTTTCAGTTGCAGAGTTTGTTTCAGATAGATAAAAAGAAAACACATGCAGTTATAATTTTTGGATGACAATAACCAAATAATTACAAAGATAAATCTGCAATAATTTTTTCTTTAAGTTTAAATATTCCGGTTTTCAACTCCTTTCGAGATAAAATCCAAAAATCTCACATATATAGGGCGTTCCATTAAAAAAAAATTGGTACTTCCTTCGGGTCAACCTAGTGTGAATAGGGACAATTTTAAAACGTCTCTCTGGAAATTCTTTCAAACATTAAATCAAGTCAGGTAGTATTTAGACAGGACCGCCCTGTTTATAATTTCAATTATTTTGAAACGCATAAAGTCCCTAAGCCCAATCACATGATTACAACATTCCTTTTGACTTTCAGTAGATGGTTTGTTTGGACGAAGTCTTCAGTCGATGGCACATCAAAAGCAACAAATCAGCACAACCACGACATCCTCATGTTCGACTGTTACGACGACAGGAACAGGCAAGGAACCTAACCTGATGCCAGTGCCATCGCCGCAACAAATCCAGTATCTTAATACATTCGAAGGCCAGGAATTGATCATTCAGAAGCAACCAAACACTAGTCTGAAGGAAGGCAATATTATATCTCCTCCGTAAGTTGTTTTGTAAATGATGGGTGATGGTAGAATTGTCCGAACCAACTGCATGATCGCCGTATTTTCCATTCTAGTTCGGGTTAGTGCGATTTTTGCATGCATTTTTGATCAGTCAAATGAGTAATCTCATAAATGGTTTTGCGATAACTTGTCAATTTTTCTATTATTAAGAATAAAATTTTAAAAAGGGCGAATTCTGGGGGAAATATGTAAGTTACAGTCAATACATTAATGCAGTTAATGAAGGCAAGTGACTAGGAGCCAATAACTTAGAGAATAGGTAATTTTCAGGAGGACTTAAATTTTAATGCTTAAGTAGGTAAATTACATAGCAGTTCCTTTATTTAGCTCCAGTGTAGGGTGTCTAAAATTCCAGAAGTAAAAGACTTGGAGTTAGGTAAGTTCAGTATCAATTGTTGTGTTGGGTATGTGCCCATATTCTTGACAAAATGGATAAGGTCGAATATTTTCAACTTTTGACTTAAACAATTTTAAAACAAAACAAATTGAAAAAACCTCTAAAAATAAATAGTGAAATCGCTAATGGAAACATGCACGTTTGACCGAGGGAACTCGGTTGCTTAAGTCCAACAGGGAGGCTTCAACCTTCTAGGTCCGGCTGGGGTTCCCCGGTCAGACGAACATAATAATGCTTCCCGATGAAACGTCCATTGATTCTGGCTTTTGTAATCTATACTACTACTGACCAATTACAGTATTATTGCCGACGTTTGGACAAAAGTTATTATTAAAACTTGTTCTATGTTAATTATCGAAATTCTAAAAAATCTCTGATTATTTGATGAGAAGTTTGAGGGCATTGGACTCGAATAAGATTTTATGTTTACAAATCTGGGTACGTGAATTGGATAACGTCCTGATGGGACAGACTGCTGATGTTGTGCATTACCGGAATAGTGTAACTGTGAAGGTCTTTGCCGTTGCGACATATTTACAGCTGGTCTATCAGGCTGACCTCTATTTCTATATCTATTTATATAATCTGCATCTTGTGCGAAGCTCATCGCTCCTCCTGGCGAACGGGAATTTTTTGAACGAACAACTAATTGCATGCAATATGTCAAACCGTTAATAAATGTTTTTTTTTAATACAAGGCTTTCGTATTCAGCAATTTTAAGCGTTCACCTCTCTTTGGCCTCATTCGACATGTTTATTTTAAATTTTTGTGCAACTTCGTTTCTTTGAGGTTTTAGGGAATATTTTAAAGCGTTGAAAAATGGAACAGCATTATATTGGAAACGAAGCATTTTTCCTAATTTTACTCTTAACTATCTACTCTAGATTGTTGTCTCCTAAGCCCTAGAGCACCCTGTATGAGAATATCTGAACGTTCTGAAAAAAATGGCATTGCTACAACTTTTACTTATGATGCGATATGTAGTCAAAACATCGCATCGGCAATTGAAAATTGAAAGTATTGCTCACCCGCAATCGTATACAGTCGCTTAGCACACAATTCCGCCGTTAGATACATTTTTGTACCGCGATAAATTTACACCATTATCTCGTAATTTTAGCTTAAAGGAGCTGCAGTTACTCTGTGTTACATATTATGAGCCATCCAGCAGGAACAGATTCCAAATTATAATAGCTGGTAATAAACGATATTTTCCCAGAACTAGTATAAAAACATGTTTAGGATATTAGGCAATGCGTGACTTCCAAGATATGTTACATAGTATCTCGACATAATGGTGGATGGTAATAAGCTATTTTATTTTATTTCAGTATATTACCTTCAAACTTAGATAGCAGTTTTCCCGGAAATACGCCAGATCTTCCACACACGAGAGTATCAGGGCCCAATACACCCACATCGATGGATACACGTTTTCCGCCAACACCTTCCGAAGGTTGTCGTTTCCAGATCTCTTCGCCCCATACTCCAACAGCTACTTCGTGTAGTAAGTATGATAGACTGTAGCATGGTTTAAGGTGTTGAATTAAAAAAAAATGGTAGTTTAGTCATGGTAGTTTGGAAATGCAAATTTCCAAACTATCATGAGTAAAATTGATCAGATTTGAGTCAATTAGAAAGAGTTAGATTCTGGCAGATTGCGATGACTGTATGGTTTACGTTATCATTGTGGGCCGACACCGATAGATGGTACCACTTATCTATATTTGCGATAATAGCAGTTACTATCACAAATGTTACATTCACCATTGTCAAGAAACTAGAGCGATATTTTATTACATTTTATTGTGAAATTGTGCATTTCAAAATCAATTAATTTTTTACTGAGGTCGGTAAAGCTAAATTGTCATAGACACCCTGTATTTCGCTTTGACAAAGAGATATGACCATAAATGCTTATTTTTAATGTTTTTAACTTGTTCGCTGTGTATCTTCGTGTTCCGTACATTGCAACAAAGCCGCGTAAAATATCTTATTCCTTCTTTGGTTCAATACTGGTATTACTTAAATTGTTATTTATCTCGTTGTAGGTGACAAGACTGTACAAAGGATATCGGGGCCTACGACGGTAACTCCTGGAATAAGTCCCCAGACTGTACCGGGACCTACCTCCGACCCCTTAAAGAATGATCTTTTCCCAACACCAAGTCCTCACATGATGGACATGCCACGGTTTCCAGGTCCAAACGCTTCCCCCAGTTCTCAAACCAAAGTGGGCAATTTTGGAGTCACGGTATCACCTCAAGGCAAACCTAGTCCTTTAGATTTGCCCGTCTACGGATGTGGAAGCGGAAGAAATGAGAATATTCCATTGAACCCGAATTGTACCAGTTCCATGGTTGGTAATCCAAAGCAAGCACATTTCGACCCAATTTCGTCATTGGCCCAAATGAGCCAGCAACTTACAAATAATGTAGCGAGTAGTTTGAACGGACAGCCAGGTCAAGGACCCCCAATGATGAACTTTGGCTCACCGTCGATGCATATGATGGACTTGGGGAGTTGTCACGGCGGCATGGGAGACATGGAGCCTGGAAATATGATGGGAATGAATCCGATACAAGGTCCGCCTCACGGATTCCATCCTGGATCGTCTATGGGCCACATGCGTTCACATTCTCCGAAGTTGTCGGGGCCTTTTCCCAATCACATGCCTATGCAGAGAATGATGGGTCGGGCCCCAGGGCCTGGGCCTAATCCGTTCAATGGAGCTAACGTTCAAGTGAAACCTAATGCGCCCAACACTATTCAATACCTACCCGCTAAAGGACAAGGTGGGCCAACACCTGTAGGCCCTCGCGGACCTCCTAGTTTGGACTTCCTTACGCGATTGGCATCGCCTATGAATATGATGGATGGTTCTAAAATGCAACCTGGCCCTGGCCAATACTTTCAAGCCTGTGGACCAGGCGGAGGACCGGGCAGCATGCAAGGCAGTCCTATGGGTCACATGGGTCATATTGATGGTCCTGGCATGGGACAGGAATCCCCGATGATGGGACCGATGGGTGGTCATATGGGAAATGGCGCTGGCAGTCCAATGATGGGGGGTCCTGGAGGAATGGGAATGGGCCCTGGTGGGCCAGGTCCGGGAATGATACCCATGATGCGCGGAGGTCCTGGAGGCATGCGCCCCATGATGAGAGTTTCTCAAATGGGTTTCGGTCCTGGCGGACCTGGTCCCGATGGAATGTTTCCGACGGGTGCCGGATCCCCTATGGGACCAGGACCAGGCAACGCACAAATGTTTGTTCCTGGACCGAAAGGCAGCCCAATGGGAATGGCGCCAGATGCGTCTCAGCCATTGCCCCCTTCCATGGGACAGAGCGCCGGTTTTAAAGGCGCTCCATTTGTAGGACCCATCACTTCCGATCCCAACTATGCCCAGCAATACCACAATTTCCAACAGCAGCTTTACGCGACCAACACTCGCAGTCAGATGGGCGGTGTTGCCCAAAATATGGGACCCGGTCCTGGGCCCCCGCACATGCAGCATTTGCCATAACTAGAATGAGAGACATTTTACTTTTAAGTGTTGGACTTGCTTTGTCCTTTTTACAACGGAGGTTTCACTATTGCTCATTAATTTGTTTCTATCCATCTGTTATTCGTTTATTGTACATTTTATGACTAAGCATTAATTAAAATAACAATAAAATTCTATATTGTATATTCTGATGTTTAATTTCTTATGAAGAACACGGCGAAGGTCGCAGTACACCAAGGGCCACAGGCGTCGTAAAAAAGGACCGACAAATCGATTGAGTTGGTGTATTGTGGTATTCCGAGAAACAACTTTTAACTGTATTGGAAGGATTTAATTACGTTTTATTAATTTCTTTGAGTTTTCATTGATTTGTTGCTTGGAAAGTAATCAGAAAATTTATTCGGCATTTCTAATGGTCAGAGAACGTGTTTCCTAACTGAAACTCTTTTATTCAGTTTGGAACTTTGGATGCTTCCCCAAAAGACCTAGCTGATGTTTCTTTGTGATTTTCTTTTTTTTCTTCCCACCTTTTCCAGGCCGTACCCCCGCTTACTGCGACTGCGTCGGTGACCTTAAGTTCTAAAAGAAGGGGGGATGAAAACATCGCTATACAGTTACTCGCACATCGCAAATTTTTTTGCCGAAAATTGTCCAGATCTATTGGTCGGTTCGGCGTTCTGTACGATCGGGCTCGGGCAGACTCGTGCGCGTTCGGGCCCACTCAAGCGAGAAAGCCGCGCCTACATCAACAATGTTGCCAATGCTTCTACGAGTCACCTCGACTCAAATATAGAACTTGTATAAAAATATTTCCTAGAAAACTTTACCATATCCAACTTTGCTCCTCTTGATCGATTTTGTGAGAGAGGCAATGGTTGTTCGATTTTTAATTGTATATTAATCAACGAGATTACGTTTTTATCAATCTCATTCTTGAGTCTAACTGAAAACATCAATTAGTATTCTGAGTTTTTTCAGAAGAATTTTCAGTTTTATTTGATCCAACTGTCAGATTTGTGCTTTGTCGTACGTATTTTTATTGATATGATCGACTTGTTTCTTATTATTTATCTAAAGGAGGTGCTCTAAGATCTAAGAGCCCTATAAGCAATAAGAAAGCACTTTTTTTCTGCAACTGTGGATCCGCCTACCGTTCGCCATTAATTATGACTATCATGCGCAGTCTAATCCCAAGCTGCAAACCTAACCTATAACTTTGATATTTTGGCGAATGTCAAAAATATGTGGGGAGCGAGGAGTAACCCCTTGTTTTTGTAATGTCTAGTTGACTATAGATTTATTACACTACTTATATTTAAACAAGACAATACACAAATGAAAATCATTTTATACTAACTGTAATCTGTAGATTATACGCGTTATGCTACTCAGTAGTTCCAAGAAACATGTCATTTTTAAGGAGGCGTTCTGATTTAGTGATGGGTTTTAAACCTCCCAATACCTAAGACCATGAACACTTCAGAAAAGAGGTGCAGAAGACAGTAATGCAGGCCAAAAGGAGGTATTTGCTAGTATTTGTTGTGGCATTTTTGACAATTTGGTACTTTGGAGGATACCATTTTCGGCATAAAACAACTGTTCCTTTTGATATTGATAAGTTATCAAATTACGTCAATTTGGATAATTTCAATAGCATACAGACAGGCTACACTATAGGCAGAAGTAGACATATAACTCAAAATGATGCAAAGGTGCTCTGTCGCATGGAGACGTGTTTTGACTTCAGCAAGTGTGAAAAAGACTTCAAGGTTTACGTGTACCCACAAGAAGAAAGTAATACTCCCAGTCCGTCCTATTCAAAGCTCCTAAATGTCTTATTAGAGTCACGTTACTATACTTCTGACCCGAAAGAAGCCTGCATATTTGTACTAAGTGTAGATACTTTAGATAGAGATCGTTTAAGTAATTACTATGTTAGAAACATGCAAAGCAAAATCCAGAGACTGCCTTACTGGAATGACGGCCTTAATCATGTTATTTTCAATTTGTATTCTGGGACATGGCCGAACTACACAGAAAATGATTTGGATTTTGACTATGGAAAAGCAATATTAGCTAAAGCAAGCATGTCTGAACATCATGTAAGGCCAGGATTTGATATAAGCCTTCCCCTCTTTCATAAAATTCATCCTGAGAAAGGTAAGTTACTCAATCAGAGAAATATTTGTATTGACAAATCCCAAGAGATTACTAAAGATAAACTGACAGTAATTCCTTTATTGGTCTCTTATCTTTGCATTTACTTTGTTAGATATTCCCAGATACCCTTATTTTGTAGAAATTTTGGCATTGGTAAGAGTTGGATTAAATTACTGTTAATTTAAGGATTCTTCTATAGCTATCTGAATCGTCACTGTATCATTACCATTCTGCGTTTGCCTGTACCTTTTTTCTCGATTTCATGGGATACTTATTTGAAACATAAAGAAAAGTAATTTGAGTAGAGATTTCCTCTGATGTATCATGTCCATGCATAGAAAAAGATCATGTGCATTCATTATTTTCTTCACAGCTATCGAGTTTACATTGTTACAAGAAAAATCGATATTATAATCGCCACAAACAAGTATATAATCAATTCGTGGAAAGATATCGCGCAATAATTCGTCCAGCCTAAACAAGAAATTATTCGCGTTACTAGTTGGTGACCTATAAACACATATAAAAATATTTTATTTATTTTTTGCTGTAGATGGAAACAAGATTTAGTCCCTTTTTTAATAGGTGACACGCATATATCATTTTTTTAATTCTAAATTTAAACTATTAATTTTGAAGAAAAAGACATAGTCACCACCTCTGAATCTTGACATTTAGGAGTACGTTTTTATTCATAGTTATATAGATTGACTCAGTCATTATCCTAATTTTTAGCCAACGCTCTCCTATACAGTGTTGGGAATATCTCATTTGTAAAAAAACCTATATTTCACTGATTTCATTGTTGGTGCTTTGAACGTTTATGTTTCAGAGACACGGGTCCGGGCCGTATATTTATACTGTAATTGTCTTTTTTTTAAAGATTTTTATTAACGATTATTTTTAATTTATGGCTCAATTTCAAAATCTCTTACAGGCGGAGAATCAGGATCAAATACTGCAAACAATTATCCCTTAGAAAAGACTTATTTACTAGCATTTAAAGGTAAACGTTATGTGCATGGTATTGGTTCAGATACCAGGAACTCATTATACCATCTACATAACCGAAACGACATGATTATGGTGACCACTTGCAAACATGGCAAGAGTTGGAAGGACATGAAGGATGAGAGGTGTGACGAAGATAATCGAGAGTATGATAGGTTCGCTCCTTGCAATAACTACCTAGATTGAAGTTAACTGCAAAAAGCGTATTTTAGATATGACTATGAAACTTTACTGCAAAATTCTACATTTTGCTTAGTTCCTAGAGGTAGAAGGTTAGGGTCCTTTAGGTTCCTAGAGGCATTGCAAGCCGGTTGCATTCCTGTTTTACTTTCCAATGGTTGGTCTTTGCCATTTTCGGAAGTGATTGATTGGAACAAAGCTGTAATATGGGCCGATGAGCGTTTACTACTACAGGTAGGCGCCCATTTAATGTATTGAATCGTTGTAATACACCTCAATGTTAGGTACCTCATATCATTCGTACAATACCTCCAAGTAAGATTCTGCAACTGCGGCAACAAACCCAAGTCCTGTGGGACAGATACTTTTCGTCTATTGAGAAAATCGTGTACACCACCTTAGAGATAATACGAGATAAACTACCAAAGAAAGCGAAGAGAGATGGAACGATATGGAATTCCTTCCCCGGTGCTTTGGTCACACTGCCGACGTTCTCGGACTCTTTGCAAGATTTTCCTTTCCATGTAGAGTCAAATAAAACCAAATTTACGGCAGTTATATATTGCCAGTTGGGTAAGTTTCTTTTTAATCGTCCATGTAATTCCACGTACTAGCTTGGCACTCAGGAATAAAGAATACCGACTTATCTTTTTTTATTTCAGGAATATCCCTGTCTTCTACTTCCACCCTTTACAGGCTAGTCACGTACATCTCACGAAGTTTATACGTAGCTAAGATCCTCATTGTTTGGTCCAACGACAAACGACCACCGAGCAGAACCCGTTGGCCTAATATACCAATACATATTCCATTACATATCATTCAGACTGGAAATGGTGTGGACGGCAAATCTAGTATCTCTCAAAGATTTTATCCTCATAAGGAAATTAAAACTGATACGGTTCTCTCCTTGGATGAAGACACCATATTGACTACAGAGGAAATCGACTTTGCTTTCATCGTGTGGAAGCAGTTTCCTGATAGGATAGTGGGGTATCCGGGGAGGTCCCATTATTGGGACGATTCAAAATCCACTTGGGGGTACACTTCGAAATGGACCAACGACTACTCCATAGTTTTAACTGGGGCGGCTTTTTATCATAGATATTACAACTATTTGTACACGGAGTGGTTGAGTCCACTCTTGCATAAGACCGTTGAACAAAGTCAAAATTGCGAAGACATTCTTATGAATTTCCTAGTCAGTCACGTAACTCGCCGACCGCCGGTCAAGATAACCCAGCGGAAACAATACAAAGAACAGCCAAGCGCTGGTAGCTGGTCGCCATGGAATGATCCAGATCATTTTATACAAAGGCAAACTTGTCTGAACACTTTCGCAGCAGTGTTCGGCTATATGCCCCTCTTACGATCCAACTTAAGGCTAGATCCAGTACTGTTCAAAGATTCTGTATCTAACAAAAGGAAGAAGTATAGGAAAATCGAATTAGTAGGGAGTTAGTGCGTGTAGCATCTTTTAGATTAAGAATTTAAAATATTCTCGTTATGGGTGGATTAATTTCGCAAAGACTGGCAATAATTTTTGGATAGTTATTCAGGCTTTTCATTCGGGTGTCGAGGAAAGGTTCATGATGAAAAGCCGCCCATTTTACAATAGAACACAGACCCTATTTTCATTTCACTTGATTTGTTTGAATGTAAGTAAATATAGTGAGTAATGCGTATCGATCACCAGTTAAGTTTAACTGTTAAATGTATTGTACAGGGTGTTCCAAGTTAAGAGAAGAAACCCTTTCTTTTGCGCCACCCTGTTGGTTCTTTCAAAACCTGTAAATACCGTTTAGCATATTGACACGAATATATATATATACATATATGTATATACAATTATATACATATTTATGCATATGTACATCTTGTATATTAATATTGCGTTAGACGGGTTTTTTATGCTGATTTAAAATATATAGAGTGCTCTGGTATTATTTCCGATTATTATCATTCAAACGAATTATTTTTGTTTCATGAAGATAATATGTAGAACGAGGAATTTACCTGAGTTTCGATACCAAAAGCGTGATTAATTAAGCGTAGAGGATGATTAGACAAAATCCTCTATTTTTTAAATCAGCATGAAGAAGTTCCCTTGATATGAGAATAATATACTGCGTGTCCAATTAGGAAAATCAAAATTTTATGTCACATCTCCTATGCTTTATATCTAATCATCTTTAAACAACATTTTTGACTCTACCTATATCATTATACAGTATAGTTATTTTCAGTTTTTGAAATAAATACGGGGTAGCGCAAAAGTAAATTTCTTCTTGCTTAATCTGGAGCATTCTGTACATGAGTATTATTGAGGTATCTATCCCGACAAATGAACCTTTCAGTTAGATTTTCAACAGAGACTTTCGCCCTTTTTGCTGTTAACCCCCCAATTGATGGGTCCTTTAAACTACTTAGAGCTGGTGTGTTAAATGAGCTATTTGGTCTGGGTTAATGCCTTAAGAGTTAATTTTCTTTTAATTACTTAAACATCGGATGTTTTTATAACGTGTTGAAATGTTAATAGGTAGATCATTTCCAAGGCATATCCCATCTCCTGTTCAACAGCTCTTGCCTTTTATTCTGACATTCACCATAACACATTGTCATGAAGATGCGAAAATATCTTTCACATCAAAAAGGTACTTAAATTACTCATGTTAAACAACAGAAAATGGCGGTAGCAAACTGCGTCCTTTACCACATGCCCATAAGACAAGAAACTGGATACAAGCGATATCTAGTTCTATTTAATTTTAAGCATGTGGATTTTTAGACTGAGAATATAATTTACATCAACAAGGGCCTTCAATACAAGTATCACCGCTTCCAGTCGCTTTCGCGTCAAAAAAAGCTGCATGTGAATTGGACTTAAATTATTAGCAAAATTAATGCATGAAGTAATTAAAATCATGCTAATCGAAAGCGGTATGGAAGAGCGATTTCGACTTTTTTCTTCGTTTTGGACACACTGTGTAGCGTTCTTTGAGTGTCTCAAAACGCCGCAAATTATAAGTGGAAGATCATTAATTTTCATAAACTTCCCAGTGCATGATGGTAAACACGCGCACACCAACATTAGGCTCTGAAGTAGTAGCCTAGTCTAAAACCTCTATTTAACTAGATCGTGTGCATCTAAGTAAATAGACGATTTAGAACCCCCACTGAGTGCTCGTTTGTACTTAGTTCAATTGGTGAACAGTTTAACTGTATTTTTCAAAATCTCAAACGACCAAAGTATGCAAATTCCAGCTAATTTCTAGCTGCGAGGTAGGTAGCTATTATTTTCACACATTACGGATTATTTAAATTCGTTGAAGTCAGCATAATGGCCTCGTTTTCCTGTACATTTCCTCCATATATCGTTTTAAAGGGAATTTTTGTTCTCGCGGAATGAGATATTCAAATGGTTAGTCTGAGCTTAACGAGCTTAAAAACTTGGAAAAGTCCAGGTGAAAGTTTTGATTTCGAGATTATCACTGTCCCCTCTTTGACCTTACTACTGCAAAGGGTTTTTCGGATCTGAAATAACTGTTAATTTTTCATTCAAGCGAGTTCTATTTATTACAACGTGGAATTTGGGCACTAAACAGTGACTAAAATTGAAATAGAATTCGTGGGGAGGAAATTGCAAATGGTAATAATTGATTATTAGAGCGCCATATTATACAAGGTGTAATATGATCATGGAGAAGTTTCAGGGGGCGATAGTATTCTACAAAATAGTAAAGTGAAACTTTGCCACCTTATATATTGAAAATGGCGCTTCTTTGGCCGTGGGCCCACAGCCTTTTTTTGTTATGTTGCAGAGCACTATCGGCTCTTGAAATATGTCTACGATGATACGTTACACCCTGTATACCTGTATTTATGTATAGTAGCTTTTATAATATATAAAGTCGTAAGGTGATTATTTTATTTTATTCCGTGTAGTTACGTTCGATGTTAATTTAAGCGTTGCTTAACTTTAAAGATGTTATCAATTAAGCGAGCAATACGTGTAAAATTGAAATGGACTGTATATCAATTTTTGTATGACTATCTATTAATATCAATTTTAATAATGTGTAAATTTAGTATTAGTTGTATATTAAGCAGATATACGAGATTTCATTTTTTTACTAGTCAGCTAACTTTTGCTGTTCATTTTTTACTTGCTGGGAATGTCAGTCTCCATCTCATTAGAATTGAGTAAATTCATTAATTAAACTTATTCTTATTCGCTCAACACAATCCTCCTGAAAGGTTTATGTCTCGTTATGATCTCAGTTTGGTTAACGCACAGAGGATTACATCACGGCTCAATACTTCATGTATCAATTACCGAATTTAACTGCATTAGTACTTAAAACCATTATTCTTTGCTTTTGTTGGTTAAATAGTTATAAATCAATACCTTTTATTTTTCTTTTAGTTAGGCGGATTATACTTATGTTGTTTATTCTGAGAATACGTAAATTTGTAAGGATAAGTTTAAATACTGGGTCACCTGAATCGATTAATTTTAAATCACCCTGTATATTTTTATTGGTTACCATTTTCTTCATTGAAATAATTGTTATCTTTTCCAAAGTTTATATTTACACTGGCGATCTAATTTTTTTAATGTATATTGTTTGTTGAAAGCAATTCAATAATACATTTTTAAATATTTTATACATATTTGTTGGTTTTTAATCGTTTTCACCCTCGGTCTTAGTAGTCGTAACAAGATTTCCTAAAACATTCAAGAGCTGTTTTTTTTTTTCATACAAATATGGAGCATTCTGAAAATTATGTTTAGTTTTTTTACCAGTGGTGTCTTACACTTTTGGTCTAAAATGTTCAAAGTTACATCACTGAGGACGCCACTGATGAAATTAAAAAACATTGTTTTCCTTTTAAAAGATGTGTCTCTACACCTATTTTATGCTCCCAAATTTTCATAATAAATATGTAATCTCGGAACGAACTTATTAGGAAAAAACTTTAAAAAATCATTTTTTAGCACGCTGTATTTCAGACAGGAAGCGAAAACGGACCTATGTTCATATGAACATTTTTTCTTTAAATCATTTGTAGATGCACTTTGAATTTGTACTATACTATTACAAAACACCCTGTATAGGCATAGGAGGATACATATATTTTACGCTAACTTGCCAATTCGATTGAATGAAACTAAATTCGCTTTACCCAACAATGAAATCATTTATTTTATAAGGAAAAAAATCAGTAAGAAATTTTTTGATAAGAACATTCGACACAGTGCTGCTTCATCTTAACTTTTAAATTTCTACAACTAACCTAATTAGGTATAGGAATACAGGGGAATATACACTCAGATTGAAACAATCAATCGATTACGAAGATCAAACGACCTGAAAAGAATTTTATTTGTAAAATATGATTTATATGAAAGCAAAATTATTGCATTTAGATGTAGGTAAACTCTTACTACACAAACTGAAAATATTAAATTATAAACGTATTCTAACGCATTTTTTCATATATCGAGTCATATGAAATCTTAAAAATCGAGAAATTTGCTTGAACAAACACAGTTTAAAAAAATTGATTTAATACATTTATATACAAAAATCCATCGAAAATGACAATAACAGATTTAACTAGTAAGTAGGGCTACATTGATCTCTTTAACCATTTTCACTCGGTGCAGCATCTTTTCGAGCGCTTCTCTCGGTAGGGGCATGGTGGAATACCAAACTGGGCTATCTGGGACGCAGGACCGCTCAGGTTGGAGGTAAAATACATCGTTTCGCGTTTTTACGCTTTCGGGGCTACAAAATTTATAAATCACCATAAAAAACCTCGCAATAACTCTGCATCGTTATTTACAAAAAATTTCCCATGTGCTTTGTTACATGCGGAAATTTCCGGAAACATTAAGGAACTTACCATTTTGATAAATAAAATTCGTACAACTTTACAGGACATCTCAGAGGGTTCTCCTCGTTTTCTTGCTGTTCATACACCTTTTTCTTCCTTTGATTGTTTTCTGAACAACAGAGATTTCTCAATGAGAGTGTAATTCAATCATTACAAAGTAACTTACGTAACGCGGACTGAGGTGGATAGAACCTTAGTAGTACATTTCGGGATCCGGGAACTTTACTGGCTCCAGGCTGATTAGGGTTACGTTTCCAGTGTTTCATAATATGAGAAAAGGAAAGTTGCATATGCTCGTCTACAGTCTACGAATTGAAAAAACACAGCCATAAATCCCAATTTCGAGAAAATCAACTCACTGTTAAATTAAAATGTTTGGTATTGAAGAACATCAATGTGCTAAGCAACACGTGGGGGGAATGGGCACCTAACTGTTTACTCTCCCATAAATGTTCTTCCTCCACTCTGGTGACGATATAATGCGAGTCATTATATAACACTGAAAACTTTTTTGCGACCTCGTCGAGACAATCGGTGAATTTCTCGTAGTATGGGTCACAAAAAATGTTGTCGATCCTTCCATTCTCAAACAGATACTGCTGAATTCCCAAGCACAAGTAGTATATCGTGTCGGGTGCGTATTCCTGGCCATTCGGTTTTCGTACTTCTTTCACGAACAAACAGAGGGAATAATTCAATTCATCCGCCGTCAGCTGCAAGATTTCCGTTTTGAAAAGCTTCATACGCCGAGTTGATTTCTCCAGTTCTGCGTTCTTCGTAGTGACCCATTGCTTCCATGCGTTCACGCCAAAAGTATACTGAAAAACGAGAATAGAAGCAATTTTTTTCACATAAATGATACATTATATAGGACGATCTTTTTTTCTCTTAGTAAGAAACGATTACATATCAGAAAATCTTTTACTATATTTTACCTTAAGACACATATTAGCATCTGGCTTTTCTTGTGGTTCTTGGGGAGCCGAAGGTTGCACAGGTTGCATCATTGGCATATCCACATGCTGATGAGACATTCTTCTACCCCTTTTGGCCGGGCCACCTCGCGGGGAGCCCCTTATGCCTCGCTTACGTCCACGTATTGACGCCCTTTCCATCAAGTGAGGATGCATCGGTTGGGGATCGTCCACATTCTCTTCCTGGGGGTGGACATCCGGAGGGTGTCCACCTTGAGGAGCCGTGATTGTATTGGCCGTCAAAGCGCCTTCTAAATCAACTGCTGGTTCGTCTAATTCTGGAAGTCGAGTTTGCATGATTGCGTCCGGCAATAGTTGAAACAAATGCAAAATAATCGCATCCTCAGTTTTCAGGACATAGTTTTTCAAAAAAAAGATAATCGATACATTAGAAAAGGTATGGAAAACACTTACCAGTGGCCATTTTTAATGCCATCTGCAGCATATCGTCGCCAAAGGTATTGCTAGAATCGACAGCCTCAGGACTATATTCGCCCCCTCCCTCCGCAGTATTATCGTCTAAGTCGCTTTCCGAATCTGTGTGATCTTCCTTCTTTTCTCCCGCCACCATTTCCGCCATCATTAGTAATTCCGCTTCGTACGGATCAGTGGGGATTTTAACTTGGATTTTCTGAAATAGACAAAAACTGTGGCTGTATTGTTGGGGATATAATACTTGATTAAGACTGGGGTAAGAAGAATTAAAGACGCTCACGTTTGAATAAAGCAGCCGCTAGAATTCAAGGAAAATTGGTAATCCGAAATTTTTTAACCTGACTTACCTTGATTTCCTTCATAATGCCAGCTGCACTGTTCCGCGTTGTAGGAATAAATATTGGAATAGGGATCGGAAGAGGGAATGGCACCGGAATGGGTACCGGCGTTGAAAACATATGACAAGGAGTTGGAACATACATTGGCACCGGAATCGGTACAACAATTTTCATAATATCCTCCATATCCGTCTGAATGCACGCATCTCTAGTTGTAGGTGTAACTTGCGTAGCTGAAAATTAAACCTTTTAGCTTCTATCTAGAAACATTAGAAGAGATAATTTACCTTTAGCAGTCCTTTTAGGCTGACACAAAATAGCGACATTGCGTTGCTCTGGGCAGCTCTTCTCTTGAACGATATATTGTTGTTTAACCTGCACCTGGACAGGTAAATCAAGATTTTGCACAGATTGGATGCTAGACTGTTGGGTCGATGTCGAAGGGGTTACTTTTGATCTGGTTAATCTCGTTGTGGTCAGCGGGCTTAAGCCAGGAGGTAGAAGAGGCGGCGTTGTCCCATTTGGTTTTGCTAGGCTTTTTACACTCGATATTATAGGCAATTGACCTATGCCTTCGGAAGATGAGGCTGGAAGAGTGAAGTATTATTAAGGTTAAATGTAAGACAGTGGTGTCAAAGAGGTGTGCTGCAGTCAGAGGTTTTCAATGTACATTTTAATCGTATTTTACAATGCGTAAGAACTAAACTAATTTAATAAAAGTTATGTTACATTGAAACATCTCAAACAAAGTGAAAATGATGAAAATGAGAAAATACCTAAAACTAGGATGATAACTTACATGACTCTTTAGTGGAAGATAGCCTCTTGGTCTTCAGAGGTGAACCCATTGGAATTGGCTCTCCCAGATTATTAAGGGTAAGTTGTTTGGAAAACTGGTTTTGGAAGTCCAGGACGCACGTATAAGAACAAAAATTCCTCATACTAGAGTCTGACATGGTTAAATGATAAGACGGATTAGATCTCTTTTTGCAATAATTACAGGGCGATGGCTTGGCGTTTACAGCATTTACAGACAACTGGTACAAATTAAGGCAATTTATGCTACACATGTTAATCACTGGGACAGTTTTTGAGTATTTTTTAATCATATCAAAGTTGTACTTTTTCACCTTACACCAGCTACATGGGACGATTTTCCTATGAGCTATGATATATATATTTTTACAACTATTTGAACAAAAACTGTGCTGTACGTTATCATAAAACATAGTATGCTGCTCCAGGATTGACTTACTGAAATTTCTTCTGCACATGGCGCATTTCCCAGGGGATATTTTATTTACAAACACAAAGGCCACAAAGCACGGTTCCCCACAGAAGTAATTCAAATTGTCATCATGTTCGAATTCAATGGTGATAGCGTTATCCGCTTTGCACACTGAACAAGTTGTTCCGGAGGTAACTCTAGGAGGTTTGTCATTGGTCATTATATCATATTTCTCCATGCACAATTTTGAACAAAAATCTTTGAACTGGCCCTTCTCCCCTACTGGGGCGAGAAATCCATCGTGCCCCTTTGACATGTCTTGTTGGCAATATGAACATACTTTCAACCCCTTCTTGTACTGCTCAAGACAAGAGCTTGTACAAAACTGACGAATGTCATTTCCAAATCGCACACAATATTTGCCAAGGGAGGTAGATTTCACATCACCCGAGCAGCTGGCACATTTAGATCCGACCATCTTTTGATATTTTGACAAGCAGATCTCATTGCAAAAATCCATAATTTCCCATGTAAGATTGTTTTCAATGTCGTCGGTAATTTTACTGCAAGACGCACATTTCCTCAAAAATGCTAAAGGTGGCGCTTCCTTTGGCTCACCTTCAGCGAAGTTTTTTACCCTTAGGCCCGATCCTTCGTCGGTTATCATCGTAATTTTCCGTGCAGTAGATTCTTTATATAATTTTAAACAAGCGTCATCACAGATATACGTTACGTTTTGCTCTCCACTTGAGAAATGGTATTTCACTAATTTTGTCTGGAAAAATAAATTATGTTTATTGGGCAAATAGATTAAAAACGTCAACATTCTTCAATATGCCGGTGATTACCAGGAAGATATTCTTGATTAAAATCAAGAAAGTCATCTTCATGCAATCTGCCTGGCAACCTTCATCAGCTTTTAACATAAGTTACTTGCAGCAATGTTCAATCTTACCTCTTTGCATTGGCAACATTCACATTCTGTGTCCTTATCATACTTGTATATTTTCAATTCGTCATTGGTGGTCTCTGTTTCTGGCGTCACTGTTTCTATAGAAACTGATTTATCAGATAAGTCTTTAAGAGTAGGAAGAGATGAGGCAGCCTCCTTCTCAGCCTAATGCAAGAAAACATCATCATTGTCAAAAAACAATTAAGAAAAAGAAGCACAATTCACCTCAGTAATTTCCCTTTCACTGTCAGGAATAATTGTAACTTCCTCATCAGCTCCCTGGCTATTGTCGATAGAATCAATAACCTCTAGTAAAGGAGGCTCATCGGGAGCATCAGTGTCCATATCTGTATTGGAATTTTGCAAAAGAAAATAGGTTTAATAGGAATTCCGTCAATTAAGAGGCAATAAAAAAGGGACGACTTCTTGTTAGGTCCACTTGATGGCCAATACACATGTTGCCTCAATTGTATGTTTTTACTTACCTCTAGTACTCGTACTTGGAAGTTGGTCATCATCATTTCTTAATTCTGCTTCTTCAACATCATTACCCTCCTGAGTGCTGCCCATACTGACATCTGTGATGGTACATGCCTGACTTTCTTCATCAGACCTCTCACCAGTTAAAGAATTGACAAGTGGTTCAGGTAAATCATCTGCAATGTGTTCTTCAACTGTATCATCTTTCAATGTGTCAGTGTCACAACCTTCATCATCTCCCAATTCTGTGTCTTTCTGATTTTCTAGCAGTTCAGACCTGATTTCCTTTTCTTCATCATCTGCAGGTTCACTATCCACTGGTACAACATTAATAGGGTCAACTTCTTCTGTAGGAACTTCTAGTTCTTCTGTTGCAACATCATGTTCCTCAACCTGCTCAACAGGTAGATTAATACATTTTTCTGGACTATCTGGAATAGGGGATGTAGGAACATCAACGTCAATTATTGATGGTTCTTGTGTTATTTCTGCAATAGGCACTTTGTCTGATAGCTTTGAGTCATCAGCAAGTGCTTCACTGCTGACAAAACTGATAGCACTATTTGGTTTATCGTCTTTAGAATCTATGTTCTCTTCATTCTCTTTCAATGTAGTTTCTAAATCTTTGCTGCCCTCACTCGCAAGATCTGCATTTGAGCTTATAGGATCTGTGTTGTCATGGCCATCTTCAATTTCATTAATCCCTAATTTAACTTCATCCTGTCTCAGACTATCACCACTCACATCAACAACTTCCATTGGTTCACTGTCATCACAAACAATTGGTCTATCACTTGGCATGGCACAATTTACTTCAAGGGGCCCACTGGGCAAATGTTCATCATCATTTTCAGGTTTAATGAGAACAACTGATTCAGCACTCGGTTCAACAGTTTCAAACTCCATCAATTCACTGTCCCGCTCGAGGTTTTCATTATTTTGATTTTCAATAACGTTGATGTTCGAAACTAGATGTGACTGAAGACTAATGTTGGGTTTATCTACCTCTTGTCTTTCCAGTGAGTCATAATCAAAAACCTCTCTCTCGCCATTTGGGGCCTGTGAGTGCTGCAAACTATCATTCGAGACTTCATTACTATGAATTTCAAGACTAACTGAGCTGCTGATGTTGTTTGGAACATTGTCACAATCTTTATCTTTTAGATTTGATAAATTTTTCGATACGAGGTCGGTCTCTATAGGGTCGTGCGATATGGGCGCATTAGAATTAGCCTTTTCTAGGGCAACTTCTATGCCATCTACCTCCATTGTGCCAGTGTTGTACTCAGGAAAATTACATGCTCAGAGCTACAACAAATTTAATTACAACTCGAGCAGCCATAATTACGGTGTTCTGGGGACAATTTCAGTGTTGTGGGCAATTAGACGAAGAATATAAAAACAAACAAATGCTGATAAATTGATGATTTGAAAATTATCCTTATTTGTTGAAATCCCGGCTTTTTCGCTGTTTCCTTTAACTTTGAGTCTTCCTACAGGTTACAGAAATTTCCTTGGGTCTTGTTTATGCATTCCTTCAATTATGGGCTAAAATGATTAACATTTTGTGGAAATATACAAACAAAATGCCTTTTTCGAGGGTTGTAATACACAAAATATACAAAAACTTGTCGTTTTCAGTACCAAGCTAGCAAATGGTGGACTGGAAAATTACCAACTCATTGCCAACCTCACCGACAAAAAAATTAACAATTCTTATTTGTCACTAGTCATTCGAGCCCGATTTTGAACATTGTCTAACAGCTTCTAGTAATCAATCCATATCGAGCACATTAGTTTTTCAGTCTCTGCATAAGCGGACCATGCCAATAAAAGCAAAAACTAATCCTGGCAAGTTTCTCATCATCAGTTATACAAAAAAAACGAAATATTGAATTTGTTGCCAACAGTACAGCGGATAAAATGGAAAAGTCACTGCTTCAAAACCTGTGACTCATGTCATCGGATTAGATAGGTAGTTTCAGTTTCGAAGTTTTCGATACTCAAACGGAATCCCTTTTTAATTTTGAGTGCACAGTGTAGGGGGGCATCTCTACCACATTCTCAGTATGCCGCAAGCCTTTAAGAAAATCTTAAATTATAGATGCATAATTTGTGAAGTTCCGAAGAATATGGGTTAAAGAACATTTGGTACGGAAGTACCTAATCAAAAGCATTGGTTTATCTCCGGCAAACACAAACCTTGGTGTAACGAGAGTAGAAAGTGTAGTTCTCCAAACAGTAAGTTCGAACTGGCGAGCAGGGTGGGCGAAAACTCTCTGCTTCATGTTCCATGTTCATGGATGAATTTTGCACGCATGTTCATAAATGGGACGATCGAAATGAATTGATGGAAATAAATTTTCATGAGAGGAAGGAGGCCAACTGTATATCGCCTTGCTCGTCTTCTCCATTGAAACCTTAACCCATTCGCAAACGTGCGTTCCATGCCATGGGCGCACTCGGTACTGTATAGTGGTTTCAATTCTAACATGGCCGCATGTTAATTCCTGAATTTTCTTTATTGTTTGCCAACGAAAGAAAAAGATTTAGTAGTGGTGTTTAGTAAAACACGCACATTTGTTGTTATAGAAAGATACGAGCTTTGTCTTCAATTTTCCTGATAACTGCATTAAATCGTTAACGCCGGTTTAAGGTATACTCCCGAAGGACTAATTTATTGCTGCCAGAATTTTGTCGGATATTTTTAATATATAACATGCTCCAAGAACATCACATGAACCAGAACGGTATGCAGAGAAATCAGAGGTAAATTTGCACATTAAACTTTAGTGACAATTATTGATTTTGCTTTGGCGATTTTGTTTATTTTGTTACTGTCATTTCATATGTTCAGTAATGTTTATGTAGTAATGTTCATGTGTAGCAATGAAGTATAAGTAACAAAGGCTAAGTACACATTGAAACATTGAACATCGCTATGTACCAGTAGCATTAAATTATAGGTTGTCATGCTAAAACACATGTAACAGCATGGGTTTTATTCAAGGCCTCTATAAAAGGTCAATAGTCAGTAGCCACTAAATTTCCTTTAATTTCCTCTACGAGAGCAGCTGAGCAGTTACTACCTATCGCGATTACCTACCAAAATGTTTTATACATTTGATGGTGATAAATATCCCAATAGAACTAGCCCCTCGGAAACCAAAGCTCTTGTCTTATCCAAAGGCTTAAATTACTCGTTGACCATTGATATGTTAAATTTTTTGGTAGAGTTGATTTAATTTTGCCATTTGTTGAGACATTAGTGAAATCACAAAACTCCCTGCTTGTAAATCTGTTCAGTAAATGTCACACAAGAATCGAAATTTCTCTTTATTGAGCCATCACTTAGCCCCCAGGTACCTTGAATGAGAGGAGGAATACCTTGTTCGAGTTAGAATAATATAAGCATGACATACCTTGAAGACGTATTGTTAGCAGCATAAACTCACCAACACATCCTTTAGATTATTGCTCAATATTCAATTTAGTCCTGAAAAACTTACTTATAGTTTGTGAGAACACCACTTTTAGTATCAAAACGATTATTATCAGCAAAATTCTGGGAGGGCAGTTGGATCTTCATTCTCTCTCTGACACTTAGTAATTTTTCCATGGGAAATTTCGAATCTAACCATGTTCATAATTATAATTTTAAATCTTTAGATTAGTGGAGATATATTGCAAATGATGTTTCTTGTTGGAAATTGCGACGAATTGACCACTTAATAAAACATGAGGCCCCTTCTTCTTGAGCATACAGTATTAAATATAATTTCCGACATAATATTTACTCAGAATCATGCTCTCTCCTTCCTAGGACATTATCGAAAAGATATGATACACATTATCCTGTAAAGTAAGGAAAAGTTCACAGCCCAAGAAGAGTTAAATAGAAGTTGAACTGGCAATATAGGCAAATTAGCACTCAAAGATATGTGCATTTCTACTTACTGGCTTCATCAGACATGGGTGTTAAATACGAACACGCACATATGGATGCAGCCTAGAATGGATGAATTGAAAGAAGAGAAAACGTAATTGGGCATCAGCCTAATGCTTCATGGAAATACTCAGAATTCCCCCAAATTGGCCTGCTTCTAGGCTTTTGTATCTGAATAAAATGGACCTACTAATTTTTCTTACAAAAGGATGACATGCAAATACACAGTATATCTTCATGAATTTCCTATATCAAATCACATAATTTTTCTCAGAATGTTAATAATAATAGATACTGTTTTGGGAAATCCGCCTTTATTTCACTGCTTTAATGTAACTTTATGAAGTCCCACAAACCTTCCCTTGATGGTGTTTCTTATCAGTAGCAGAGCACAATGAATTTGCATGATACATCCCATATCTTAATTAGCCCATTGGGTTGTTGTTGTATAGCCCAATTGCTTAGTCAGTCCAAATGAAAAATCCTGTAACCTTTGGTTTGCTCCTTTCATTCTGTGGGATTATTGTGTACAGTAACTGGCGTTATTTTGTGTGTCTTTCCATTCGATTTTTGATGGTGTAAGTATATTATAAAGAACATTCGTACATTTTGTGAGTTTGGTGCATACTCTCGACTTCTAGAAATCTTGGAGAAATCCTTCAGGACATGTGTCGTTTTGAGTTACATTAAATTAACTTTAATTACCTTTAAAGATCTCTTTAATAAAGATAATTACAATATGCTAGGTGCCCTTCTAGGATAATGTCGTCTTCTAGCATCTTTAACACATATATACATTTTCTCAAACATTAAAGCATTATTTTTAATATTTAGGTTGAGCATGCAGCAGATGGCCCCTCCCCCTAACCAAAGAGGTCCTATCATGATGAGTATGCCTGCCACTGGTATGTATGCCACAACAATTTTTTGTTTTTAGCCGAGACTCATGATCACACAAAGGCATAAATATGTTGATGCCTACACATTCACCATTGTGTCATCATAAAGTTGTTGGTTGGAAGAAAAAATTACGACATAATAGTGAATGTGTGTATACTGATTTTCCATGTGTACCTTTACTTCGGATGGCTATAATATATCTGTGGCCACAGCCAAATTGCGTTAAACAGTTAGATTCGATAACCATTTTAGCGTAATTTACTAATTAATATTATTGTTCTTGTTAGGCTCGCTTTTGGATGCTAATTATAAGTTCTCTTAACTTTTAGGCGTACTTGTGTCAATGTCGCCAGGTCCTGGCCCGGCTTTAATTACGACCACATCAATTCCTCAGCAGCCACAGCCTCAACCTAAACCTCTACAGCAGCCTCAGGTTTATCATTATGAAGCACTTCCTGCACAACCCCCTCAAAGCGTGCCATCAAATGGTAGGCTTTTAAATATACAACAAAGGGTAGTTAATGGTTTGATTAAAGGTTTTGTTAAGGCACTTTTATGTATTGTTTTCATGTATTATTAGCATAGCTTTTTCAACGATTTGGTATTTTTTTAAATTGGACATACAGATTAGGATAACCATAGCTAATGATGAATTATTGTTTTAATCATGCAGTGGAGTCAGAGCACCAGCAACAGGCCCCACATTTGAGCAGCCAGGATCAACAACAAATGAATCAAAATAGTCCAAACACTAATACTTCTTCTACATCGAACCCTCCTTTGGCAAACATAAAAGAAAAGACTCCGATGTGTTTGGTCAATGAATTAGGTAAGCTTGTAGCTATGAAGACACATTAAAAGTCACTTTTGCGTATTTAGGTATTAGAGAAAAATCACGCTTTAGACTTGAATTTAAAAGTGTGTGTGTATTTATCCCTCTAGCAAGATACAATAGGATCCAACATCAGTATCGCTTGACTGGTGAGCAAGGGCCGGCACACAAAAAGGTTTTCACCGTGACTCTCAAACTTGGAAAGGAAGAATATGAAGCCGAAGGACCCAGCATTAAGAAAGCGCAACATTCTGCAGCTGCCAAAGCATTGGCGAAGACCGAATTCAAGCATCCACCACCGAAGTCCACCTTAAATAGGCCTGGGCGCCAACAAAACGCTGGAATTGTAACTCCTACCGTGGAATTAAACGCTTTAGCGATGAAAAGGGGTGAACGAGCCATTTATGTGCTCGAGGGGGGTGCCCCTTCACATCAGGTAACTGGATTCTTCTGTCTTTGTTTATTACAGTAATGTTCGCTTATAACGAACCGTAAGGGACTATTGAAATATTAGGGTATAAACATTAGTATTAATAATTAGCACAGATTTATTACATAAACGTTTTTAAGAATATTCACACGTTCGTTTTTTTATAAACCTTTTGCTAATCTATTATGAATATTTTACATAACAATCCCAAATAGCCCTTAATATTAACTCATCAATTACTGGTTCATCTTGATCTTTATCTTCCTCTAGGTCGTTGATATGAGCTGAAAAAGTTATAGAAGCGGCAGTGACATCGTCATGTAGGTGATTTTCACTCATTATATTGTCATAAATGTGCACAAATTCATTTAAATCATATTGGGAACACGGAAAATTATACGCAATATTGTTATCGTTGTTTTTAAAGATTTTAAAATTGCTTCCTTATATATTGCTAGGCCATATAAATGAAGTGTGCTGAATCCTAAAGGATGATTCTAAAATTTTCTTCGTCACTGTTAAGTTTCACTATTTTTGATAATTGCTTTTTAAATTATAGATAAAACAGGTTTGTTTAAAGGGAACATTACTGTATTATTATTTACGTTCGGTTTGCGTGTTTTGGTTAATTTCTTTATTTGGATTTCGTTTATTATTTGATTTGTTTGATTTTATAGTCTTGAGTTAAATTTTTATTTATGTTTGTCGCAGTGTCGAATGGCCAATATTAGATTTCAGACCCATTGGGGCAAATCATAGTATTGTCCTGTGGTTAATTAGAATTAAAAAATAAATAAGTCACAGGAAAATATCTTCAAATTCCAAATGTTTTTACGGTTACGCAGAATAAAGATCGCTTTTTCAACATACACTACAAGGCTGACTCAGAAATTTTCATGTTTCATAAGGGGAAAAATATCCGTTTTTTACTTGGAATTTCATCGAATAACAAATACTTTGTTAGATATGTTGTTAAATTTAAATTTAGAATTAATCAATAAGTTGGCCAAAATATAAAATCGAAAACATGCAAGGAACGACATTTTATTTATTTTTTTAGTTTTTCCATTAACCAGTCTTATTTTAGGGTTATATGAATCAACCAGGCTATTTTCCAAGACACAGTTTGAATTATCCACAGGCCCAGCCGAGATATGGCGGCTACGATGCTCGCCGTAATGTCCGAAACCACTACGGGTACGACAACCGATATTACGGACAATATCGTCCGGGAGTAACACATCAAGGCGATCCATATACGGTTCGGCTCCGTGTAGGAGACAGAGAGTATCCAGGTACTAAGCACTACGGTAATTTACCCTTTTTTCGTAAATGTAATGGTTTTGTTCTTGTTTGAGATATTTTTGTTTTTCCGCTTGTGTGGTACGAGGGTGTGAAAGACGTACTCAGTTGAGTATTGCAAATTCAGTGCTTTGATCCCTTTAGTTTTATTTTCAATACAATTAATAAGTAAACTTTAATTTTTTGCCTAAAGGTGCGTATCTGTTCACAATAGGGCGTCTCCTGATCGAGAAATAGCAGAAAGGAAGAGTAATGTCGGGAAAAAGGGTGCATGCATCATGATTTCTTTGTCTCCTTTGCGGCGTAGTATTTACTGTGTGGTGTAGTGTTTATTCTTAGTTTACTGCCTCAGTCACTATCGTTTTTTTATAATTCTTTCTTGAATCACCCTGTGTACTTACTGATATTTCAAGCTTCTCTATTTATTCCTATTAAAGATAGGAATATCTTAGGTCATGGTCCCACCGTTCAAGCAGCAAGGCATGATGCAGCAGCCAAGGCCATCGATCATATCAAGCAACTCGGTGGCATTGACGGCAATGATAGCAATGGGAATGACAATGGGCATTTGGCCGAGCAGTCCTCGAACTCGTTCCAAAATGATGTTAATTCGGAATTGAAATCGCCTATTTCACTGGTCTATGAAATAGCATTGAAAAGGAATCTTAATGTGATTTTCGAAGTGCTGAGCGAAAAGGTAAGATTTCGTTAGTTGCTACGACTCCATATTTCAAATCAAATTAGAAAAACAATTATACGAACGTGGTTATTGTTTAGGGTCCTCCGCACATGAAAATTTTCATTACACAATGTCGCGTGGGCAGCTTTGTAGCTGAGGGCGAGGGCAACGGAAAGAAAATATCGAAGAAGAGAGCAGCCGAAAAGATGCTTGAGGAGCTTTCGAAACTACCTCCATTGCCTGCGATGAACAATGTGAACCAACTGAAACGAAAACGGGTCACCAACAAAAAGAAAACCAGAAATTTAATTAAGGTGAGCAGTTCAATATATGCATTAGATTTCACTGGCCCTTTTCGAGGGATCAGTTGGAAGAGATTTGAACCAAAATTAAATGTTTGATGTTTCTTTTATAATTTGGAGGAACAAAAACTTCTTTGTTAATAAGCGAGCACCAGACAGTTGTTTCTCGACAATTTGGTGTTTACTTTACCTCTGATTTGTATCACACAGTTAGTTTTTTTAATCGAGATACAAAACCGTTTTTTGATAAAACATGCTGTGTGCTAAAAAAAATCTCAAGCATAATTGAGTTTATTACTTCCAGGTTAATGTAGATAAACCGTCTGAAACTACCGAGGAAATAAACCCGATCTCCCGTCTAATCCAAATCCAGCAAGCTAATAAGGAAAGGGAACCAGTTTACACCGTCCTGGAGGAACGTGGAGCTCCAAGGCGCAGGGAATTCGTCATAGAGGCTTCCGTAAACGGTCATTCCTGTACTGGTGTGGGGCCAAATAAGAAGGTAACTCACAAGTTTTAAGTTAATTAATATATCGATAAGTTGTTACTTTTTAAACTTAGGTCGCAAAACGAAACGCCGCCGAAGCTCTATTACTGGATCTAGGCTACACCACTACCCCCAGCAAGCCTCCCCAACCGAAAAACGACAAAGAGGATCAATCTGCTGGCCACAATGACAAAAATCGTAAAGTGACTTTCATGGAAGAAAAACATGAGAGTCAACAGTCCCAGAATGTTGGCGGTAGTGGTGGCAGGCAGTTGGTTCCTGGTGTTCTCTTGGTAACTGAGCAGAATACTGGTTTCACCAAACCTAAAAATGAAGCTATGGACCCGCCGAAATCGGTGCAACCCTCGCCTCTAAAAAATCCTCCACCTGGAGTTCGCTCGAAAGATCAGCTTATGTATTTGGCTCAGTTGATGAATATTCAGGTAAATGTGATTTGGTTTTATACATTTAAGTGTTGAGCTGGTTTGTTGTGAGGAATCACTAGATTGAATAATGGCAACTAAAGTGTAAAATTTCGAAGTTTGTTTGTTTTTTGGATATACTTAAATCCCCTGCGAGATGAAGAGCCTAAAGAAGTGATCAAAGTGTTATGAATTACGAAATGGGATTTGTTTAGTGACTATTAAGTTAATAATCCCCGGATTTCTTCTCTCTCTTAATTTTCTAGACAACGTTTTTTACCTTCATTTTGGAAATGTTAATTAATGTATTTCTAAATCCCAAAACATTTATGTTAGGTGGATGGGAATCCCGTGTCCACTGTTCCTAGTCCAATTAAAAGTGCAGATTTGCACAACTTACCAACGAAATGTGCAAGAACCAAGATTTGACAAGAACTTGAAGGAACAGAAAAACAAGAGAAGCTTTAATTTGAAGATTGAAAACTCAACTTGTGATAAAAGAAGACCCCAATAGAAGAAAATTCGTGGGGAAAGCACCGTTATATAAAGGTTTATGGTGCATCGTCATCTGTGTAAGTGAACGCTAGGGTAACGACACTTTTTGCGCACTTACACTCATGATGAGGGTCCACTATCAAGTAATTCCTTACTAAATTGGTTATTAATAATAAGCATCGACCTTTTTCAAACAAGTTGTATATTGTTAACAGGTTCATTTTTCGGACTTCCCGAAGGCGAATCACGAAATGTACTTAACCCTGGTTTCCTTGGGAACCAACCCGCCTCAAGTGTGCCATGGTGAGGGACCGACCACCGAAGCCTCACACGAGAAAGCTGCTTTGGAAGCTCTGAAGGTACTGTCTGAACTGGGCCTTGACATTGCTGCCAACAAGGACACTTCCCAGAGCAAAGAATAAATTAGTTTTAGTGAAGCATTGAAATCGACCAAATGAACTCTAGCTGTACACACCAATGATAAAATGTTATAGCAGATTGTAAGTTTTATTGTTGTTGTATTTCGGTTTTTGCTCATTGGCATCGAAATGTTTTACTAGAATGTTCTCTGTAGTTTGTTTTACCGGCCGCAGTAGTATTTTCCTCAGTTTGAGTGACTAATGAAGAAACGCTTTGCTAGCGTGGTGCAACTTTGTTATGGCGATTTAAAGGTTGGGTGACCCAAAGGGGCATCACCACGTACGAAACAAAATTTTCAATATTTTAGCATCGTTCTAGCAAAGTTCTCGAAAGTGTCACCCAAAAACTGCGGATCTCAGACTGCGCTTTTAAAGATACATTTTTAAAATTCCTTAAATCACTAAAATTTGAGGGTTCGCGCAATACTGTTGCAGATACTGCGACTTTATTTTGCCAACTTCTTATGGGGCTTTTATAGGTCATAAACGTTTGAATATTTGGGCTTCTATGGGACAGATTATTTCAGGCACTGAAGAAAAACTATTAATTCGAGAAGTTAAAATTTTATTGTCGAATAACCTACGGAAAGTGCTTGTGATGTTATCGTTCATGAGCACGAGCCTACCTCTTCTTATACCCGCACTCAAACATGGTTTTGTTTTCAAAAAACGAAATCGCGTTGAGGGCGAGGCTTCGTTCAAAAATTCGTCTGATTTGCGACCTTTAAATAGCGCTATTTAGGATTGTTAAATATAGCAGATAAATGTGTGTTGTGGCACCGTAAAACAAGCTAATTGAAAATCTTGATGTTAATATAAACTTTGTTTTTAAAGTTGCATTTGAACTCTTCGTAGCTATACCAATGAACTAAATTAGATTTATCCCATGGATGATTTGCCCTTTCAAATCACGTATTGACCTTTTACGTTTGTCTCACTCGACAAGAGCCATTGCTAAAACGCGTTTAATAATCATCATTTTCATTGGTACAGTTTTCAAGCCGACTGGGAGTTCCATGTGGCCATGTTTTGTTTTAGAGAAGTCTTTAAATAACTTAGAATTATAGTTTAACCGTTCATTTATGTGATGTCATTTAACATATTCCAACGTATGAAATGATTTCATATATACTTACGTCATAATTCTAGTTATTGACGCTTTGGTACTTAGAGTGCCCACCGAATTTCGTTTAAGTTAAGGGGTGACCGAAAACGAAATCGGACAGTAGTTCAGAATTGGTTTTTCCCAGAATATATTTATTTTTTCATCGTATTTATTGTTTTCTCATTGCTAGAAGCTAGATATTTTCGAAATGCTTAGGAATAACTCCGTAGTGTTGTTAGCGGAGCTATTCTACGATTACGCGAACTAAATGATCGCAAAACTGTACGGCGATTCATTTATTTCCGTGTAAATATTGCTGCTAATTTAGAAGCGAAAAAATAAAAATGTGCATGTTTCAGGCAATTCTGACCTGCTGATTTTTCACCTTTGTAAATTGATTTCATTATTCTAGGGGCCATGTTTGGTTTACCTGGTAGTTACCATTAAGAAAATCTATTTCCATTTTATTTATCCGTATTCCTAAGTTTTCGTTGTGCAGGGTGGTCTTCACCTAATGAGTTCAGGTTCACATATTCTTTCCGCAAAAATATTACGATTTGACTAACTTCTTTCCATACCATCCAATTCCTTTGCAGGGGACCACTGTCCGCTTCTAGCTGAAAAATAGAATTTTCTGTTCAATCTAGAAATATTTCTAGCTTCTTCACCTTATTGCACAGCTGTCGTTATTCTAGAATTATTCACCAAAAAGATCAGGTAATGTATGCCATACTCTATGAATATATTTAATTTCTTCATGCTGTGCCTTTAGTATCGAATCCTGAAAAATTATAAAAATGGAGAGTTTTATACTATATTTTTTTAAATAACTCTTAAACGGTGATTTGTGCTCAGTGAAATGAAAAATTCGTCTTTTAAATCGGCGAGTTCATTTTTCAGAAAGCTATTATCAGTGGAGCCCCTGGAAAAAAATCTTACAATAGAGTCTAATAATTATCTACTCTGCTTTTGTAGGAATAATACATAGATGAAGTTTGCCCCGTTAGGTGAGGTCTGTCCTGTATAAGTCTGTTTTTAAGTCTATGGATCTGTATGAGATTAAATAATCTCTCATTTTTCGGTATACTATACGAGCTGCGACTTGCCTCATTTGAATTTGAAATCAATAAACATTATCTCACATGCTTTTTTGTTCAATCTGTCCATTGACATCTTTTGGTTTTATCAACATTGTCGCATAACAATTTGCATTAAATATGGCACAAAAATCGAATACTCCTATTGCTTAATATAGGTGTGCCAATTCTCGATACATCTAACGACTAATAAGCATGTTAACAATTATTTAAAAAACAGTGACAGTATAACTAAAAACTAGCTAAACTTAAATAGAGGATAGGGCAGATAATTGAGTGGAAAGTGTTTATTTGCGTCTATTAAACATTAATGATAATAACATCTAATTAAGATATAGAAAGTATAATAAAAGGTAAATTACATCGACAAATATATAAAGAAGTAATCATTTTATATGGGGAGTCACATTTTCAAATATAAACTAAAACCAATGAACTTAACTAAATTAAGGACTAAATACAAAACAATAAGTGTTTCAGATGGTACAAAGGGATTTCTAAACTTGGTTTTCTCTGCTTAATTTTTAAATTTAATGGATAAGAAAACCAATATTCTTAGTTTACATGTTAAAATTTTAGATGATGACAATAGCTTAATGAAATTCTAACAGCATAATAATGATTCTAGTTTAAAATTTTATGAAGCACAGACATAGATTTTGGCATAGAACTCGGTTTTAGTTATTACATAATAAGTAGATCCTAAATTTGCAATTATGTTACCATAAAGCAGAAGAAAATCCCCCTGGAGGTACACGCACTCTTTGAGTTACAGCCTCTTTTGAACCTCCAATACTACCAATTACTCCATTTTCTTTTCCTTCTGTAGCATCTTTTTCATCTATTGATGTTCCCTTTGAAGCATCCTCTTCAATTGTAGAATATTCTTTTTTATCTATCAAATATTTATTTTCTTTCTGTATGGTCTGGTTTGGTGCTTCAGCCAGGAAACATGAGCCTATCGTGGACTGGGGATGATGTCTCCTTATACTTGGAGTGATCTTTTCAGTTTGACCACCGATGCCGAATATGTCATTATGACCCCCACCTGGAGGCCTTAAGACTCTACTTGAGTTTTTTTCTGTGGTGAGTCCAATATTAAACTGGGTTGAAGTCATACTAAATACAATTAATGATACAAATGATTATATGGAAAATTTAAACAAGTTCTCGGAGAAACGATTACTTACCTGGTTTTATTCAAAATATCACAATGAAAACTGAACCGTACGTGAGGTTCTAACGTTCTTATCGCTGGCGAAGAGGCAATGAACTTCACGAATGCAAGATAATGAACGAACAAGGAAATGGCTTAACCTGAACCACCTACCAACGGGTTTCTTGCCTTTGTTCCTTTGAAAACCTGAATTTTTTGATAAAATTAGGGTGCTTGGTCGGGTTTTTGAGTGATCCGTTGACGATGGCGGTTAAAAAAGTGTTAAAATATGAATAACGCCATAAATCGTTTTGATGGACTTCCTCCAGATGTCTCTCTACGGTTTTTGACAGCGCAGATTTGTCAATTTAGAGATGGCGAGTTTGTCGATCTGGTCGCTGTCCGTGCGTGTTGTTGCGGCATCACGTGTCAAGTAGCGGCGTTGAAGTCGTTTTTGAATAGAATTGTTCCTTTTTCTTTTTGAAGATTGATTTGAGTTTTAATGGTCAAATCTACTATAATTAAGACAACATTTAGTTCATGCTACTGAAGAAAACAGAAACAGCTAAGCCTCCGAGACTCCTAGACGCTGATTCCCTTACCGCACATAAATTCATGATTTTTCTGGATGACAAGACAAAGTTTTGAACATCGCTGAGTGTATTTTACGGGATAGAGGGCGCTATTGGAGTTGCACATTAATATACGGAACGCTACATATCTGGGATGTCTTCGGAAGTAAAAGGGTCGCGAATTCTTACAGCAGATTCTTTATTATATTGACTGATAAAATTAATTTATCAAATTGCCCCAGTGCTTGTGAGCCTAAGAAAATGCCCTTTCTAAGATCCTTGATGTCATCATGCGACGTGGTATTCAAGGAAAAAACTGGTCCGGTAACCCGCAACAAAAGCTTCTCGCTTCCTTGAGTAGAAATTTCCACCTCCATTTCAAAGCTTTCTGATTCGGACTTGGAGCCAAGGTACCAGCTCCAGACCAAAATGTCTTGGAACTCGCATCTGAAAATAAGATTCTGAGTAAGATTGCCAAGTAAGACTTCCGGAACTCATACTGTACCTATTATTGGACACTGGAAACTCTTTTCTAGTACTCGAGCAAATTATCTTGACAAAGAATACTTCACTACTATCACGGAGGACATAACAAGCTTCATTTTCCAGATGTCTTAAAAGTATTTGGAAGCGTGTCCCGAAGTACTGAACAAACGGTCCGGTATGGAAAGTTTGGAAGTGCTCTGGTACTTTTGTTCCTACAAGTTTTCGCTTTTAAAAGAGATAATTTATTGCGTTGAGGACAGTGAAAGAGAAGCTTAATGTCGTTCCAATGTACATATTAAACAAAATGAAAAATAGTTTTTGTATGTAGTTTTTGCTCCACTTTGTATATTCCCATTTTCAAAATTTGAAAATTCGCAATTGAAAATGAAAATATGCACTTCTGAGAGTTTTTAGGATAAATATGATTTCATTGGATGTATACAGGATGTCCCTGTATATTGAATATCCCTTCCTGGAGTACCAGAAATAGGTAAATAAACATTTTTTTAATGTTATTTTGTATATGCTCTATGACTGTCCCAACGTATCTGCTTGACTACTTTGTTTGCATTAATTTTGTTTATATATTTTTTTTTGTTTTTGTTTTTTTTTATTTTATCGCACAATTTACACTTAAATTTAGACTAAAAAATACCCGCTTCTTTACCTTTAATCAAATTTGAGCATTTGGAATCAAAAGGGCAATAGTACGAGCGACCGTCTGTTCCTATCGGGTGAACCGAATTAGCGCTACAACTCAACCTTCCATTGTCTCCATAGGAGTAATTAAGAAAATCAAATGATCCATGACACGAAGACGGCCGGTTGCTGTAATCACTGATATTGGTTAATGAATCATCCATGGTGGTATCGTTGCACTTCCTACTAAGTCGTGTCATGGACCCGATTCGAGATACTGTGGGAGTATCTGCTTTAAATATTTCATTGGTAGATAAGCTTTTGATTTTTAAGTCACTATCGCCCGGAGGCAAAAGTTGGCTGTTCGAAGAGAGATTTTCTGCGGATGAGGACTTTTTGCCGACGATCTTTGCTAGAAACCTATTGGTATGGCACTGGGTAATTTTTATGTTCGGCACATTTCTGTTTTTAGTTTTAGCCCTGAAAATCTGCTGTATCCTCTGAGATCTTATATCACTGGACTCTTCTTTTAAGTTGAACGATTCGATTACGGCGTTGTAGACCTGAAATCAGCATCCTCAACAACGAAAATAATGAAAATATAAATAATAAAATTAAATAACAAAACAAACGCTCGAACATGATCAGATTACCTGATCAGCCATAAGCGATCTTCCACTGGCTAGTTTGAGCCGACATACAGGGCATCTTTCAGATTTTGTCCGACACTTCACACAGATCAAGTGCCCATTATCGCACTGATAGGTGGGTGGAGCTATGGTATCTAAACACACTGGGCACTCCAAAAACGCTAGGATTGTTGACATACAGGCTGACAACCGAGTTAAATTGCTGGGAATTGGACCGCAGCATAGTGCCTAGAAGAACAAACTCATGAGACATTATGAACGAATGATGTTGAGGCGCTCATCGGCTTCGACCATCTAACAAGAATGAAGTTAAATACCATGTAAACTTGAGAAATAAGGAATAATACATTTTTGGCCATGACACTCTAACGAATCAATAAGCGGTTATGCGGGTTTAGTATGTTTGAAGTAGTTCAAGGTTCATGTAAGAGAGATCAGTTAGGTAGACCTATGCGTGTTCATTGAGAGGTAATCTATTGTTAAGAAGTTATATGGTCACATGTGATAATTGTCATGCTTCGATAGTGGTTCTGTTTTACCTGTAAAATACTAGAAAATCTTTGTCTGTGGAACGTTAGAGAGTCTTCCGACTAGAAAAAGCTTAGGTTAGACCCCCTTAACATTATCCATTTAATCAGGTTTGAATACGATTTCTGATTACACATCCACAGTAACTGGAATTTTAAATTGGGCATTGTTAATATTATACAACATAATGTGACTATTACAGATGCACCAGTTAAAACAAAAGCCGGAAATGTTGTTATTCAGTGCTTGGGAAATCCGATAGATGCGTTTATTTTATATAAAATGTTACGCAACAACAGTTTGCGGTTGGGATGGGAGCTTAGAGGTAATAAATAAATTAAAAATGTGCCAACTAAATCATAATTTTTAAATACCTGGGTTGATATACAGGGTGATTCAAGTTCGTTCATGTTAATTCCAGTTGGGGGTCAAAGGCTTATCCGCACCTCCACGTGACGACCCCTGGATCCTGCAGGAGAGAAAGAGGTAGAAGTACCAGACGCGGAAGGCCAAAAGATCCAAAGATGGATGAGTAATTGGTAAAAAACCAGCCCTGTGGGGCAAGTAAGGCGGGAACAAATCAGAAAGTGCCAGAGAAATCGGAAAGGTCATAGAAGATCCAAAAAATCGAAGGGACACCCAAGAACGGCGGACGGAGAGTCTCCAGGGGAATCCCATTCTGTCTCCAGGAGATCAGACTGGGTGTCTAGGAAAATTCATCTCTGGATAAGAAAAGTTCAAGTTATTTTCGCACATACCTCCGGCGAGCAGTCCGGGTCAACGCCAGCATTCCACACTAAAAGTGAGACCTTATCAGGCTTCGATTTCACTAGTTCCGCAATTTCTGATATTTTCCGCCCAACCACATCGTCACCATTCACTTCCAAGAGGCAGTCGCCGAGTTTCAGACCCGCCAAACTGGAGACAGAATTCTGATCTACGTTGCTCACCCAGGGGTAGGGATCCCACTTCCCCCTGGTTAAGGAAAACCCGCAATTTTGACCGTTTTTCACGAAATCTATAACCCTTATTGATGGGTTAGTTAGGCTCTCGTCTGCATCGGAGAGCATTTCGGACCACAATGTGCAACCTTAGAACTTTCGTTATTTTATTTTCACCTTAATGTTAATTTTTCCAAGGTCCGATCTCGCGGTGTATCACAACTTGTTTACCTTCATTAGATTCAATGTTTCAGTACCGATCTGATTGGCATTATAGTACTGCAGCTCTCGTTGGCCAATTTAGGAATCAGTTTTGCGTATAGGCGAAATTCTGGTCAAATGCGGTCTAAACAATGAGCGTTTCATCAATTGAAGTTTTGGTGTTTACCAGCACAGGTGCGGATAAAATTCATTTATGGAAAAAGTGAATTTAACGATTTTCAATAACTACCAGCAGTATTCGACATAGATTTGTTTATTTATTTATTTATTTACTTTTTCTTTATTTCTTAAATTAATTTTTCTGATTCTCTTTAACAAAAAAGCTGGAAAAACGTTTAATTTTTGATGTTCGATTTATTTGACGAACCTTTACTGTCTGGCCTGCCAAGTTTCAATACAAAATTCAAAACTTAACAAATAGGAAAAAATAGAGAAGAAAAAAGAGAAAAAATCAAAAAATTATAAAAAACTTAAGGAGTTTTTTCCGAGAAAACATTTTGTTAGTATTCATTTTCCATGAAAGGTGTTATCTACCTTTAATACATATAGAAAATACTTGAAATTGTCCACGAGATCCAAAAACTGAACAATTTCCTAGGAACCTTAATTTAAATAAGAACTTCGTGGCATTTAGGAAAAAATTGTAAATTTAGCATAAAAAAAGCATAATTTATAATAATAAAACTTTTTGGCTATCCAACAGTATGAATGAATCTAAATGATAAACATTAGTATTATACTAGCTGCCTATTCTTCGAAACCTGAACAATTAATTACAGACCATTTTTTTACCATAATTCATGTTTATTAAAGGTATTAAGGATTCAGAAATGCGGAAATTAATTATATCAAAAGAATAAGGCGCAATATCTGCGATCCGAAGATTTCCATTGGCAAATGGTGTAAGCTAAAACGTTTGCCTTGTTCGATGCGTCATTAATTGGGATAAAAGTTATGCTGATGATCGACCAGCAGATCAAATCGATTTTTAAACAGAAAAAAAGGAGGGCGGGGTCTTCCACTTTTACTAATAAAGTTCTTTAGTTGTGCAGTTTTTCACTAATGCAGTTTATAAGGACATAAAAGTGTTAGAGAAAAGTACAAAAAAAAGATGAAGGGAAAAATCCCTATTACAAAGGTTTAAAAGACTTCAAAATACATTCATTCATACCGTTATCAATCGTTTCAACTTAATCATATCATCCTTGTACTCAATCGCTTCTCAGACAATTATCGAAATTACATATTTTTCAAAAGTTCCGTCATACAAATTACTGTATCCTTAAGAATGTAAAGGTCGCATTAATATTCAGAAAATTAGTCATCCAAGACAAGGTGACCGCAGGCCCGGCACACAATAGACTTCGGCGAAGATGGAAAATACGAAGAAGTACATATACAAAAATTGATTACGTTGTGACTTACATTTAATGCTAATTGTTAATGCATTGTCTTGTATTAATCCATTAGCGCATAACTTAAATGGTGAAGCTACATTAAAGCTCTTGAAAAAATATGTTTTAAATTGAACAGTGAGTTTCATGCAAAGTACTAAATCCCAATTGAATGCTAATGAATGTCGGCTTCTTTCTATACTTCAGAGTTCCATTACTGTTGACTCTTCTCTATAGGAAAATGGTTGTAATTACACGATTATTTTATTTCCGTTGACCTTACAATGCAAACGTTTGTTTCCCAGTTAAGCAGATGCATGAACATTTAAACGCGTAATATCTACTCACGAGCGCAATTTTATTAAATATTGTTGGATGATTATCGACAATTTATTTACGTTTGACCCTCAGTCGAAAAAGAATCGCTATGTCCGTGTGCGGTTCTTTATTTCTTCCTTTATTCAGGATTTATGCGGTATAAAAAAATTAGGAGTTCTGCTTTGAAGAGATGTGACGTAACGCCGGGGCCACCCTTTACGCAACGTAAATGCGGATGGAAATCGATTTTTCGCCCTTAAAAACATGGAAAAATTCGAGATTTGACTCAAATACGGGAATTACAATGCAAATAGGTAATATCGAAAAATATTTCAGAGGTTATTTAGGAGACCCCCTGTATATTTTCGCGTTATTTCCAACACACTGAAAAAAATGATAAAATAAAAAAAGAATAGAATAAAAAAATAAAAAAAGATAAAAAAAATAGAATTAAAAATTTTTTTAAATATTAAAAAAAACAATAATTTTTTTTTAATATTTAAAAAATAGAATAAAAAATAAAAAAATATAAAAAATTAAAAAAAAATAGAATTAAAAAAAAAAACATTTTAAAAATGTACTAAAAAGTAAGGAAAAGTAGAATGCCTACAGATTTATTGAAACACGCAGGCCGACGAAGACTTGATCAAGAATACAAGTACGAGCGAAAGTACGAGGAAATATTTTAAAATTAGTTATAGCAAGATAATTGTTTGGTGACATTGAGATTTCATAATTGTCATTAGAATTGCAAGGGTACTTACGCGTATTTACAGTTTCATAATTCATAACGTTACTTGACATCGATCAGTGTAATTAATAATGAAAAATAGTTGAAATGATCGGTTGTGGACTTTCACTTTTTTAGGCATTTATTTCGTTTTTATGTTCAAATTAATTTAACTTTAAATTAGACCAATAAACTCTCTAAAACAATTTGCACTCTCCTGGCAAATTAATCCAGTCATGACTTAATAGAACATTTTCTCCTTTGTTGCGCATCATCTAATTTAGTGAATCGCAAGTGTGCATGTCCAACTTTAATTTTTGTTTTGTTTCCAGGTGTGTTCGTTTTTATGCTTCTTTGTGCAGAGGGGAGAAACCATACGGCCATGTAATTGGAAGAGATTAAATCTGAGGTAACAAAACTAGAACTAAGAATTATGACCCGTGAAATTGGGTTTTTAGCAGAGCATTCTATGGTTAATTGATCTGTGTGAGGTCGTTTTGCTCATAACCATTTAGTCGCACTCATTCGGATTTTTCTCAATAACACGAATTATCCCATAAACGCTGTATCCAAAATTAGGCGATCTTAAGCTGCTTAGAGCGCTCTGGTAAAGAGCATGTGTGTCTTTCTCACGCAGCATTGTCCCTACGACAATAACAAAATTTGATTATCACTATCGTGTTGAAAGCGCGGGTTAATCAAAGACCTTCCTTGTGTGCAAGACTCCGTTTGTGGTAGCACAGCCATCTGGAACCATCAGAAGAGTGTTCATAGACGAAATTAAAAACCCACGTCCTGGTCCTATACAGTATGGGGTACAGGGAGCGCCTCGGAGTATTACGTTCTTATTAATGATTTTGATCGAAAATTGTTTTTAGAAGTGTACGTAGCACCTTACAAGGTACATTTTGAAAATATTCTCTTTTATACAGGGTATACAAAAAAAGATACACCTCAAATATACGTTTTTTTTATGGAACACCTTATATTTTATTACATATTTGGGATTAAAAGAAAATAGTAGAAGTTTGTATAAGACACATTAGGTCTACAACAGACACTAAAACATGAAAATCCGAATTCAAAATGCACTCAGAGCAATAACACTAAACATGTTCTCAAAAGTAAAATTTTCTTTTCAAAAAATATTCAATTATACAGAGTGTCCCAGTTGCTTCTAGCAGGATTTTAACATTCGATAGAAAAACTTGATTCAGGGAAAAAACTTAGGAAAAACACATAAACATAGGTCCGAAATAGTTTTGTCATATGGCTGTATTTGTTAACTAAAATACCAATTTCTTCTATAACAGGGGGAGATGCGAAGAAGAGTCAAGAGACCTTTTTTGAAGAGATTGAACTGATGGTTTAGAAAAAATACGCAATTTTATTTTAAACAGTCCCACCTAACTTTTCTGTCTTAATTCATGGTGGTGCAACCCCACAACGCCACCACTGGTTGCACGTAAAACGTATTATTACCACGTATTATTATTATCTAATAAAGCAACTAATTGGTTGATAATATGTTACCAATTTCAATTGAAATAATTCCATAGATGAAGACGCGATGACAAAAAAACGATTTTTTTTAACATTTTTAACATCCTGTATCTCAAAAAGCAAGCACTTTCGGACCTATGTTTATATGAAGTTTCGTTCCTGAATCGAGTTTTTCTATTGAATGTTGAGGTCCTGCTAGAGACAACTGGGACACCCTGTATATTGAAAGTGATGGCTATCATTTCGAACACTTACTGTAAATTTTTAATTTTTTTGGGATTCTGTTAAATTGTAATAAATACTTTTAAAATTCGTTCGCCGTAATCAGCTTTCTTGAGTAACCATAGAAACCAGTTTAAGGCATACTCTGAAAATAATTTGTTTTCTTTAATGTTATTATTGAAAATTAAATAAAATCTCATATTAAGGAAAAACGGTAAAAGATAGGCATAGTACACCATAGTATCAATTGAAAGGGCATTAGTGATTCGAATTAACACAGAAATGTATACATTCCATTTGAAATAAAAAAGTTGTAGTAAGTTATAAGTGAGTAAAATTTGACCATCCTTTTTGCTCACCCTGTGTATCAGTTTAATAAATAATTCATTCTAATTTGAAGAATTGTTCGTTCTTAAGAAGTAATAGTAAAAAAATAGTAGTCAATTAACTTATTTCACTTAGAAAAAAAAAATTTTCTGGACCCTTGCATTTTTATATTTTCTAAAATTTCTCGAGAAGTGTTTGTTTTAGATCTAATGTGTTTTATACAAACTTCTGCTATGTTCTTCTAATTCCAAATATGTAATAAAATACAGGATGTTCCATTAAAAAAAACAAATATTTGAAGTGTACTCTTTTTTGTATACCCTGTATAAATGAGAATATTTTTAAAATGTACCTTGTAAGGTGCTACATACACCTCTAAAAACAATTTTGGATCAATATCGTTAATAAGGACGTAATCCTTCGAAGCGCTCCTGATGCCCCACCCTGTAAAACCTGCAAGATTGCTGGTACTTCGCCTGTGTCAGGATATCCTGCCGGAAAACTTAGTAACCTGGTTATTTAATTATATTTTCCTGTATAATCCGAAATTTAAAAAAGTGCATAATATTTCAATAGCTGAATTAACATTCGCAATTATCCAATTTTAAAGTAAAATACTCGTGTGAATTCACATTTACTCCCAGTCATTAGATGATTTGGTATAATTCAACGCTTCATGAAAATGCCATCAAAGCGTTCGGTATGTGCATGACGTGCAATGCAGTGTGTTACGTATTCCACCGGTATTACGTTGGTTAATCAACTAGAAAGTGCCCTTATACGCGGTTTTGGAATAAAGGAAATTTACGGTTGTGCCGCGGAAATTGAAATGTTATAGTTGACTTTTCGGTTGAGGTGAACAATGACGGAAAAAGTTGCTTTGTTTGGAAGAGGGAAGGTGCTTGGCAGGGATTCTTGATGGAAAACCTGCAAAAATGAATAATGACTAATTGAAAATAACGAATAACTAAAAATAATGAATAATTGAAAATAACGAATACTAGAAAATAATGAATAATTGAATAATGAATAATAAAGATGGATGATGAATCAAAAAGTGAATAACGAAATCTGGGATTTTCTGAGTAATCCTGACTTAATAGCTGCGGAATTACCACATTAGAAGGGAAAATTAGAATATCTTGCTTAATGCTAAATACAATTTTTCGTAACGAACGAGAAGCTCTTCGCAACGCTCTACCTAACCGGTTTTTAATTTTATCAACATAGAAACATAAAAATTCCTTAACATACTACGATTTTAACGCGATGTTTAGGTATGTGAAAGCTGCCTACAGATTAAAATTTCCTTTTTCTACACTTCTACACGTAACAAGGTCTTCAATAAATTCAATATCGTTCACCAAAACAAGCAGCATTTTAATGTTCGAAACGGGAACGAAATATGTTTGCGAGTCGGCTTTGTTATTGAGCCATATGAGCGAAATCTGTTGACGAATAGTTGATAATATGATCGTTCAACACGCAGTTTAGCTTGAATTTTATGACGGATTCTAATTTGGCATGCATTGATAATTCGTACTGCTAATTTTTATTCCTCATTATCCGGGAATTAAGCCAAGGCTTGGGTTAGGTGGCATGATGCAAATTCATTTTTTTAGAGTTAAGTCATAATAGCCGAGATCTTGATGGCAATTCATTGCATTGAACGCCACGAACTGATCACTATTGTCTGGTAAAACCGTAAACACATTCTTCTAATTCACTTTGTCTAACAAGTCATTGTTTTCGGTTTGTGACTAACCGTCCATTAGCTACAGTCCCCAGTCGTACGCAGCAAGACTTCGATAAGGGCTTATGTTGCTTTGATTCCGAGAGTCACAGGCTTCGCAAAGAGCACGAAACAAACTATTTTAATTACGAGAGACGCGGCACCATAGAGTGGATGGCAAGATCGCCAGATTTGAACCCCTCGGATTTTCTTCCGTGGGGTTGTACGAAAGATTTTGTCAAAATACGTCCGTTTCCGTTGAAGGTAACCGATAAGAGTTGGTTCTAAGTCTACATAGAAGAGAACGTTTGGGACTTAATCCCGCTAATTTCAAGAGTGCCTGGTAGAGGCCGATCGCATCAACAATTTAAGATTCGCGTTCATCCCTCCCCAATAATTTACGTCACGATTTGAAAAGCAAAAAAATCACCATTAAAGGCATTAAATCGCAAATTGAAAGATTTCATTTGAATCCCATCTGCGACTGCCCAACATGCATCATTTTAAATTAGTTGGACATCCTGTTTACTTGCATATCTTCAACGAATTTGCAATCCAACATTAGCGTCTATACGTTATTAATATTTTCATAGGAAAAAAGCTGTAGGTATGTATATCAGCTACAGTATAATTAAACAGGTTGGATATGCACGAACCATGCGAGATGTATTCGTCCTTCTTGGAATGCAAGACGTCGGTAGGTAGGTACCTGCTTGGCTCGAAACGGTCGTGAGATTATATAAGTAAAGGCCATAAGTTATTCGATCCGATATTTAACAACAGTAATCAATAATAAGATATCAATGGGGTATAAATAAAAATTAATGGGTAAATGTGATGGGAAGAACCTCGCTATGCGTTCAGAAGCGGAAAATGAACCGACTCCCTGAGAGAATCTGAAAGCTGGATCAGCTCACGTAGGAATTTCTTAACTTTTTTCCTTTAATTTCCGCATTACACCGCAAACCCAATAAAGATGCACGTTTTAGGTACTGTTATTAGTTTAATTGCCTGCTGATATTAATTAATCAATTGAATTAGCTTCCACTAATTAAACGGCTACTTAAAGAGCGAGAATTAGGCTTGGAGTGCCTTTGCAGGATTTACCATACAAATAAGCGTTGATTTCACTTTTTGCGCGGTCGGTCGATTAGTCGCCGGCAGATTTTTCCTGTATCGATTCAGTTGATCAACGATTCAGGCGGGCCCAATCGAATCAATCGGACCAATCAAATCAGTCGCACCGATCAAATCAAACGAATTAATCGAATCAATCGGGCCAATCGAATTAATCAAATCGATCGAGTTAATCGAGTAAATAAAACTCATTTAAAACAATTTATAATACGTTTGTATTTCTTTTTATAATTTATACAAATAAAATTCAATGCCTCGCGTAGCGCGCTACTCCTCAATTAACCGGGAAAATATATTTAAATTGTTAATAAAACGTTCATTATTAAAATCACTTCTGCCATGAGAACATGCGACATCAGGCAACATATACACAACGAACTATGGGGATTTGAAATTAATTAACTGTTTACCTCACTCAGCAACGAACTCCAAGATAGTGAAAGCGTTTCTGCCTGAACGAGAAGCATCTTAACAACAACTTAAAAGACAATAACAGCTTGTTTTGTATTGTAAAATATGCGGCCCCTTGCCGGAGGCCAGATTCATGTACAAGTGTGCATATTTAATGGGTGAAACGTTCTCCATAAGAGTTATCCATAAAAATAAAATAATATCACTAGATCAGCCGGAACGAGACGTAACACTTACTAAGTACTTGATCTGCTGGCACCAAACACTACTAAGCACATCATAACTTCTGAACGATATCGAACTTCTGCTTGAAGTCCATGGCCTCTTTCTTAGGATCGAACTTCTTCCTGGCGGCCAATTTGGCTCGCAGCTCCGCAGCGGTCATGCTGAGATTCAGGGTTCCATTCTCCTCCTTCTTATGGTTGTTGGTGTTGGAGTAGTGGTTGTCCTGCTTTCCTCCTTTGGACTCACTCCCACCGTTCTTTATGGATTCGGTGGTGTGAATAGGAATAACGGAGGTATCCTCGGGGTCTATCACGAGCAGCTTGGTTTCATCTGCGTGCTGCTTGATCAATTCGACTACCTGTTTGTGGGTCTTATCGCCGATGCTTTCCCCATTTACTTCTAAGATCCTGTCCCCCTGCCTCAAACCAGCTGCCTCTGCGGGGGACCCCTCGTCGACTTTGCCTATGTACTGCCCAGGTTTGCCCTTTTCTGCGTGCAGATTGAACCCGTATCCGTCGAAATAATCCACCTTCCGAATATGGCACAGGCGTGCTTTGGGATGGTTCCCATTGAGCTTCTCGGTAGACATTATTTGAAGGTTTGCAGATCCAAGGCTGATTGCCACACCAATGCACTATTCAAGCGAAAGGTCAAACATGGAGGTTCCAGAAAAAGCTCATTTCAACAGCTCTCGAACAGGTAAAACTGCTGGTGCGACAGGTGCCTCGCTGGACGTGCCTTTTTGTTGAAATTTACTTTGAAGCCACTAACGATTTTCGATCCTTCGCGTTTACTGCGCCCGCTAACTAAAAGACTCGAAATCTCGTTTTTGTTGGTACTGTGGAAGTGGTAAGGTAAGTGCTGGCGAGGCGAGTACTGTCGGACGGAGACCCCGTCCCCCGCCGCTAAGTTGGTACCGAACTACGTTGGTACCGAACCATTCTTCCACCAGTGCCGGCGGTCCGCGATCTTTTTCGATTGAAGGTGAACCTACGCATAAATGCACGTAGGTACAGATTAGTAACTCTGAGATCCAGTACACGTCGGAACAGGCCTGATGAGATCACACGAGGAAATTCTGATCTCGTTATATCGCGGTAAATAAACTGCAATTTGAATAACGCTCTTTTAAGAAACCATCGATTTGTGCATCTGCCTATTCACAGCCTTGACTGGTTCTGTCTTGTAGATGGTCTCATGATATCATTATCTTCGTGCGCAGGATTCAGTGAGCAAATCTCATGGGCAAAATTGGGTATTTTCATCAGAGACTTGAAGCGGCTGACGAATATTATCGGTTTTTTATAGGTAGTACCGAAGTCGTAAAACTTCTTCGAAGCAGAGACGCACTAGACCTAATTGTCGTTTTTCGGGATTTTCGAGCCATCAGTCCATAATCTTATTCAAAATGAGCCTGAATTGATGATTTTATGTAGCGATGTGTGGGAGGTTGCTTTCAGGCCACTGCCCACAGATTTAGAAATCAGGCGTTTCTGACCAACTTTTTTGAGGAAAATAATAGAGATCACGAACAATTTGTTATACAGGGTGTCTGTTTCTGTGGCTCAACCAGGGGGATATCACGGCAACCACAGCAGGTACGCTCATGGAAGCGCCCCAGAAGCGGACACCCTGTATACCACTTTTTCACTTTACGGAAAAAAATCGTTTCGTTTTCGAAAATAAATCGAATTGGACGTGTACGGCTTAAGATAATCGTACTTGTACCCATGAAAGCACCTGATCATGCAAATTGGATCTGGGTCAGATTGTTTTAATGTGTCAAATCTACGGCCCTTGATTTTCAAACGACCTTGATAAATGCAAGCACGACCCTCAGTGAGCTATATATGCTTCCACTATAGATGATCCTGGCAGCGTTGTTGCCTTGTCTCCGTTTTAGGAGAAAAATTGATGGAAATTAGCTTGGTTAAATACAGGGACGGACTATAGGACGATGAGGATGGGTACGGTAAATGTTTGAGCAAAATAGAAAAGTCTATCCTCATTCAACCGATTTATTCCAGAACCTTTGGAAATAGATTTGTAATTTTATCACTTGGTTTATATAGGAGGGGTACTATTTTATATATAGGGTGTTTCAGAGTTGCGCATGATTACTCTAGCACAAAATAAAGAAAACAATTTGTGTAAGCGTGTGTTAGATATTGATCGGTAGCGGAGTTACAGGGTGTTAAATGATCAGAAAAAAATTGTTTTTATTTTATTGTGTATCAAACTCAATAAAATAAAAACCAAATTTAATAGGTCAACCACTGCAGACAAAGCTTTCAAATTTCATATGCGTATTAGGTAATAATTATTGCTTAATATGAGAGCGGATGGCTTCCAAATACTAAACAAGGTAATGTATTTTTTGAGGTCTTGGTCCATAAAATCCCTTAGAAAAATTTGCTCCTACGCCACTGGTGAACTATAATACTTTTTTTTGTTCTTTAATCTATTATCTAAATTTTATCTCTTTTTATTTTTGGTTGAACTCTCTTCGATGTCCTCATAAATTTATTAATTTATAAATTAAATTAAATCTACGTACCTCAGGAATTTCTGATTTTTTCGGAATTTCATAAATCTTTAATTCTTTTTGCCCAAAAATCAATAAAAATAAAATTTAGGTAATATATTAAAGAATTTAAGAAAAATATTAAAGTTGACCAGTGCTGTATGACTAAATTTTTCTAAAGGATATTATGGACCAAGGTCTTAGTAATTACACTGCCCTGTATAATATTCTAGTTGAAGGATACCTATTCTCGTATTACCCAGCGCCTATTACCTAATACGTATATAAAATTTCTAAGCTCCATCTTGCATAAATCAAGTACAATAAAATAAAAACCTCATTTTTTCTTAACTTTTAACACCTTATAACTCTGCTACCCATCGAGATCGAACACATGCTTATATGAACTTTTTTCTTTATGTTCTATTAGAGAATACACACCTCAAATAGTGCCATGCATTTCTGAAACACCGTGTATTTTATACAGTAATTTACCAATGTGTAAAAGGAGAGTTCGATCCTGGTTTAAAACCCCGATTTTCCCCAGAGCAAATCATGAAATAAAACTGGCAACGTTGCACTTTCCGCGGTTCCATCATACCCTTTATCGGTCAATGAAATTCTTTGATTGGTCACAAATGAGTGATATGAATGCGCAGGCGTAATTCTATGACAATTGATAATCGCTTGTCCAAATTCACGATATCCCAATACGCGAATTCAGCAATTTTACCATTAAGTTGTTTTGCCATAAACATAAATCCGAATTGTTATGGTATGCATAGACATTCCTTCGTCGTAAGACTCTAAATCTTTCGGGACCCTTTTCCAAATACAGAACTTTTTGACTGAGATCTGAGTTTTTATAAGATAAATTATCAAATTCTAGTAAATCATGTTTTCTGGGTTAAGCAACCAAGTGAGCTCCTGGATGGGGAGTGTGAAGGGAGAAACGGAAGAAAAGGTGCCTACTCCTACTGAAGAGAACAATACCCTACTTACTCCAGAAGCCAAGGAGGGCATGTAAGGATTTTGACCTATTTTTTCATAAGAGCCTCAATATGCCCTTAAGTTTTTCTAGAAGACATTCTTCTTTATTAATTGTTTTACTGTTGTCAAAAGCTCTTCAAAGTTCCCTGCGATTTTCCTTGCACTTCTCTCAGTTCATTTCTGACAACCTTCCCCTAACATAGATCCTTAAACTACCTTACCAGGAAATGCCACTATCAGTAATTTTTACATTGTCTGACAGTTTTTTGTAAATACCTTTTCCTATTGATGTTCCATAGGATGAGCTCGAGTTATTCCTTTGTTCAGTATTTTTGCTGTTTCCTTTGTCACTGTTTTGTCAATGCGAATGAATGATCATTTTTTAAATCAGTCAATGGGAGATCTATTTCCCATATTTCTTTGTCTTAAGTATAAGAAAATGTCTCTTGAGCATGGTTTTCTACACAACATTATTCAATATAGTACTTTTCTGTCTTTTGTCCCATCTTCCTGAGGACAGCTCTGATTTTTGAAAGGAGAAGGGCACTGTCCAGAGGATACTGGAGTTGTTGGGATCAGCAAATCTCATCTGCCATATTCTTCTTTGTCAGAATACACGAAAGTGAAAAATACCATACATCAACATATGTTTTAACCGCCTACTATAAAATATACTTTCCCAAGCAGTCACCTCATAATCTTTCCTGATTCCATAATTTGGTAAATCATTCTTCCTCCTCAGTAGCCCCACCAAAAACCCTGGAGGCAGCCGACTAGAAATGTTTTCCAATGTTAAGAATCAAATTGAGGGCATTGGAGGTTGGTTGGGTTCAAGCATACCAAAGTTACGAAAAGGAGATCATGATGGCGGCTCAGAAATTGTTGGTCATGAGAATCCGGCAGCCGACACTGGATCTCCTGTCGCTGCAGATCCAGTGAGAGAGCCCAAAGATGACGACGATAATTCAAGGTAAATATTAAATTTAAGCTGTCTCCTGTCACCTTTACGCAATTGTATTATGTGTGAAAAGTGCGTTGTTTCTTAATTTTGGAAGGGCAAGCAACACTTTCATCTACATCCCTAAAATTTCATAGTAAATATTTTCTGCATAGATTCTCCATATGGCTACTGGTATTTGATTGTCAAAGAGTGCTGACCACCAATAGTTTAAATCGCTTTTCTTCCATGAGAATTTTTTGAGTTTGTGAGTTATTTATTTATAAGTGGTTTACTGGTTTCTGTTGATGATCCCTAGAAGGAAAGTGATTGTAATTATTCACTCTTTCCTGCTAGAAAAGTAATTTTATGCTAAGTCAGTTTACGGCAATGAAGGCATATTGAATTCTGTGTTGAAACCAAAAATACCGTCCTGACATGGTCCTAAGCAAAAAACTCTATATCAAATCGGGGGATTTTGCCTTCAGGATTCAATCTTACATTCTGCGAATCCATTTTCCTAGACACGACATCCCTTAAAGACACTAATTTTGGAAGTTTAAAGGTATCTCCTTTAATTTTTCAGGCATGATAAATTGCGTTTAGGTGTTCAATTAAAAAATGGTATATAAAAAAACCTAATGTAGGAATTTTAGTGCTACTGGAGGAGCAGACTCAGGACCGCAGTCCCTTGCTGAGTCACCAACCGAAGAAAACGGAGGTCAATTCGGAAATGGTACGTGAAGGTTTTTGTTCTAGGTTCTTGATGTATGTGGCATTTTCTTCTCTTATACTTAATCGTACCTTGACATATATGTTTCCTCCTTCTATTCTAAAGGTGTTTTTAATTAACTTTTCGCGATTTATTATTTTTTCCAGAGTAAAACCTTTTTTTGATTTAGGAGGAACGATCCTCAAATACCTGTTCTAGATGTTTGACTATGTGTATGATGATGTTGCTAAAACGTACTATCAAAACTGCCTTTATTTCAGTACAAAGTAAGGCCTTAGCTGGAGCTAAATCTTTCGGAAGTTTCTTGTATTCTGCAGTCAACAAAGCTGGGAAAACTGTTACTGAAGCCGGATCAAAAATACATGTGATTAATGTAAGTGGCCCGATGTTGGTATTGTAAAATTCATGTGTGTCAGCCCTTTAATGTTTACTTAAAATCTACCTGAGGCTAATGTGAATAACAAGCAAATGATTCCTTGTGTTGGTATTCGTCTGAAATGTTAAATTTACTGTAGTAACGTCGATTCTTTGTCAGAATATCCTAGGTGAATTTAACAAGGAGCAAGAGGCTTTTGTGAAAGGTAAAGCTAACTCCAGTTCAACCGCTCTTCCACCATGGGCAGGGTGTGCAAACGAAGAGAGCCTGAAGGAAGAATGTCTCAGCTTATCAAATGATAGAAGGTAAAACAGCAGATTTGATTATAGGGGTCGAATATTGGTTTAAAAATGCTCGTCATTGAGCTTGAATATTCCGATATTTGACCCACAAAAGTCCTAATCCCTGATCATTTCACCCCATCAAAATTTCCATGTCGTCGACATTTACGAATTAAAAATTAAAATTAAAATCCACACTGTTTGTTTTCATCAGATTTTCGACCGAAGTTGCGTTCCCGATATGTCAGCAACTTTGCCATTCAATTATTCGGATCTAAATATTCAAATTCTATTTTCAATAGAAATTTTGTTCGGGCACCGCCCGCCGGCGTTGACTTTCAATTCGATTACGAAGTTTCGTTCCCCATCGCCATGGCCATAATGGAACAAGATCCGAATTTGGAGAAGATGCGCTACGAGCTCGTGCCTAAAATGTATGTAACGCCTAGGCTTTCCTTTGCTTTTAATTCAATGTGTGATTGTCATTCCAGAATATCCGAGGAAGAGTTTTGGAAAAACTATTTCTATCGCGTAAGCCTAATCTGTCAAGCCAATGAATTGTCATTTATGTCAAGAGAGGGTGATAATCAGACCGGTAGTGTCACATCTTCTGCGCAGCCTATAGGTAAGTAATAATGTCTTCGTCGGTAGCCGAACAAATTTTTCAATCTCTTTAAATATTGGTGTGATTTATAGTGCAATGATCAGGATAACCTCCGCTTTTAGTTACTCTCTTCTGTTTTGTTGGGTGATCGAAGACACCCAGTATATTATATGTTTATGTGTCTTCAGCAAACGCAAAAGTATTAATATTTTAAATTAATTTTAGTCTGATGGGTCACAAGCAGCCATGAACAGTGGAAATTTTTTGTGTGTTAAATTCAAGCATTGCATCGTGTTCAGCCACTATTTCAATACATATGTATATGTAGATAGACATATGAACCCTTCTCAGCCTGGCTGGACAAGATAAACTTCAAAAAAATGACGAAAATGTCCAACAAAATTGCAAGGAGCTCGTATAGTCTAAAATTGTCTAAAAATTTGATAAAAAGAGTGTAATTCAATTATGCGCCTCTGTCGTGTTAAAGTTAATCAAACCAGGCCAAATGCTTTTTTCTCATGGCTGTTTACTTCCGCCCACATTCACGCACAAATCTACATTTTTGTACATACAAAAACGATAAATGATAATAAAAAGTTCTACGGGTTACTCAGGTTTTGCACTACAGATGCGCCAACAGTTTTACGTTAAAAATCTATTTATTTTCTGTTGCCTTCCATTTACCATAGTAGATAGTCGAACGTTACATTGTTTTGAATGGTTATATTTTTTCCATTAAGTAGATAAAAAAGAAAAAGAGCATGAGTTTGTGTCTGATACCCTAATTGCGAATAAAGAAGACTTAGATGAAGTTAACGAGGGAATGAAAAAACTAGCTTTAGGATCGAAGCGCATAAATGGTAAGTTGGTATGCTCTCAGTGTAAGTGCTTGAGTGGTAACTATCGGCCACAGAAACAAGCACTTATTTGTAATAATAATCATAGTCGTAATTGTATTAAACAGCTTTGGATGTTCTTCAATCAACCAATCAAGTCCGGTCTCACCTTCGGTGAAACCGAAAATGAGAAAAAAGGCTTTCCGCCCATAAAATTTAAAAATTCTAAGTTTTTTTAAAGCCGTCTGGCTGTCTCCGCCGCTCGTCCAGTATAAGTGAGAGTGAATAGCTATTAAATATAACAAATAGATGCTTGTTTTCATGAGACCTAACAGAAAAAACACCATGGCATATGTAAATACCGCCCCACCTCATGCTTTGTTTTATGAGTTCTAAAATGATCTAAAATTAGGTAGTTATGACCGATTTGAAGATATCTATCAATGTGTTAGTTTCCTGTTTCTACTTTTCCCTAGCCTAAAAGAAGATCAACGTTACATTTGCTTCCCCCACTAGTCCTCTCAATAAAACCTTTTATTTTTAATCACTTCCACGGCGATTTTATTTACTTTCTTTGTTTTGCTCGTTTTCCAACTTCATTTTATCCTCCAGTTATTTATTTTATTGTTTTGCGTTTTCCTAACCTGATGATAACTGTTATCTGAGATATGTATCTCTTTTATGTGTTGCAATAGGACAGCTGAATATTAGAAATAAATGCGGGGTGTCGGACACAGTGCAGACACAAACACGGTGTTGCATCACGTGTTTATGGAGAACTGGCCGTCGCATCGTTCAGAAAATTTGATCAATTAAGCAAATGACTCGGGCTAGTGAAATTTTTCATAGAAGCCCCGTTTCCGAAATACAGGGTGCTGCTTGAAATAGTAAAGTTGCTGCTCCTTTTTGGTGTAAGCCGCAACGTCGCAATATTGGAAATATTTTAAATCGATAAGTCAGGGACTTTTACATAATTGGACGAATTTCCAGAACGAGTCCATGCCCAGTTTTCTGTAAACGTCTAAAGTACCATCGATGTGGAACACCCTGTACATTAAGAATAATTATTATTAAACTAGTTAGCAAACCGTTGAAGTAACAACATGCTTCAAAGGCATTTAAGCGTATCGAGTTACGTGGTATAAGAGTTTAGAAAGTTTATTAAAGGGATGATATGGATATATCTCTATTTATCAAATAAATATGTGCTTAAGAGATATGTTAGATAGTTTTCCTTCATTGGCTCTGCATATATTCAATAACGATTAGTTTAAATAATTGCTGTAAAGATCAATTGACTCTCTCGCAAGTAGTTAATATCGTTTTTATTTAATTCGCATTCCCTCACTATTAAAGCAGGGATGGGAACGCCCTAATGAAAGGTTTAAACTGGTGGTTGTAACAAGGGACTTTTTAGATCGGCCATTTTCACTGCTCGATGGTACGTCAAACGTTTAAACCAGCAATTATGCATGTTTTACCTAATTTCGTCATCTATTTGGTGTGGACCTTTCAAATGCTTTTTTAGGTATATTCATTGTTTTCAGAGGTGAAAATGGGCTTTAATATTACAATAACAAAAATCTTCAATGTAGTATGGACTTAAGCAGCATCGTCAGAATATTAAAGGCAGGAAACTTTCACTCTGAACGTCTAGTGGTCACTGCTGTTTGCAAGACAATTAAAGTTTCAGTAAAATATACAACATTCGTGTGACGTTATTTCTGTTTTAATTTCGCTTTTTATTGTTTTTGTTTCTTTTGTTTTGTTTTTATCCTTTACCCTTTTCTCTCACTTAGAAGAAGACTGGGAGAAAGAACTGGAAGCGGAATTGCAGGATTATGAAATGGTTAGCGACACCAAAGATAACAACATCGATAAAGAAATCGAAGATATGCTTAACGAGGAGACGGATTTAAAGTAGAGCTTTATGATTTGACGTGTCGACTGTTCAACCATTCTAGTCAGTAATTGTATGATAAGTTACGCAGTTACGGCTTAATTTTATATGGGACTTCAACGTCGCTCAGATGCGAACGCTGACTTTCATTTCCATACGATGTTCCTTTATATGTATGTCATTTCTTTAGTTAATTTTCTTAAATTACGCATTGTTAGCTCTTAGTAGTTTACGAATTTTGTTGATTGGAAGAGGATTTTTCGAAGACAATAATGTGTAAGAAGGCGAGGAGCGGGGCACGTCCAGAAAAATTGGACTAACATTCCGTACTCACTCATTCCACTTAGAATATCTCGGAAAAGATTCTATTTTATTTATGTGTAAAATTTTAAATGTTGTACTTTGAAAATGTGATAATCGATATTGCAATTAAAAGGTCCGCGCTAGGCTTAGGTGGTAATTGAAGCAATTACTTCATATACCTATAAAGATTCGAGAAGCGTTAGGCTAGAAGGAAGAGGAATAAGAAAACGTACTGTGTGTTGTGAACAATACAAAAATATATAAAGGCGTTTATTACGCGCTTTTAATGTTAATACATAATTTTAGTCGTATATGCATATGTGTAAGCAGATGATTAATGTGGGGACTCGTCAATAACGCGCGGTTGTCTATCGTCTTAATTATAATTAAGTTACAACATGTACCGTCAACATAAGTCGAAGTGTGTACTAACATCCATCTCTAAGCAAGCTGCTGCCAAAACGAATACCAAAATTATCGGAACTTCTCTATATATTGTGTATTTAACAGTATTCCTTAAAGGCATTTGAGATTCTAAACGTGACGTATTTGTGATTTTTTGTTTTTTATAGTTAAGGTTTATTCAAAATATAATATGTGTAAGATAGTATATATTAAATACCAGATAGTATTTAGGTACCTGTATTTGGGTTTAAAGCTGTTGGATGCTACAGCTGTTTTAAGTTACGTTTTATGATCATTATGGCGTCTGCATTGACATATGATCTAGAGCCTAGACACCTAGCTTTTGAGTGTTGAAACATGTTTTCTTCTCTTCGTAATACTTATTACTGTTAAAATACAAATATCTTATTGTTAAATAAATGTAGTTGTGCTCATCGAGGTGGTGTTTATTGTTTTGAATAAAACAACTATTTTAGTAACGTTCTGTTTGCCACACTAAGCTATGATTTTACCATGTCTGTCGCTTAGCGAGACGGGACATTGCTTCAATGCATGTTCAAAGAATATCAGGGAAACTTCACTTTCTATTCTAAAAGCAAACTGCTGCATTATTTGGCTAAGGAAATGTTTACTTATTTGGTAATTTCTTTCGTGGTCTGTTAGCCGAGACGAAGAGTATCTCACCAATTTAAAGTGACACCAGATTATCTGCGCTTATAGTAAAACCAAATTAGACCAATCTCATCTGAAACAAATAGGGACACACGAGCTAATCTTCCTCGTTTCCATATCAAATGTATCAGTCAAGAATTTTTAATTACAGGTACATAAGGAAGACAAAATATAACAGGCATCAACGGTGTATTGTAATTTTACTTAAGAGTAAAAAATATAAATAAAACATGAGTGTTCCGTAATTCATATAGCAATAATTTCAATTTTGATTTAAATATACTCGCCTTAAAGTAGTCAGTCACGGAGTGAACCGAAAACCCCAGAGCATTAAGTACCTACTGGAAAATAGTTAAATGTGTTTATATTTCTTAAACCAACTGAAAGAATATTGCGGCATACATTAATAAGATAAATTAATATTTAACAATATGAAAAGTAGTTGGTTAATTGGTTAAGAGCTAATTAATCCAAGATTAACGTAAGATATATACAACCTAAAAATCGATGTGGGATGTACGTTCAAGTACATAATATATCTATAACACATACTAATAACTGATCACAATAAGCAGTATAATAGAACCCTAACAAAAAACTGAAGCGCCGAATCGTCATTAATTTGATTTCTAAATATCGTAATTTATTTTATAAAAATGCATCAATTATAACAATAAAAACGTTTCATGATTAAATAGGGAAATTTAATAAAATACTGAACAACTTAAACATAATATTACGTAATTAATATCTGTTATTAGTAGAGTTAGTGTTACTATTTTGGGAAAATTGCGACTGAACCGCTGCTGCGGCCACGTTACTTGCAGCACTTCGGACGTGCTGGTTGCCTAGGACCACATCTGTGAATTCCTTTTTGGCTTTATCCATACTGGCTCCGGTACTTCGATACATTCGGTGGATCTAGAAATTCAGAAAACCGATGATTAGAAAAAAGGCGAGAAAAGGTAATTGTTTTTGTCGCAGTTACATCAGGAAGGGACGGATCTAACAAAAAAAATTCCTTCCGCCACTTTGTCAAGAAATTTGAAGGTTGATCGATTGATACAATACTTTTTCTCATACGGGTATATTGGCCGACACAGCTATGTTAAACCTATATTAGAGATTCAGTTATATCTCTATATCCAAAACCTACCTTACTGATCATGAACAAATCAGCTGCGGCTGCAAGGGTGAACCCAATAGCAACAGCAAGAGCTACAAGTCCTGAAATAATGCTCCAAGCAGAGTTGCCAAACGTCCCAATAACTGTAAAAACCCCTCTGAAAAAAAAGAAACAATACATTGAAGTACCAGATGCTCATGTTAAAATTGTGACTTACATTGTTCCCGATCCAGGAATTCCAATGGCATGAATGGTGGTAACAACAAATTGAAAGAAGAAAATAAAGAAGAACACCATAAAATTGAAAGATGAATCTGAACGGAATGCTTTATAGGCTGGTCTGAACCAGCACAAATAGGAAAATGGTGTAAGAAGGAGGGTGTACAATATACCTACAACAATAATTGTTACGTTTTTTAGCACTATCCCTCCAATTGTATTGCTAATCATAACCACTCCATGGACTGAAAACAATAAAACGATATAAAAATAGGGACTACACCACTGGGGAGCGGGAAAACTTACAAATCCAGAGGTAATATAAATGTCTGACAATTTTCTGAAATTCTAATGGGATATCGAGTTGAATGTCTTGATAAAAACACGGCTGAAAACAACACTGTTCAGGAAGCGGAGGCCAATTATTACGTCTCACGTTGTATGAAGACTGTCTCATTTCTTCTTCTCTTCTTGCCAATTCTTGTTCTTTCCTTTCTAATTCTTCTTGCCTTCTCTATAAAAATTCAAAACAAGTTGTATAATTAATGTTTTTGCTTATAAATAAGTTCCTCCCAGGAGCCCACACATATTCATCTTATAGATTCGCAGGAAAAAATAAAATATTACCTGTAGTTCTTCAGTATTAATAACAGGCTTTGCTGGTTGATGCTGAATTACTTGCTGCGCAGTTTTGGTATAAGCTGGAGGTTCTTCAGTAGGCTGCATGATAGCTGGTCCACTGTTTGAGGAAGGTACTACTCCGGCATACTGCAGCAAAATAGAGAAGTGAGACATAGAAACGCCGTTGAATGCGTTGTCAATTATTTTGTCAACATTTTATTACCATAAAGGTTGACAAAATATACAAGGTTGATAAACCATAAAGAAACTCCCAAAAGAAGTTGATTGATTGAGCACTCCTTGTCTATCTCAAGTTCAAAAGCAACTTATTAAACATCCTCCTGTTATCACATATAAGAGATGAATTGGTCAAGGTGTTGGTAGCAATGAAAATAGCCTTAATATTAACATATTTATATACTGCCTAAATTACTGAATCAATGGAAACTAATTTCCATAGTGTCTTAACGGAAAAAAAATTTTGACTAAAGGCAATTACCAACTCTTTCTATTCAATTTTGTTCAAGAGTAATAAACCTAATTGCAACTGATGTTGATGATAACCATTATTATTTGATTTATGAAGTAATCCTTCAGCTTATACATAGCAAGCAGAGACTTATCAGTCATATAAATATAATCGAGATAAGAGAATAGATTAATAACAAATAAGATCATTTAGAGTGTTTTTAATGTTATATTATAGAAAAAATAACTGGTAAAAATTAAGATATCTTACTGTTCTGGAGCCAGCAGCAGCTTGGTTGTCAAAAGGATTATAATCATCAACTCGAATCTGGGCATTTGCAGTCCTTGCAACTTGTTGTACTGAGGGGTCCTGAAATTGAGTAAATTGTTTCCTTTATCAGTCCATGTAAAATCATTATGGAGGTTCCTTAGAAATTTAAGTGTAGGTATTTTGTTGGAAATACACCACTTTAGGTCTCTGATATGCCTACACACAAAGTGCTCTGAGTTTGTCAATGTTTAAGCAGTTTTTAAATGAACTAGATCTATAAATTATATGCCCATTTGAGGTAAGCAAGAACACAAAGAATGTTTTCATGTACGCACACATATGATCGACGTAGTATAAGTGGAACTTATGTGTTGATTTTTTTAGTTACTTACAGCAAAGGGGTTGTCTATGGTGGGCTCCCCGAAAGGGTTTTCGTCGAATCCCGACATTTTGTTACAGTTTGCTCAGCGAAAGCTCTTTTTAGACGTAAGCAACAATGAAAATAGGTTTATCTGAGGATATTTTCATTATCACAAATCACAAATGGCAGGCGGCAGGACACAACACACTTATCTTTTTAATTCGCCTTCGTTTCGTAGCCACAACGATCCAATATCCCAAATTTTCAATTTGGCAATGGCATGAACGGCAATTGACGGCGCTGGTTCCTGTCAGACCGACATTGACAGTTACATCACCATGTGGGTTAATTAGACTGTGGCATTTTTAATTATTAGTCAGGAATCAGTTCCAGCTCTACTCGTTTCTGCGAGGAAGTGTAATAATAGGGAATTTTTTGTCTCTGACGACAAAACAACATTTTTGTGGAGTAGTAAAGGAAAAAACCAGGGAACCATTCGGTTCCGAAACACCACCACATATGATATCCATCACTGGTCAATGTCATATTGCCCATCGCTTTCAGATGTGAGTCAAATAAGTTTTCGAATATGCAAATCTGGGGGATTTAATCACTACCAGCTGGTTTGAGACGAATTGGATTGGCTAGCTGTCATGAGAGTGCAGTCCGATTGGTTAAAAATCAGCTGATAGGGATCGTTATCGTTTCCGAAAAGGGCCGAACGCACTGAATCATCAAAACATTAATACTTCGTTCATCGTTGTGTCGTGTCGTGTTGCGTCACTATTTGCGATTGCTTTTCCTTTAAATTTCGCAGGCACAAAACAGACACGAAGATGAAAACGTTAATTTTAAAATATGTTCGAAAGAAACTGAAGGTTGAATGATAAAACTAAATCGAAATGAATATCTTTGTGATAGTAATATCAATTCTCTTGTCTGTGATATGTGTCTTGTTAGGTTTACTCCAACACTTTTACCTTGTAACTAACATGTACAAAAAAGCAACAATTTGGTATTCTCCAGCGTTTGAGGATCTGATTCCAACTGATGCCGACAAAAGACACCAACTCGATTATCCATTGAGCACAGAATCACACCATGACAATACAGTATTAAATGATCTAACATCGGCACTGAGATCTGAGTCAGATGAATCTAAAATTATGAGGGATGGTATTGGGAACAAGATGAATATGGGCACTGATTCTGAAGTGTACAATACAATCCATGCGGGCTTGGCATTTAAAATGGCAGGAAAGAAAAGCAAAGCAATGAAATTGTTTGAACATGCCAATGCCATGGCTCCAGACAATGCAGATGTACTTAATTGGTATGGGGAATTTTTGGAGCAAAATCATGATATTGTTACAGCTGACGAGTTATATTTTAAGGTAAGGGAGTAGATGATAGGACTGTTAGACTAACTTTAAACTTTCATACTAAAGAAGTTCCTATATTTAGGCCCTGGCTTACTCTCCAAACCATGAAGCTGCTTTGTCCAACAGAAAACGCACAGCTCCTGTAGTAGACAGATTGGATCATAAATTATTTGAAGAAATTGACAAATTAAAAAATGTATTGAAGGAGCGAATGAAACAAGACAATTTTAATACTGTAAAAAAGCAAGCTTACTATCTTCACATCTACCATACTGTAAGCCTTCAATTTTATAGTTTTAAACAAGTAATATGGGGAAGGCTTTCTCCAGATTGGTATTGAAGGGAACACCATGACAGTGGAGCAATTAAGATATGTACTAGAGACAGGGCATGTTGTCAGTGGTAAAAGCTTATTAGAGCATAATGAAGTTCTAGGTCTAGAGAAAGCAATGCAATATGTGAAACTACTTACTACAGTTGAACATATTGGAATTAAAGAAATTTTGGGCATTCATAGGAGAGTTTTGGGTCATGTAGATCCCATCAAGTCTGGAGTTTTTAGAGATGAAAAGGTTAACATAACAATAACTAGGTAGAATAATTAAAAAAATATAAATTATCATTTGAAGGTATTTGTTGGTAGCCATGTTCCTCCTCCACATGATGAAATATCTGCCCACATGCAGAACTATGTAGATTGGTTGAACTCTGAAGAAGCCCATAGTATGCACCCTGTGAGATACGCTGCTCTAGCTCATTATAAACTAGTTGATATACACCCTTTTGTTGATGGAAATGGACGCACAAGTAGGCTTGTTATGAATCTTATACTACTTAAAGCTGGATATCCTCCTGTAATGGTTTTAAAAGAACAAAGGTGAGCCAAAATCACTATTTATAATGCCTTCCGTTTAATAATTTTTATATGAAAATAGCCTCTATTCCTATTTTCAGGGATAAATATTATGACACGCTGAAAACCGCAAATATGGGGGATGTAAAGCCATTTGTTCGCTTTGTAGCACAATGTACTTTACAGATTTTGGACATGTATTTGTATGGAACTAGAGCCTTATCACTAGATGGGCCAGACCATCAAGTTGTACAATATTCTGAAACCTAGTATTGTTGATTTTTTAAAGTGAAATTATAGACCAAAGAGCATCACCAGAGAAGTCCACTTCTCCCATATTTTGCTAATTTTTTAAACCATTAAAAAAATATATAGGAAGTACACTAAGGTATGAGATAATTCGTGTTGATTAAGCATACGCATTTGAACTTTAACCCCAATCACTGAACTAAAAATCTTTCAGTCCTTACTGGGTATTTATAATTATCTCATCTTAGTGGAATAGTTGTGTGCGCTTGTGGGGTTAGTTAACCAATTAAACGTTAACAAAATTCTAAACGAACGACCGTAGTATTTGGTATTGAACAAATATTAATTTATATCTGTTAAATATGAGTAAAGCAAATAAATAATGCCAAAGCCCTTTAAATTTTCTATTATTTTATTAAAGTCTTAAAATATACATATTAACCCACAAACAACATTTTATGAATGTATCACAACCATATTCTCACAGGGTTATTTCAGGGAAAAATTATTATTGGTTGACTTTTAGGCACTTTAAAATGAGAACAATTTAACGTTAATATTAATTTAATAGAATTAAATTTGATGAATGTTTGGCGACAAGGGTGGCGTCTTCTTCTTTGCTTTTTCAAACGCCTCGATGATTGCATCTCTAATGAAACAAAAAGGGATACAGTTTTTAAGTAAGTACCTGTACAAAAATGCATTTAGATTTACCTAAAAATGTTCCTATACCAAATATACGCCCCCACATGGCCACAATCCAAATACTTAACGGTTGCTCCCGGCCATATCTCATCAAGTTTCGACACACCCCTTCTAGGAACATATCCGTCAGTTTTGGCAGTAATTGATATCACAAGAGATGTATCTATTGGCACAGAGAAGTTTTTCAAATGGGTACATTCGTCCATCATGCCTCGCATAAACCACAGAGCTTCCTTTGCTAAATTCAACCAGTATCATGGCACTAACAGATCTATTTAAAATATCTTTTCTATTTACCTCTTTTCTTCATTTCTATAATGCTTTTACTAGGGATAAACGAGGGTACGTTTTTAATACTCTCAATTCTAGACAAAAGGTGATCTTTTGCAGGTGTAGACTTGTATGATACTGCTCGGCAACTGTTTTCGCCCCCGTTTATTTTGATAACATTGACTAATTCGTATGGGGTCACGTAACTGGACTTTAGTTCGTCAGCTAGATCCATGTCATACTGGTCATGATAATCTACAAATATTAATGTTCGTTTTTTTTTTTGAGCTAGAAAAAAGATCCGTTAAATTAAGACTATTTAGACGCTTTATAAGAAAAATAAATCTATAAAATAACATCGACTTTTACAGGTTCAGCTAAAACATATCATAGAATTACATTGAGGAGTTAACCAGTGAAAACCTGGAATTCCTTAATTGAAGCCTGTCTACATCAAATAACACATTATGATTCTTACGCATCCAAAATGTACCAACCTGTCAAACCTTTGCTTAAATTGCATGCAAAAGGATCATCCACTATTTTACACGCTTTTGACAATTCCTCACAATATAACGCATCACTAAAATATTGCTCCTGAAGCATATCCCAGTTAATTGATTCACTCATTACTCCCTGCATGAAAAGGGAAAATATTTGTAAGTATTGAATTGAAAACGAGTTACTGAATAACTACATCAAATAACCAAACCAAATTCTGTTTAAAATTAGTTACGAGATCTACAGTTTTGGTCTAACTCCAATGTTGTATACTTACTAGAAAACCTTACTTTTTAATTAGTTTAACATGAGTAGGACTTTTATTGAAAGTTATCTTCGCAATGGAGATTGTTGAAAGTTGATAATGGATGCATTGAGAAGCAGGAAAGTACAGTTAAAAATGTATAAATATTTGTGAGAAAATGACCTTAGCAGGACGTTAAAAAAATGGTTCAAGCTGTCAGAATTTATAACTGAAAGAACAAGATCATATAGAAGAATTTTATCAGAAATTTCCAACGGGAAAAGAATCAATTATGATTGTTTTTTATCATTCTTTTCACATTTGTTATAGTTCCAAGAGAGTTCCTACTAATTTGGAACACGTGATACACAATGGATTAAATGGACGTTGCAAATGATTTACCTCTGTGAAAACAGATGATGCAGTTGACCAACTTAAACAAGGAACTAGCACCAAAGGTTTTGGCCAATTAGTTGCTGCAAGAGAAGCCATCTACGAAAAATAATAATATAAAAAGCTATGATGTGAGAGGATATAGTGTGAAGTCAAGACCCAATGAAAGCTTCAACCCTGATTTGATAAGTTGAAGATTAAATATTTTAAATTGGGCCTTAATAACATTAACTTATAAAGTATTTAGCTTCTAATCTCTTGCAGTTATTTTTAATTCTTTCAGGCTACAGTTAGGGTCAAATCCCCCAAATGTTCTAAAGATAAATAATAGAAAACTTACATGACCTCCCATTGATATGCCTGTAATACCAAGTGGTCCAAAACCAAGTTGTTCACACCAATGAAGTAAAACTAAGCACTCTAATATTAAACAACCACCCATAACAAAAATATCAGAAACATAGTGTACACTTGATCTAACTTGTTTTTTGGGTTTCCTTAATCCGTAGAATGGATTTTCTAAGATTATGGCACCTATGCCAGCTTTCAAAAGTGGCTTGGCCATTATATTCCTTCTTCGCCAAAAGTACTGCAACAATGAGGAATTAAAGCAATTAAGGTAAGTAAAATTTGGTTATATAGTTATTAAGAACTGATGGTGAATTATGAACATATTAGAGTTTATCTTAAATTGGTTAATGAACAACAAATCCAGAAAGAGGTTGCTGGGAAGACAGGTATGATAATGTAAAAGATTCAGATGGGATCATGGGCTGACAGATCCCTGATAATTCTATAAACATTCTTTCATTTTATTTTCATTTTTACTCTAATTTAACTTTACATTCATTGAAACATTTCTACTGCTGGGACCATAAGTATTTGTTGCTATATAGGGTGTCACACTGGGCTGGGAATCAGGATGATTAAGGAAGAATTGTAATGATTAGATTAAAGTAAAATATTCTCAAGATGACAATCTTTTATGATCATTACATTTCAGCTTTTTAAGAATTACCCACCTTATTGCATATTTTTCTCAAAATATTTGACATCTTGTTGCTTCGCTGCATCTTCTTAAATGAGCTTCAAGATAGGGATGTTACAAAATATTTTAATCATATTGGTCCCTTCAGATTTTACATAGGAAGAAATCCTTATATTTTTCCTTCCTACAATTTTTCCATTATAGATTGATACAATTCCCAGTATGACACCCTGTATTATACCTTACATAAAAATTTTGATGTTGACAATAATGATTGTTTTAAATGTTTATTTGGTCAAATGATAAAACCTTATTTTAGATCTATAAATAGTTTGGAGTAAACAGGGACACTGCTACTCACATGATCCCCTGTTCCAGCCAGATGAATGCAAATTGGCTTATGTTCATTTTTCCATCTCAAAGGTAATACCATTTGAAAATAGGCATCCTGTACTTCAGGTGGAACAAGGCCTTCAAGGTGCAGGGCAAAGGGGCTTTGAAATTTCCCTTCAATGATGTGACAGTCTACATATTTCTGAGACTATATCAAAAATACTTCTTTTAGTTGTTATTAGTCAAAAAGTTCTTAAGGGGCAGTGTAAAACCTTACATTGATTATCTGTATGGGATAGTCCTTTGGCACAAGATCACAACATGTTTGCCGGTTTGAAATTATTTTTCTAAACTGAAACAGCCTAAAATACCGTTCCTATAAATAAACGTTTAATAGTCGTTTAAAAATGATAAGAAGTTCACCTTTTCAGGTGTCCAGGGACACCCCAACCTTTCGTAAAAAATTTCGTTAACAGTAATTTTCTATATATAACGTCTAGCCGGCTTACGGGCATACTTATGGTACAAAAACACTAGAATTTCGTTTTAAACTACCTGTAATCGATTTACTTTAGACTTTCAGTAAAAATGATAACCTTAACCTTCTACGCGCCACACATTATCCACCAATCTCAAAATCATATCACATTAATGATTGTCAAACGTCAGTTTATGGTTCTTTCAAAAAACTTGTTTGCTCTAAATGTACCCAGTTAGTTCTGTAACGCATGATAGGTGTCATATTTTAAAAATAGTTATATATATGCAGGAAGTCGCATAAATTCGCGACGAATCAAAATATTCGCTACAGCGGCTACTCTTTCTAAGAAAAAAGTTCTACGTTCAATGAGCTCTGTAAAAATCGAAGTTTCCGAACAATCTGTAGTAGGACTGAGAGTGACGAGAGGGCGCCACTATCTATACTATTGATTTCCATAGTTCGGTTATAGCTTTTGACTTCTTCAAAGCCATCGTTCTCACCGCACCTGTACATGGTCGATATTCCCAGAACAAGAAGTATGCTACACTCTACGAGGACGATACAGCCACTTTATCCAAATATACATAAAAATGGTCGAACAAAGGAATCTGCAGCAAGCATTAGATGACCTACAGGAGTGGCTGGTAACTTATGGTAAATCCGACAAAGTACCAGGTAATGCTGACAGGGAGACGTCACAATATCGCAGATCCTCTTGAGGTCGATGGCATTGAAGGGCCGCTGCGAGATACAGTCCTTTATTTAGGGCCAGATGAAGGATTGACCTAAGGCCCTTATACAATGGCCGCCGCTACTAAGGCCAGGGACTTCACTACTCAACAGTAGAAGCCACCTGTCCGCAAAGGGGATTTTGCAGTTGATAAAGACCATCATGCGGCCAATCCGCACACACGGATCGACTGCACGGGGACATTCTACAAAAGCTTACCTTGCACGGATAGCTGCAAGGATTTATCTAGGAATGGCGGCAATGCTCATCAGCAACGAAGACGTTCGTTTCAATTTTCAATTTGCATTGGGAGTGTGTGGCGCCACCTATCGGCTAGCTCGAAAGGAATATTTTAAATTCCCAAAAATCCCCTTATGAGCGGTTTCAATTTTGCAAATCAAAAACTGGGAGATTTATTGACACCCTGTGGAATGAAAACGTGCAAGTTTTTTATCAGGTAAGTTTAATTAAATTGTGCACTTTTTTACCTACTAGCAGTCCAATTTGGGCCATTACTTCTGGGACACCCCGTATGTTGTTTAAATTTCAAGTCCCTTCCGATAAACCTGATACCTTTCCTAGACAAATCGTTGCTCTTGAACGTATAAAATTCTATTTTTGCAACTAGTTAAGGAATGTACATACTACGTATTTTAATTAACGAATCGAGAGGTATTTTTATGCCGCACTCCCACTAATTTCATCATTATTGTTAGCGATTAAATGCGGGAAAGAGTTGGCCGTTTCACTTCTCTGGATGGTCGGGTAGAAAGCCAAAAATGCCTTAGGAAATCAACCCTCGTACATCGTGCAAAAGCCAAATAATGCAATCGCTGGCCGACAGGTTATTTGTTTTACCTGCCGGATTGACTGGCGTTTCCCTTTTCTCCCGTTAATAAAAGGATCGCCCAATTTTTTCTGTCACACATGGCGATTCAGTTCATAAGTTTCCCTATAATTGTTACCTCCCAGAGGGTCTCCTCGACAGGTTCCGTAGCTCCGCGAGAAAGAGCCCATCGCTACACCCCCGATATGAGTTATAACAAGCTACTTGCTTGTTTACCGTACTCATAACTCAGCTATTCGCTTGTTTACCGCGCTCATAACGCAGCCACTCGCTAGTTTACCGCACACGCATCCTAAAATGTATCCACAGCCAAATGTCAGTGTTTTACAGGGTTGTACATCTCGATTCGTAAATAATTATCCGTTAAACTAAGTTGAAACATCATCGACGCACTTCTTTAACAAATAACCGCTTTTCGTCATCTAAATTTGGCGGAGTTGCGCACCATCGTCCCTTTTCCGGGCTGTCCCTTTAATTTATCAGTAGGTACACCTCGCCAGTGTCGTATAGGTGCCAGTGTGCCAGCGATGACAAGTTCTTAAAACTTAGCGATCGGTCTTTGGTAAGTGCCCTTTTGCCATTAATTCTTGGAAAAGGCCTATCGAGCACCCATTTGTACGTGCGATTGAGCGCCGCAGCCCGAATTTGCGGCGACACCTTTATATGTTGATTGGACTTCCGCGAATGAGCTTTTAAGGTTAACTTCCCAATAATTGTGTTACATATATATATGTAGCAGGGCAGTTTTCGAGATCGTCACTGGGACAGGGGGCTGTGCGAGTGATTCGAATGCTCGGGTGTACGAGACTTTGTCTGGAAATAAAATGAAAACTGATCGATATTGTTTATAAACCGCGGCTGAACCATTTTCCGTAGGAAATTGAAAGTGACCAAGTTCGCCTGCACTGAGCAGAATCCAAAAATACACGGACATTATTTATGCATGAACAGATGCACGTGTTCTACCTGTCCTCTTTCTATGCACTTGTTTGAGCATTCACCAGCTCTCTTCAAATCGTGTTTACAGTTTTTTAACCCCTTATTCTACTTTCCCTTGACGCTGAAGGGTTAATATTTGTCCTCCGCATGTTTATAGATTTTATACACGGGATTCAGTGTGCCCACCAAAAGCGAAACACTCGGTCGAAGCCCGGCGAAGCATTTTTTGCACGTAGAATTGTGAAAATCCGAATTATTTCTCTTAAATTCCTAGTCATATGTGGGGGTAGAACAGAAAGCGAAATGAACTCATGGGGGGGAAGGTAGCAGGGCAAATCTAATTAATTGCTAAGGCAACGGAGAACCGAAAAGAATTAGTATTTTTGGCTAGGCGTGTCTCGTGTCTGTCACTTATGTCTTAAAATGAAGGTTGCGCGACTGGCCATTTTTCTGACCAGTGGTCTTGCCGGTGTGGGAGGATTATTGATCCGTTTCGCCATGCTGCCACACGCACTTACATGCATATACGTACTATTTACTAAGTGGGCCTACTATGCCTATACCCTCTCGGTCAGCTTTGTCCAACAACAACGTCCCCTTGGCAATACGTACTCGTCGTGGTCAGTGAAGCAATAACAGCTAAAAGGGGGTGTTAAAGTACATTTATTCCAGCGTTTTCGTTACATTTCTGTTCCGATGAGCGATGAGAATTGGGTACGGTTTTGACTATATTTATGCGTAACGCGAGGCTTATGCGCAATATGCAACTCCAAAAAGTACCCACAAATGGGGCCCCTTAGCGATACGTACTCGTCGTGGTCAGGGAAGCGATAACGGCTAATTGGGGGGTTGAGATACATCGATTTCAACGTTTTCGTTACGTTTTTGTTCCGCTGAATGAGGATAATCACTAAATTTTTGACCGTAAAACGATTTTTATGTGTAACATGAATCTGAAAAAAGTGCCCACACGCAGGGTGCACGTACTAAGCAATGAAATTAGTTAATTTTCTGGTAAAAGGAGAAGTTTTGAGATTATATGGGATATAAGCAAGTAGGAAGCGGCTCGAACCTTCCCCAGGAACACCAACAAAAGTTTCCAACGAGGTCAAAACCAATTTTAATTAAACCTTTTAAAATTAAACAAAATTTAACGTTCATCGAACAAAAGGCGCTCAATTCTTTGCATAAAGATAATAATATTAAAATCCTTCCAGCAGAGAAAGGTAAAGCTCCCGTCATATTGGAGGAACTGGTTTTACCTGTGAGCAAGAAATTGAGGACCTTTTAAATGTTCGAAATTATACTAAATTAAATAAAGCCCCGACAGGAACATTAGAGGGACAAATTTATAACGCAATTTCCTGAAAATGTGTTCGTTAAGAAACTCATGTCATTAACACTGATAAACAAGTTAAGCCGTTGTTTGTACCTACAGCAACATGACACAAGTGGTGCCACCTATTGGCGCCTGAAAGTGATATTTTAAACAAATTTATCGCGTCCAAAAACTCCTCTAGGAGCAATTTCAAATCAGTAAATCAAAAATTATTATTTTTAATACGCTTTAATGGGCGTAAGTGTAGAAACTTTGGTAAATTGGAAGAGGAATTTCACCACCAATTCTGTTATTGTTTGGCCAATAGAGTGGAGGCCATTTTCAGAACTTCATTTAGTTGTTCTAGAGCGCAGAGTTTTGTTATCATTTTATTGTTTCTAATGTAATAATACGAATACGACTCGTTCGGTTTTAGCTTTCCCTGGTTTTGCAGAAAAAGAAAATTTGATAAATTTTAAGGATACCTGGTTTGAGTTGTTATCGCTGCACGTTGATGTTCCTTTTCCAACGCCCAATTTATTATTTTCATAATTAGAATTTATCCCTACTATATGTTGCATTTCGGTCCACCTTGTACATAAGTTGCCCGTTTTTCTTCCAACCTAAACAGATCGTAGAAAGGGCCACACTTATGCGGCTTTGAAGTCCCAACAAACCTACAATTGTATATGTTAAGGTTTTAAATTTACGAGTTAAGATGGTTAAGGGGTCGGCTTAGGGTAAGAACACTTTAGACCATCATTGATCATTTCTTCTCATTCACGAGCTGGAAAACGGGTAATTTTTAAGATGAAACTCTAATATTGTCGAAAACAATAAAATCCATCAGTTTTGGCGAAATTCTGCTGATTGAATCGAAGTTTTTCAGCTCGTACTAAATAAACCAGAAAAAAAAATTGTCCAGGGCCGGCAAGACAATGACTCGATTTTTTTTTATTGTCGAAACTCCCATATCCCTTATGAAGGTTTTCTATTTCTCTGCCGATAAGCTTTCAATAAAAGTGACCTACAAAAAAAGCTGCCGTGTAGTCAGTGGGCCAATGTTTACACTTTCATGCAGGTCAGGGTAGAGCTCGTCGAATCACACGTGAATATATGGGCCTACCGACTAATCGAGTAATGAAGGGGGATTTTTTTTGTGCGTGTACCCAGTTTTTTTTTTCTTTTTTTATAGGGTATGAGTAATATGTAGGATTATAACTACGAGACAATTTCCATAGAAATTATTTCTATGGAAATCAACTTGATATGAAAGTTAACAGTAAATTTCCTTTTGCTTGTTTTCGTTCTTTAATTGGGAGGCTACAGATATTTTCGGTCAATTCTTTGACGCTTTTTAATTTTTTTGAATTTAGTTAATTCCTTACATTATAGGGGCAACAGACATCCTTTGGTTAATTTAGGGCTTATGTTGGTGCCTTAAAAAACGTCTCTGAATATAACTCGAGAGAGCGAAGAGATCTCTTCTCGCCCTTCTTTTCAAATATAACGTCCCTGGATAGTTCTAGATCTCTTTTATTTAGGAGTTTTTTGTCCGCAAAGATCAGACATTAGTGTCAATGGTCAGTGTCAGTGCGTCAGGGGTCCTTGTACTCGTGGGTGGTTCGTAGCGTCATGGAATGATTATCATGTGCCTGGAGAAACACGGAAGACCACAACCCCATTTGGTGGTATGATTCCGCTTCCACTAAGATCATATCACCATCAGGTGGCATTTATCAAAATGTATTTTTTTTAAGTTAAAAAAATTGTATACAAAGATGGAAATTTTGACTGCCCATGAGCCTTTACTGCTTTGTTTAGGACCTATTTTATTGTCATTGTTAGCCTGAGTAGTTAATACATAGTTATATTTAATCTCTTAAAAACACATTTACAAATTTATTTAAAATTCGTTATTGCATACATGAAGCCCATCAGCCTTTTTAATTGTCTTGTGTCAACACAGGTGGTTTATTACTGACATGCAGCAACTCCCTTATCTCTTTTATCAAAAATAAAATCGATTTTTATGTACAAATAAACGAGGATCGACTGGATGGCGCTAGTCATGAATAATTTTTATAACTTTATACAATTATATTCATGTGGCTCCGATCAAGGGCTCATCTATGTTATTATTCTATAACATTAGGGACAAATAGGCTAGTCATTCTAATCATCCCCTGCTCGCACGGGTTAAATAACCAGTTCACAGATTCTTTACAAAAATAGTGTGGTAATATATGTAACTAAATATACGCGTGTATTTTCATGTATTGAAGAGAACGTAAGTACTTAACGCTTATGAGATTTTTCTTTTATTTCGGGATGGTAATGGCTACTTTGCTGCACTGCTAGCAGCTTGGTTATTACCTTACTGCTATTGTTATTTTTTCTCCGGTGTACTGGGTCCGAGTGATCAATACACCTCTTTACCGAAACAGTAATTTATACGGACCTATAATCTAGAAGATGTGAATCTCACAATCTTACCATTCACAAACGTGGGGGTAAAATTTACGTGTCTTTTTGACATATGACTTGACACAGTTACATGTGTTAAGTCATATGTCAATTTTTTTCCAAATGACACGTTTTGTATATTTTTTGAACTTTTGATTTTCCGTACTTCCATTTATATGTATCCAGAGTTGGGTTGGTTTTGTTTTTTATGGGGTGGCTAATAAAAAAGTATATAATTATTTTATTAAAATCACGTTAAAAATATCGAAAATAACCAATAACAAGACATATTTTAAGCAGGCCGTGATGTGTAATTCCAGGACCGGCTGCAAACTTTTTTGTCTGTAGTGTTTAAATTAATTATATTCTTAACCACAAGCTGTTTTTGCATTAACTCGGAAGTTGTATATTTTCTAATTCCTAAGCTGTTGATTGGACAGGAAAATTTGAAAAGTCTTGTATTTGGCAATAAATTCTTATTAGTCAATGAAATATCACAGTGGAAGCAAATTGACTCACGTCTCACGAAATTCGCTACAAGTCAGGCCTGATATTCTTGGTTCCTATGTTTTACAGTTTACCCTTATATTGGGTTATATTTCCTGTGGGAAACGTAAATCGAATTTGAGATTCAATACGAAGGAAGACAATTGATAAATTTTGTTTTCTAATTCGATCTTTTAACAGTTTTCTCGACCTTTTTTTAAAACAGTTTAACAAAACCTCAACAGCGTTATTCTTTTTAGACGACGTTTATACGACCATAATTCAGCTAATACTTGACCTTTCTTTGCTTTTTTCTAGTTTTTGAAGTTACGCATTAAATTTTCGACCATTTCACGGAGCTTTTAGTCTCTTGCGTTTCACGAAGCCTAAAAAAGGGCAAATTTATTTTGTTATTTGAAAGCATAAGTTAAACTAATGTAATTATTTGATATCCATATCTCCACCATATTTAAATTCTGTTGGCATGCCACAAATGAATCTAATTATTAAATTACAACAAGCGAATAACTGCATGGATAAATAGTGATAACAGCTAACTAAAATCGATAATATGAAAGTTGATAAAAGATAACAGTTTATTGTTTATATAAATTTAAACCAATCAAGAGGCTGTTTATCGGAGGGTTTGCGCATGCGGAGGTTAGTTTTTGCGTTTGTTATGCTGAAAAATATAACACGAAGCTTTGATAGCATATGCTAACATAAGAATTTATATGATATTTATAATGCTGAATTTATGTTTGCGGTTCTTATCGTTTACGTACCCACGGGGGAAATGGCATTAAAATCTGGATATATTCATTGGACTGTTTATTTGTTCGTTGAACGTGGTTTATATCATTTTTATCAATGGAAAATACTCGTTTAATGACAAAACATTAACCTACAAAGTTCCCCAAATCAATAAATTACATATTAAAAATTTGGTAGCTAAAGAAAAACACAGAAGCTCAAAGGTCTTTTGTCTAGGGAAGTTTGATTACGTGTCCACCCCATGTTGACCTAAAAATAATCTAAATTTTCTAATTCAAACGTTCATTTCTTCCGGAATCCTAATGGCAGAAAACAAGGGATTACTTTGGAATAGTCATTAATAAAATTATTTATAAGTCAGTTAGGTTTTACAAAAGTCATTTATGGCGTATTGCCTATTTACGGCATTAAAAATTTAGAAGTTATATTACGTCCAGGAAAGTTGTTCATCGATTAATTTCTCATTAAAAAATAACTTTAAAGGGGAGAGAATTTTTTAAAATTTTGGCTGCGTGTATTTGTTTAGGCCAAGGCTCTTACACTGCGTTAAGGAGTAAAATAACAATTGGACTTACGTCTGTTGTAGGAGGAGGCCAGTAGCTCTTCTAATGTCTAAATATTCATATATGGAGATATCGGCTATTGAAGTTGGACAATAGTTAAAAAGTAGGTAGCTCCCCTCCTTTTGAAAATTTCCAGAAAAGTCATATTAACTTTTTTTAATTAAAACTAAAGATCTTCTGGTCTCCCCCTCTAAGAAGACTATGTGTCATGCCATTTTTGCCAAGTTTCTTAACCAAGAAATTGAAAAAACAATATTTTACGAAAATAGTGCTTTCTAAAGCATGTGATATGAACTAGTGAACTCAGGCAAAATCTTCGATTAATTAAGTGTAAAATGCCCTTTCAAGCGAGTCCAAGTTGATTGAATTTGGATGGACAGTATGAGAGATACAGCAATTTGAGAAAACAGATTTTTCACCGGCTTCCCCCGTTGTTATTATCCGGTCCAAAAAACTCAAAGGACAAGATCGACTCAAAAATTAATGAAAGTTTTATTAAAAAAAAATGATTAAAGTGCCGGAAACATTCAGTCGATTGAAAAAAATGAAACTTTAGTAATTTTTTTCTGTTTTTGTATGTAAACGTTCTTTTAAAGCAAACAACCCCTTTTAATTGGTCAGATTGTATATAATATAATTTTTGCAGTTTTGGCACAAAAATGTCATAGGAAAATCTGTAATTTATCTGAGGCATAACTCCGGCCTAGCAACACCCAATATTAAGGCCTTGGCCGAAACGTGTTCTTCCTCAAATTAAACTGATAAACCCCGCAAATTCGCCGTTTTCTTTGAAAATTAAGTTTGAAGATTGCACCAGGGGTGGGTAAAGTAGTGGGGGTATATTTCGTTGCTTAGAATTAGGAGGGGAGGGAGGGTAGTTTACGACTATGGGATTTCGTTTGCCGACCCTCTTATTGATACTGTGCGTGCTGACCGCCGAAAAGAGCACACGCATAATACCTGTGCGTATGGGGTATTTCCGAGATATGTCGTGAAATAGACTTAAAACTCGGTGAGTTAATAACTGTGACTTATATTGCAGGTTAGTGAGTTTTTGATATAAAACCGTCAAATGTTTTTAATTTATTTTGTTTGTTGTTAACAAATTTAAAAAAAATTTAACGGGGTCATGTATGGAGAGTGTGCTGGACAAGAACGTTCTGAATGGGTGCCTATCCATCTTCCAGGAAATCCAGGATTAAAAACCAAACATTGCGTAAATTACTAATTGCGAAATTGAAAACAAGTAATACGTCATCATATTTCCTTACTTTGCTATCACTAATCTCGGATCTTTTGAAAGTTCTTCTAAACTTACCTTAAAGGTGCGAAGTAGCGACGACTGTCATGTAATAAATTGTAAGTTGCTGAGTTGCTGATTAGTAACTGTCAGTACTTTCAGTTCAGATATTTATAAAACCCCAATTTCGTATTCTGTCCAAGTTCCTATGCCTCAATCCGCGGCATTTTAATGGTTTCGCAAATAACATATAAAAAGACTTAGTTGTCTTTCTTTTATGCAGTATGGTCCAGATATTGGAATTTGGGAAACTGTAGAGATACAGAGACAGTTATATACATAGAATTTTCAACAATTTTATGAGAAAATTATCTCTGATTTACAGCTTGCTTTAGATTTTGCCTTTTTGTCGCAAAATGGGAAAATGTTTCGCAAAATGGAAACATTACATTTTTAACTTTGCTAAATAATTTGGCGCACTTTTTTAATCCGGGAAGTGATTCTAATGGAATATTTATAGAGTTCTCATAATCTTCGTATTTTACCGTACGCAAAAATCCCTAGATGTAAAGTCAGGCTTCCGTGCAGGCTAAAGTATCTAGAGCCCATAATACTTGGAAAAATTCGTTTAAATGGTTGTACCTGTCGGCTTGGTGATATTTTTTTACTTTAACCTTGTTCCCCTGAAGATTATGACAAATAATCAGTGGTGTCAGATCTGAAGTACAAACTTTGGTTTAAATATTGGCTATGCATTTCGGCCTGCGTTTAATTTTTTGGATTCCCGCCGATTATGAATTTGATTGATTAATGTTTGCACTCGTTGTGCAGCCTTCTCGTAGTTAACGCAAGCACTCAAAATAGCTGTCTCAATCAATCTCAATGTATATAGTGCAAGGAGGTCAGATAGATTAGAAGGTCACTGTCCCTTGGACCTCCGGCATCCCCTAGTCAAATGAGGTTTTTCCAAAAGTCTGTTTCAGATCATCATTAAATTTTTGTTGGATGTTTCGGTAGTTTACTGGGGGAGCTGCAACTCGAAAAGGAATCATTCTAGCTCCGAGTAATGCTACTAAAGTTTAGTACAAGGCTGCGTTAATGCGGCCGAATTGGATATACGTACATACGACTATTTAATTCTGGTTTGCATGAAGCGATTCAATTAAACCGTGAAGTCCCCACATTCTATGGGGGCATACTGCAGAAAACATTTAGAGATTATTCCCCGTCCCTATTTATCTCCAATGTATGCTTTTCTAAGGCCTATTCATTCCCGTTAATAATTAAAAACAGTATAGTTATTGGTTTCCCCTACGAAGTCATATAAATGGATCTAATGGTAAATACCTCCTAGAGTTAATAAAAATTTCTATTATTGCCGCCCTCGCAGATGCATTTTTCACTCAACTCAGTCTTATTTACTGACGTTCGAATATTGAAGAAAACCAGTGACGTCCCCTAAAATTTGTGAAAGATAAAAGAAAAAGTGGAGGGGAATAGCGAAGAAAAAAAATGGAAGATAAAGTGAATGATTATCAATAAAATGCTCGCAAAAAGGTTGTAAAAAATGTCATTTTTTAATTTTTTTATTGATTTAATCAAATTCTGCACGCTTATGGAGTTTTTTTATATCATCATTTGATTTTTAAAACCAAAAGATTTGATGCGTCACTGCTTCTTTGTAAAATATTAATCAGTTCCGGATTCTTCGTTGAATTTGAAACCAAGAAAGGTCTTCAGATAGTTGAAAATTGGATATTTTTCAAATTCCAAATGGCGATCTAGGAAACGCGTGTTAGCAATTGCTTTAAAAGTGTCTTAAATCGATCGTCTCGATGCATTCTACAACCCTACACAAATCACCTTGCGAAATCGCTTACGGTTTCTGAGATATCGGGTCACTTTGCTACTTACTTTTTGCCATTTTGAAAGAGCCAGGAATGGAGGTTGCGGATAAGGCTTTTTCAAAATTTTTCCGAATTTTATACTGGTTATTCGGTATAAAATGAGGCCTTTGACTTCGAAAAACTGAATCTATAAGCTAATATATTCGTCCCCCTCAAACTTCACTTAAACGACACGCATATAAATCACATCAAATCCTTGAAATTTGTATATTTAAATTTTATCATGTAATTTGCGGTTTTACTGTAGTTTGTCCAGAGGTTAAATTTTTATTTAAAAAAATAAAAAATGGGAACCTACTGCTTATAAAGGCGACAATCAGCTGAAATATTAATATCGGAAGCGAGTGACCAATTCCTCCCTCCGATATTTACTTGTTTTGGTCATTATTTCCCATATTATTCCTCCGCTCTCCCGACGCCGACGCCGACGCTGCAAAATCGTGCGGCATTTTCTATAAATGAGGGTCCATCGAATGATTCATTCTTCCTTGCAATAGACCACCGTCGCAAATGTTTAATGAATGGCCAAGACAGACTTTTCCTTTTAATGACTTGTTACAGAAATGTGTATCCCGTTTTGCCCTGTTTTATGTAACATAACGAATAAACGATAAAAAAATTAACGAATAAACGTTTTAATAGCGCATAGATAGCTTATGAAATAAGTCTTCTCTATTGATTGGAACATGTGTATTAATGACCTTCTTAAACGCACTGCGGTCGGTTTAGTAAAGACAAAGAGAGTAAAGAGGGAGAGAGATAATCAGTCAATTTTCATACTAAAACCAAGAGTGATGGCGAAAAGAAAGTCAAAACTTGAGCGACGCCCATTTGATCCTGTTCTTATTGTGCTCATCTTCACACTTTAGACTTGTTTTCACATTGATGATCCTTCTCCATTTTTTCACTTCAAGCTCTTCCTATTTGAAGTAGATTCAGCCTTATTTCCTATATTTTTTATGCCACTTTTTTTGTCCCTGAATATAAAACCGTTTCCACACCCAACAGTCACAGTCGATGTGGAAATAACGGTTATTGTTGGCGGAATGGCCATACACTTTCCATCATTTCCATTCTTGATCCAGTTTTTCTGGGTTCTCCACGATTGGTCTGCCATCTTCAAATGGATTGATGGCATTATATGTTACATTATTGATTCTGGTATCACATTTGTGCATTAAATTGCCTAGCGTGGCAACAGTGACGTTTATTTTTGAATTCCATTAACGACAATAATGGAGAAATCATATAATATTAGATTATTATTCTGCTTACTATTTGTACAGCCCAATATGGTCCTTGGTGTGCCCTTTTGTTCATAGACACCGTAGTTTACTTAGCACGCAAGTCACTGGTCAAGAGTAACCGAAAATGTCCAAAGGCCGAGTTGCGTGAAAGTTTTAATTTTTCTGTTGTCAATTTAAAATAAGAGTTTCTCTGCACTCTTGTGATGTCAAAATTTAATCGAAATAGAGCTCTTGCAAAAGGTTTTTTCAAGTTTGCTCGTTGGTGTTTGGCAGTATCCATATTGTCATCCATACTGTCAAATCAGATATGTTGACGTATTTGCTGATTCTAGAACAGAGATAGTTTCGTTGACCTTTCGCAATTTTACACTCAGTAATCGAGTAATTTGGGGCTATGTGGGGTTACTTTCATCGCATAAAAAAGTGGATTTTCTCCTTTTAGAGTAATTTTTACACAGTGTCTTTGAAAAGGATGGCTGCAGGTAGACATTCTCTAGATGTCTCAAGTGCAATTTTCCAAATTTCTTACAGGTTACGCGGGGGACATTGAATGGTCACGACGGCAACATTGCCAGATTAACAGGTATTTTTCCAGAATGTTGTTATTTCAAATGAGGCAGATGCCCAAGACATTATTACATTTATTGTTGCTGCGGATTAATCCTTATTATTGTTATGTGCGCCACTGTCCTGAATTTGAGCCCTTCTACTTTCCACGTTCGATTCGGAAGTTGAGACTCGACCATCAGTTTTTGCTTGGCCCCGAAACCTTCGATGCGATGATTCACAGTTATTTGAACACTTGACAATCGAATTGTTTCCAACCATCGCGACGACGATCCAGAGCCACCTTCGGCAAAAATATCGAAATAATCCAACGTTTAGGGGCGATACACAAAACCGTAGTTATTAGTGAAATATGCCGGTTTATCGACTTTCCTGATAAAACGTACAGGACGTTGCGTTTCAAACAGCCATGGGAACGTTCTCTAGTAAAGTAAACTACTCTCAACCTTCATTTACGAGCTACAATAATCGCTTACCTTATAGTTAGCTAATCACTCGATTTTACCATAATTCACGAGTAATCTGATCGGTTTCTTTAATCTTTCAGGGACCTATACGAAAATTGCATGTCGCCTACAAGGGAAAACCATGACATCTGTCACAATACCTTCAAGTACTGGATTACTCCAGCATGGAGGTTACCCTTCGACGAGGGAGCAAATATCAAACAGTACATCAAATTTTCAACAATCTAGAAACTCCAAACGATGTCGCAATATCCCTTCGGCTTCAGAATCATCAAAGAAACGCAGAAAACAATCTACTCCCATTAGAATCTTCAATTCCGAACCAGGGTTGACAGAGGCGTTCAGTTCCAACTCGTCCTATTTGGATGGAAAAACCGTAGAATCCTTCGATAATATTGAATTGCGATGCCCCTCATGCAGCTTAACGTTCGAATCCGAAGAGCAGCTGGATAAACATAACATTTGCGAACATCGACATGTCAAGCCGAAAAAGGAACTGGAAGATGATCTGGGAACCAGCACTCCTTCAACGTCATTTGAAGATTCACCTTTATGCCTGACGCTACAGAAATCTGATATGCAATGGACAGATGAGCTGCGAAATAAAGACTGGCTACAGAACAACCTGCATACCATGTCCTTGAACTCTACAAATCCCGTATTCATGGCCATGTCTCAATACGGCCAGGCTGAGAACATACAAATTAAGCCAATCCGGATCTTCAACTTGGATGCCTATTGTGGACTGTGCAATAAGGAGTTTTGTAATAAGTACTTTCTCAAAACCCACAAAGCCAATAAACACGGTATTTACAGTGATGTATCGAGTAACGAGCAACTTCCATCTAGTGGAAACAATCCATCCTACGTAAGCAACGTGAATTTGAAGCCACTAGGCGCCGTACAGAGCCCTGAAGTAACTGTAAAGACCGATAATAAATCTATAAGTTTATTGAATCCCTACAGTGTGGCCTTTCCGTGTGGATTCACGAACAAACCCAAACAATCCGTGCCGGCTTATCCAGACAGCGAATTTAACGATGTCCAGAATCGGGTTTCAACTTCGACATCTAATGGCCCATCATCATCCAGCGAGAGCGACAAAGTAACTGCTGAAGACCAAATGGCCGAAGTGTGCGGCAGCCACAGTAACGTTCAAACCGAAACTACCTCAATCAAAAACGAATCAGACGACAACCTCTTATTTTATGATTCTGTGAAGATGTCACCAAGTCAGTCCAGCCGAGAACTTGATCTGACCAGTCGCCTTAGGAGAATAGGCGTCATGAATCCCAAAGCCTTTTGCGAAATGTGCAACAAAGAGTATTGCAACAAATATTTTCTGCGCACGCATAAGATGAAACGCCATGGAATCTACATTGCCGAGGAAAAGGATCAAAAATCGGAAGGTTCGAACAACCACTCGTGGTCCTTCACCACGCAAACTAGTCCCTTAAATCTGATCGTGACCGAGCAGCAACAAATGAGCGATCGAAAAACTACGTCACCTAGCGAAATCAGTTGCGACATGTGCGGGATTAAGTTCCAAAACAGCAGCTTGGCTCAGTTGCACAATAGCACAGTACACAGAAGAATGTCCCCAAAGGAGTTTGAAGGCAGTCTAGAAGCTGGCACTAGGTTGGTTCAGCATAGTTCGGAGGTCAGCGAAGAGCAAATGAAAAATGACGAGAGATGCATAACCGCAACACCAGAGAAGTCTCTAAATCCTGAAACCATTAGCGAAGACTTGCAGAAGCTGCAGACCATGATCCTTCAACTAAATGACATTGATGTCTCTAGGGTTGCAACCAATTGCAACCTTTGCAATAAAAGATTCGAAAATCGCTTTTTTCTGCATGCTCACATGGTGGCTGAGCATGGGCTGCTTCTGGAAGACACTGCGGATTTCGAAAAAGGAGCCGACTCTGAGAACAGCAACAACAACACTCTATGCGACCTGTGCGGAAAGGACTTCCAGAATGGCGAGGAGATGAAGAAGCACATTCTGGAAATCCATTCCACTGCCACTGCAACTCCTGAAGGCTCCAAGGAGGAATGTGCTGGTGCCGAGCTTATGACAGATAAATCCACTAGCAAACTGTTTATGCCGAATAGCAATGTACCAGAAAGACGCTTATCAGTCAACGTAACTCCCACTAGCAGTTACTGCGAGATATGCAACAAGGAACTCTGCAACAAGTACTTTATGAAAACCCACATGCAGAGAATGCACGGCATTGAGATCGAAAGCGGGGCTCAAATCGGCGGAGTCGTTTGCGACATTTGCAACAAGGAGCTTTGCAGCAAATATTTTCTTCGCGTTCACAAGCACAACACCCATGGCATCGTTGAGTATGGCGCCAGCATTATCCAGCCGAAAAAACCAGAGGAAGCTGCTCCTCATCCACGTACTTCTACTCCAGAACCTGAACCCATGAATCCTAAGCCTGGAGATCTCGCTGACTTAAGCCAACGCTATTTTACTCATTTCACGGAAGTGTGTCCCATCTGCAGCAGAAGATTTCGCAGCACGAAATGGCTGAAAGCCCACCTGATCAGCGACCACGGTCAAACGGGCCTCGAGAAATGGTCCGAGTTGGAGCAGCTGCACCAATCATTTGGCCACAATCAAAAGCAAAGCAAACCTATAAAAATAGAGCGCGCAAGCCCCAGCCCGAAAACCCCTAATGGAAGCAGCGACTTGGCCTCAAAGTCGTTTGGAATTCAAAACGTGCTCTCTACAGTTTTTGATGAAATCAACGCAAAGCCCTACCAATGTTCTTTTTGCACGTTCTCTTCCCCGTTGCTACCAATGCTGTTCATCCACGAGAGAACTCATTCCATCAACGAAAACAGCCCGTTCAAGTGCCCTATTTGCCCCCAATCATTCCTGGAAAGAGATTTGTTTCAACGCCACCTGTACAACCACCAACCAGTATTACCATTTCATCCATCCTTTAACGGTCACACAGACGCAAATCAGGATCAACAAACTCAGGATAACTCAGAAGATGGCCATAAAGAGGGCGCCACAGTAGAAGAAGAACCGGACACCCCAAAGAAGAATTCTTCAAAGTTCGAACTGCCACTGGAGGTAAGTCAATCGCTTCAAAATGCCGCAAGAAAAGCCCAACTTCCAGCCACTTATGCCTTACCACAAGCCAACAGAGATTTGCAGAATGACGAAAATTCTTCAGAATTGCCCGGGTATGTAATGCAAGCTTTTTTACTGGAAGATTCTGCGTCTGATCGCAGAGTGGTGCCATCAGTAGTTTTTCTACCAATGCTCCAAAGACAACCTGCACCCTTAACCGTTACTTTTACCCTTACGCCGGCCTAACTAAAACCCTCAGGTCGGGTTTCATTTTCCACGGTTCGCTTAATCAAACAAGATTTTGTGTTGGATTTTGTGCTCGATTTGCGGTTAATATTTCACGACATAGAATTTCGTGCTATGGTGATGGAACTTCCAGGGAAGGTATTGCTATTTTATTACTATTAGCGATTAAATGAGCTCTCAAGAGGATTCTTTAATTGCGATCTGAATATCGTGTATTACTCACACTCCCAATATGTTCCTATACATGTGCCTGTACAAAAATTATATAAATTGCTGTAATTAGAGCAGCTCAGGTTAGTTCAGGTTAGCGCATGTTACTACCAGTCCAGGTTAGCTCGGGTTACTTACAAAGCACAAAATTTTAGGATTCTTCAATTGAAGAATGATATTTTGGGTATTTTTCAGTTGCTGACGATTTGTTCGAGTCGTAAACTCCAGCTACCCCAGATGGGTTATATGGGATGAGAAGAGAAAATGGCACGATTCCTCAGTGTAAAAGTTGCGCGTTTGGATTTTAAAAATTTATCTTGAATTTTACGAATTTTTTTCGTTTGTTTTTGCCCATTTTTGTTGATTTTTTTTTATTTCACAAATTTTGAATTTGAATTTAAAGGATTAAAAGTGATTTCTTTTAAGTTTTTGAAGTCAAATTCCGACAGTTAAATGCCGCGAAATACTTTTTTTTCCATCTTTAACGCATTTAATGCAACAAAATCATTTTTTAACTAAAAATTGAAGGAGAATGACGAAACCTCCGAAAAATTCGGTCTGAAATTATTTGGTTTCGCAAGCCAACATCGAGGGTGTTACCGCATTTTCGGGGTTCGACAAATTCTTGCAGGTTCCCTTTACCAAAGCAACACTAATAACACAATTACTTCGCAGAGTAATATTTCAGTGCTTCACTGTAATGGTCATTAAAAAATACCTCGCAGTAGGCGATGAACCGTGGTAAACGTGGGTCGTTAATTAAGCCATTTACTATCGCTATAAAACATCTGGCGATCGACAGTAGATATTAAATGAATTTATCCAAGACATGCATCTGATATTCCAACGCCTACTTGATTTTTTTTTAATGATCCTGGTTTACTTGAAACTATTTACAACGCTTTAACGCGTTTTGCATAGCGTCGTCCCGTAGGGGGTGGAATCTAAAAAAAAAACACTGAGGCTTTTAAATTTTTAATGTATTTTAATTGGTTTTATTTTTTAATATTCTTATCTTCTCTTATCTTATTCGAAAAAAAAACCGACAAAATCCGCTAAATTGAATCAAAATTCATACACATTAGATTAGCCTAAATTTCAAATTCAATCACCCCATTACTCTAAAATTTAAAAACAGCCTGGGCATTAAACCTCGTTCTTTGATTATCCCAATACGGCCCGGGGGGCAATACGATTAGACGTGAAACTGACTAAAAAACTATCCATAAACTTTCCCATATTAACCCGTTGGTGAAATCACCAAAAAAACGTGTCCAACACGCAAAAATCTTGTTTGGTCGGGTAAGATATGCACATTTTTCGTTCCTATGAAAGAATCGATGGCCATTCCACGTCACCTGTGATTTATATTATTTTAATTTTAACCAGTATTTATCATATAATCATAAAGTATAGTATAAAGTAAGCTGATTCCTATATTTGCAAAATTATGCCTCGTATATTACGAGGAACAAATCAGCACATATTTTTATGCAAATACAGAAAGACTGAGTGAAATTTTATATATGATCTGTTGATTTTCACTTAAAATATATCGAGAGGTAATGTTTTGTACGATAGAAAGCTTTAGGTGATGTTTAAAGAAGTTCCTATTTTATATCTCGATATATAATACTATATTAGTTCGCAAAATGTATGTATGAATTAAGTTCTAGACGTAGTTTGCTCAACAGCCAGATAAAAAGTCACTAGTTCATCATTCTGATTTAAACGTAGTTTATGTAAGAGACAGATTTCTGAGAAGTTTCATCTCCGGCTTAGATATTTTTCAAGTGCCATTTGGGGGCCAAACGGAGCAGGTGTGAAACATCTTTCGTGTGCCATTCGCCCCCCAAATGGGTGATAGGTGAGTAGTGAATATTTCTCAAGCTACTTATTGCATACGTTGATTCCAATCTTATTATCGGACGAATATCTAAATATTCTAAATCAAGTGTTTTAAAATGTTGCGACGATGCATAGTCAAATTTTGCAGTTCATTTAAATCCACTGAGGCAAATAATGCTAGAATCTGTTCAACTGGAACTCTAAAGCGTCAATAATTTGCCTCGCTAGTCGTTCAAGTAAAAAAAAATTCCCTGCAACTGCGGTGGACTTTATGAGGTAACGTTCGAACTCATCTTCTCCATTTTTCGAGGTTGATTGAAGCGGGAACGTGGGATCCCGACGTATTTATACATTCCTGCCTAAGAGGCGTGGCGAGGCATTTGCGCGCACGGCGCTTGACGTAACGCAAACAATTTCCTCCTTCCTGTTTTTACGCTCAGGCTCTCTATGAGCTCTTCAGCAACCTTTGGGTAGCATTGGGAAGGTTTCTCAAAAATATTCTAAAGACCGTTCGAGACTACTTCGTCCGCTACAGCCTATTTTCCTATATTAATAACTAAAATTAACCTAAAGGTAAGTTCTTGTTCTGGAAGCGTAGGATACGTCACGCTGCCTGGAAAATGTCCTCAATGGTATTTGGATCGGTAGTGATAGCCGTTACCGGTCTTATAAAACGATGCTCCGCATTTAATGATTAGGATAATATCGCGTATCAAATGATAATGACACTTCATTTTAGGTTGTTACGAGAAGACCATAAAAAGCTAATTTTTTGAAAATACATAGAATTATTTTAGAGTCCTTTGTTAGGGCTTTTGTGGTCAAATTGCTGAGTTAGCGTAAAGGGGAGACTTTAAAAACGCGCCACTTGTCAAATTTGAGCTCAAGAATTTTTGTAGAACAGAGCATAACATCGTCTTGGGAGTGACTTTCCCATGCTATGTGGGGCGCCAAAAAACATGAGTGTCCACTCCGGTATTGGGCATTAAAATTGTCATTATATGACGTATATATGAGTCAAAAAATTAGGAAGACAAAATTTTGAAGAAACCTCGGGAATTAGGAAATTGTGTGTGTAAACTTTACAACGTTTTAATTTCTTTTCTTGGGGAAGATGGGGAGGGGGGGGGCATATCGTACAGACTGCAGATCTTCCGCCCATTTCGTGGGGTTAAAAATATAATAGATTTGGCTCCGATGGCTAAAAACGGGAAAAATCATGATGGAATTTTTCCTTTTGGTTCTGATAGAGCGTTTGAGGACTTTTTATGATTATCATGATTCCATATAATTTGTGAAACTCTGCTTGTATCGAATAAGACAACGTGTAAATATAGGTTGGACCTAAGATTTTTGTAAACCAATGGCGACAATTTCGGCAGTCTGGTATAGAGGGACAGGCCCGGACTTAAGTAATTTGTTTCTTGTTGGTTTTAAATGAATGTAATTTTTACCATGACATTTAAATTAATGATTTTCTAGAAAAAATAATAATTAATGTGAAATTAAAAAAAAACCAAAATTATCCATTTTCAGCAACTATTTCAGTCGTTTCCACCACAAACATAGAAAAACCTTAAATGTCATAATTTATATAAATGTAAATTCTAATATTGGAACTGACAGCTTGGTGACGACTGCTAAATTATTAAATTGCTCATGCTTATCTCAACCAGACACAATCAGTCTAATTGCACCAGTCAGGACTATCATTTCAGAAAGAGCTTTTTCCTCGATTTGTTCTTCATTGTTCTGCATGCTTTATGTGATTATTTTATAATGTGTGAAACTGCGCATGTTTCGACTGATACAACACGTAAATATACATCGGACCTAAAATTTTTGTAAACCAATGGTGACAATTTTTCACGTCTTCTATAGGAAGACAGGCCCGGACTGAATATGGTTGGTTTGAATGGTTCTTTTTTTAATGCTTTTAAAGGAACATTATTCAATTACTCAGGGTTATCTGCAACAGATACAATCAGTCTAATAACACCAGTCCAGTTAGTCAGAAGTCCTTTTAACAAGTTCCTAACTGGAGTATGTAGAGAATAAGGGAATTATTATCACTTTTGACGCGTGTTTACAAATTTGGTGTAACGCGGTTTTTATATAATATTTGGTCAAGATTTTGGATAAGATATTAACGGATATAGTTGAAAAGGGCATCAATGATAAATATTACTTAGTATCAAAAGCCCTGTTTTCAACAATGAGCTGTACAAACTATATAATTTAAACAGGAATCTTCGATCATTTACCTCCCTGGTACGATTTAAGTCATTAATTAATACCGTTGGCAAAATCATAAATAATTAAAAAGTTATGTTCGATTCGTCATTGAGGTTACGTGCCTAGAAAATGTAGGAAAAGAGAGACTTTTAAATTGTTTTTGATTTCTTTAAGGGTACACCAGTTAAATCACTGAAACAGGCACTAATCGCAATGAAAATGCATTATCAATTAAATCGTCTCGTGGACTCGATTAAAGTCAGTTTCCCACGGTATCTGGATCGACGGACGAAGTTCAATTCAGTATAAATTTTCTTTTAACTAACTTTTGCAATATAGAGCAGTCAAGGCCGTAATAATATTAATTACTTTCAATTATTTTTCTTAGGCATCAAAAACCAAATAATTTCTGATTTAATGTGGTCTGCACTTCTGAGGTTTCATATTATTTGTACGTTTTCGCAAAGCGATAAAAACTGCAGGGTCACGGGGCTCGACCATTCATTCTTACATGAAATAAAGATACAGGGTTAATAAGAAAACGGTTTAATCAAATCTCAGGTCAAGGGTAAACGCGGACCTAGGAAAAATCAAAGGCAGAACTGAACAGATTTTATTGGTATTATAAATAGTAACAGAATCAGCTGACTGAATAGTTTCAGCAGTTAAGCGCATGCCCTATTTATTTGCTCAGCAACCAGAACACTTGCGTAGTTCGCAGTCTCCGTAGCGCCATTGTCTTTTTCCGCGATTTGGCGCAGTCTAGCGTGGCCACTCTCTTAGAGATTTTTTCCATTTTTTCAGTGTCTCCCTTTTTCAGCAGTTTTTACTTGAAACTAAAAATTAATTTTTCACAGATTTTGGTGCTAATCTACGCGAAAATCAAAATTAATCTTAAGTCTTATACGTTTAATTAGTTTATTGAACATTGTTTTTTAAACTTTAGTCAGTTAAGGTTTTGTATGGGTGATTACCCATATGAAAACAGCCAATATCTGAATTTAAAATTGCGGATGTGGCCGAAGGTCACATCCTTAGAATGTAATATTAACGTCACCAGATGCATAAAGGTACAAAAAAGGGGATTTTATGCATAACGTGCCGAACTGTACCCATGAAAAGCTTTAAAAGAGGGTATTTTTGACCACGCGCCCTTGACAGATGTTAACAGAATTTAGGAAACGAAGGGATATTAACGCTGAAGGGCAAAGAAATTGGATAATTTGCATGGTGCCGCTGAAAAATTTCGTTTTTTTTTAATTGCGCATTTTTAGCTTTTCTTGCTCAATTTTAGTCGTTTCACATTTTAGTCGTGATTTTGGGTGAAGGCAAATTTGTTCTTTTTTTCCGTTCTTTTCTTCCTTTTTTCTCCCCCTTTTCCCCATCAAAAGTGCACCTTTTTGCGAATTTTTTTCCGCAACCGACAATATCTAGAAAACGAAAATTTGCCAATTCTGGTTTTTACACGGAACCGTAGCCGGTGATCTCCCATTGGTGTGAGCTTATTATGCTAATTTCCGACGACCCAACGTGACTCACCCCTAAAATAATGAAAAAGAACGATCTTAGCAAAAAGCAATTTTGAATAAGTTCATTCATTTTCGAGGGGGACGGACGATAAAAATTTGAATAAACGTATGTGGCATTGTTAAGCGAACTTCTGCCTCGTAACAATATGCAACATATACATAAATTACGTCTATGGATGTAGTTATAATGGGCAACTTTTACCGAAAAAATTGCACCATTCAAAGCAATGGCCGAATTTATACTTCATAGAAAATCGGACGATTTTACCATTCGATTCGGGGTGTTTGACTCATTCTGTGGCTATGGGAAAGATTTGTTTTCGTGCACTGCTGAGAACAGTTCTATTCACTCATATTTCGAAATACAATTCAGACTTCAACCTCTGATTTATTCACGATGAATAGATTCATGATGAGTAAATTTATGACGAATAAGGTCATGATGAATAGGTTCATGATGAATAATTTTTACCTTCTTGGTAGTGGTTGCTTAATCCGTGTGTGTGTGTGTGTGTGTGTGTGTGTGTGTGTGTGTGTGTGTGTGTGTGTGTATGTGTATGTGTGTATGTGTGTATGTGTGTGTGTATGTGTGGGGTTCTCCTACGAAACACGAATAACCTGCTCGAACCTGAGGCATATGTTTACTTATCCAAGACCATTCAATTTTAATGAATTTTCTGTGTTCCACCTTCGAATAGGGTACAAAAACTTGCAAAGAAAATTTATATTTTATACATGTATCTATGTATATTCCAAAACGAATAATATTTATCCGAATTTAGAATATTTAGAGGAACTACATCCGATACCTGAAGGAGTTTGCTTTGTGAATGTTCATTAGATAAGAATTGTAATTGTAACGCTATATGGAATAAATATAAATAATATTATAAAATAGCAACGTTTTTACACGAGATTCAAATTAAACTGTAACACCACAATCTAGTTTATGAGCGTTATTCTACGTATATACGAGCGGTTACGGTTAACTGTTTCTAAATAAATTTAATATACAGGGCCTACATAAAGTACCTCAACTTAAACCGTTTCAATGTCCCTTTCGGGTGAATAAACTCATTACTTTATGTACACGCTGTGCAACATTACATTTAAATAATAAACTTCTGTTAACTATGCTTTCCTACCTCAAAGTAAGTACAAGATCATATCGGTGTGTGCTAGTGAGTCCCCTGTATTATTGTTATCAGGGCACTATTAGTGCTATGGTTCTATGAATAACTCGTACCTGAATCCTCCATGAGAAATGGGTTTTTGCATTTATTTACCGCAGCTTTATGAGCGTATTATGAGCTTCGACTTTGAGGTCGTAATGAGGTCTTCGTTTAGTTGTAACTAACATTGTCAGGGTGGAAATTTCGTTCTGGCCCACGGGGAAAAGCCGTTGGCGACCCAGTGGTTTATTGGAAGAGAAACTTTCCAACCATGATTTTGCAACTGCGCTACTTTTGGCGCATGTTTATATTGCTCCACCCTGTATGTATAAGCCTCTAATTGTAGGATATTGTTTGTCCTTTTTCAGCATTTGTATAACATTCAAACTGCGTCCTTTATAACTTATTTATATTTAAAACATGTAAAGAGTTTATCTCGGACAACTAAAAAACGCCTCGCCTTGTATAATAATAAGTAATTCGCTTTGAAATGTGACCATATTTTAACATAATGTAAACGTTTGTATGTTGAAAATGAAAAAAAATCAAAATAAGATTTGGCACATCGATCCCCTTCTTTTCCTAATGATTCATCATTCAAAAATCAGTGTGAACTGTTTCGGATTACTCTACAGACATGTGCCAAATCGCATTTTCTAGTAACCAACCTCTTCAGATATTTTCGAATTATTATTGTTACTTTACAATGTGGAAAACTATTTCTAGTAGTGAGTCTGTAACCTGAAAATTTAAGCGAAAATCCACCAGGGTGATACACAGTTGAGAGGCCGGGACGGGAATCCATAGATGGTGACCTCTGTCCATCATCTAGGGAGTCGTTGCGATCATTAACTTGTTCCGTTCCATTTCACCGTAGTTCATCCAAAAGAAAATATTTCTGAGATGGTGCTCTCAGGTTTAAAATGTTCCTCGATTTTATAGCGATTTAAAGTGTTTTTCAATTTAAAATATTTCTTGACTTTATGGTGACTCAAACTTGATACGGATCAATTTTGTTTTCTAGAGTCGCTATGACCTTTCTTTCCGATTCTGACGATCCAGAATTGGTGGTTTTCTGTTCTGTTTTCCTCTACCACGAAGCCAAATTGTTTTCTCATATGGGTAAACTGAGCTAAACTTCCCCATTTTCATTTGAGAAATTTGTGGTACCCTCTTGCCAACGTTTTACTGGAACTCCCTGTTCCGATACCTAAATACTATGTCGCTTCGATTCCTGCTGCCTTGTTGAATAGTCTATTGCTCAAGATGTGAGGAAAATAGTACTTTCCGGCATTGCCTTTTTCTACGACCATGATACGTTAACGATTCAATGGTTAAGCAATTTGATTGTTGTTAAAATACCAAACCACAGACGTACACCCTGTGAATCAACAATGTACGATTTTACTATAGGCAGCCAAGTACGTAGTAACAAAACAGGGTAATATTCAATTCGACCCTTATCCAACAGACTTTTTCCACTAGTCGTTCGTTCTATCAGTTAACCGAAACTAACCTAACCCAACCAGATACAAACTGGACGACCTCCCCAATCAAGGACGGAACTTTTCGCATTCTTCCATTGGAAAAAGCGTTCTAACGCGTGCGAAAGGGTACCACTAGTACCAACCTCTTCCTCGATCCATAAATAAGCCTCGCAACGAAACGAATCACTTTGGTGGAGCTTAAGCTAAATCGGTCGAGAGTCGAATGTTTCCTGGACGCTCGCACTATTTGCAGCGAGGAAACATACGGCCTCGGATTGAATCACCTAACGTTTTATACAGATTTTTACTCTTTTCAAGAGATAAGCTGAAATGAAGGGATTTAACACCGAATCCATTCCTCTTTGTCACCCTTTATTTGAGAGTGATTGTACTTAGTAGTTTCCCCTAAATTGTGGATTTTTTAGTATTGTGTGGAAGGGCTGGAGTTCACTTCGAAATATTGTAGCCGTTACGAGTATTGTTTAGTTCGGAACCATGCGATCTGATGAAGGATCTTTCATTTTCCCGTTGAACAAGGTTACTTCCAGCACTTGTTGTTATCCGTTGATAAAAAAAATCAGTAAAATAGTACATACTTACAACTGAGCTTCCTCTTAACATACGAAATAAACAACATTATCTACCTCATTATACATTGCCATTATATAGTAATCTACTTGTTGGACCAAAACTATATTTATTTATATACATGAAACTAGATTTGCCGTATAAAACAAATTTTAACGTTTCATAAAGGTACATAATATATCACCACTGTGGAGATGCAAATTACGTTTACCACCTTCACTTGCTTGATGGTTTCGTTAGAGTCACTTCTTCTTGGTCCAGTTCATGGGTTTAATTTGTCAAACTGAAAGCCGATTGTAGTTGTCATTAATTTCAACAATAATTATAATTAATTAGGCACGGAATTATAATCAATTACGCAATTATAATTAATTGTATAGTGATAATTAATCGTGCACTTGTAATTGCCGAATTGTAAAAATTGCACTTGATTGCAATTGCAATTAGCGTGGACTGCAATGGCAATTGATTGCAATTGCAATTAGCGCGAGTTGCAATGACTATAATCGGTTAACCTTCGTTCGATTAATTGTATTTGTACAACGCACATTAATTAAGCATAAAAACCGGACACTGAATTGGACAACACAGTTTAAACGTGAAATATGGTTTATATAGCAAAAAATGAATAAATAAAGGCACACTTAACCGTTATTAAGGTTGAGTACGGTTCATCTTACGTTTAGACCTAGGAGGAACTAGATACACAGAGTCCCACTTGTAGGTGTTAAATTCGAATCGGCGAAATAGAGCTAATTTAACTTTGACATGAAAAACAAAAACTTGTGCCTTTATATACCCGCTAAACTGAATCTTCACAATTGCGAAAACAAGGTCATTTTAAACGAGACAATATTTACTTACATTTGTGACCTTGTGTGACTATTTCGTATATCTAAGGCCCCACTGTTGTTTCGTTTAGGCACACTGTGTGTTTTATAATTTTCCCGTCAGGAATTGGAACATAAATACAAAATATACGGAAGACAGTTCAAGCCTTAGAAGGATTAACGCTAAGTGAATTCAATTACCTTCGTCTGTATACTTGTCCTTTGTTGTAGTCGAAAACACGAGTGTTCGTTGTGCCGTATCGTACTTTAATTTCGTAATTAAAAAAGGTTTAATTGTCATTAACGAGCGTGTAATAGGTGGTATTAATTAAAGAATACTTGTGTATAATGCCAAATAATATTTAACATTTGCTTTTGTGCGGGTGTCTCCTCGCTCTGCGATTGGGAGTATGATTTTGAAGAATTAGATTAATCATAGGTGTAGATTGAGGAGTTGAAGGTTTCGTAGATTAAAAATTAAGTAAAATGAGCGTAAAATCAAAATCGTGGGACATGTCTAGGGCGTTGCCCCACTTTAAATGTTGTAGACTAAAGTATTTTGTTCTTAGAATATTTATAAGAACGTCCTAGGCAGGATTCGTGACACAAAACTATTCGTTATAACATTTAATATACGGGTTCTATATAATATATAAAATTTCGTTAAGCTATAATCTATTCTCATGTGTTATTTATATTATATTTCTGCAGTTGAAGTTACTAAGACGACCTCTTTTTAACTGAAAATATATAAAGAATGTATGTTAGCATTATACTTTAATATCGCACATTGTCCAAAATTATTGTTATTCTTAGATAAGCGATCTAAGTTTTACATTTATTAAATTGTGTGTATTTGTAGAGATTCATTCTTACAATTAGTGTAAAAAAGTCTATTCTTATCCTAGTCATATACCCGAATATTATTTAATTTGCGTGTTTCGATTTTAGTCATGTCATCTAGTCACATAATATTGTACTTATATATTTATTTTTATTATATTGTCCTGATTTACATATATTTTTATTAAATATACATTATTATATTAAATTACCCGTTCGTCTGATTTCGTTTTTCGATCAGCGAAGTGCAAATTGGGTTGTCCACAAAGCCGTTGCGTATTTTACAATGGAAATGAAAGATCATTTTTTTCCACTGAAAATGTTAACTTTATCACACTTCTCTATCTTTGAGGCATTTTTTGAGCGCGGGATCATGAACCGCGCTCATAAAAACCGTTCCTTCGGCAAAAACTGGCCCAAATACGTTTTTACATCTTCATCGGATGACAATCCGATGGTGCTGAATCTGGAAAGTAGGGTGTACGTGGCAAAGCATCGTATAGAAGTTGTAGCGATTTTGGCAGAGACGAGCTACCAATTCTGAGGGCTTTTCTTGACTTCGTTTGGCACAAAAATCTCCAGGTTTTTGATTTGCAGTAATTTATAAAATATTTATTTTATTTACTTATGTTATATCATTATTGTCAGGGAAACTTTAATCGAATCCCGCATCGTACTGAATTCCACCCCTTTTGGTTTTTTCTAATGGTGGCGTATAATAGACACAATTAAATGCGATGTTTTTCCAGCTATTGTACAAAATCTGAACAGCTGTTAAGGCACCTATGCCATTAGAATGCGTAATTTTTATAAAATGGGGAGATATACGTAAAAGGGGAAAATTCAGCAAAGGGGTTTAGGCTGATGACAAACATCCGATGAATGGGACAGGTCGCCGGCATTATGCCGTTTCCAGATTTCTGTAAAATGGGCGCGTGTAACAATAGCTGTGTATAATGCAGGTCTTTTATTATATCTGTCATTCAGCAAACAAATTCTTTGTAATAATGGCTCAATCTTTTGTAGTATCTTTCCGAACGTTAATAGAAAAGATTAAATTGATTTTATCCCACTGGCAGGCAGTAAGCCCTTTTGGGTGAAATTTCACAAATGCACAAATAAAATAAGCGAGAATTTAAAGGGGCATTGCTTTTGAAAATGTAACGGGGTTAATTTCAAATATAAAACGTGGGTCCCATGGGTCGTAATGACATGTGATGGTAGTGGTAAATCAGTGTCAGATGCGTTCGTGAGCCATAAATAAAAGAACGCAATTTGGGATTCCACAATTTTGTAAAATGTGTCAGCCAGTGCCGGGGTCGGCGTTAGCAAGTCTGGCACCTTGAGTTGAAATTTTTGATCATCGCCCCCTATCCCCAAGACAAACCGTCGACCAGGTAAAGTTCGTCACCTTCCTGGTCCGCCGCCCAACCTTGCCCTTCCGAGACCGGTACTGGGGAATACGTGTTACTATAATTGACACGTAGTTGTAAGTACGGTAAAATATATGTATCATAGTCCTTGGCATCAATTTTAAAAAGAAGTATATTACTTGGTTGCTGCTGAACGACATTTACTTTTCCTCTTTCGAATCCAAATATTTTAGACACCAGAGTGACGAAATTTTTTTATGTCAAAACTTTTATAATTTTTATCACAAATTAGTCTTCGACAAACCAGTGGCGTTCTTGACAATTTTGCGCAAAAAAAATTAATGAAAATTCAGTGCTCTGAATTAAATGAGATTGGGTTCCGCAGTAGCCATACGATACACCTTTAATATGCGGTAGTCAAAATTCGAATCGGACAACTTCGATTTTTTGGCCCAAAAATTTTCATGATGTATAGTCCATGATATTTTTTGGACCCAAAAATCGAAGTTCACCGATTCGAATTTTAACCGCGGTATATTAAAGCTGTATCGTACGCCTACTGCGGAACTCAATTTCGCTGAATTCGGAGTATTCAGTTTTCACTAATTTTTTTTGTGCAAAATTATCCTGTACGCCACTGATCTTGTGAAACTGAAATTTTGGAGTGAAGTACACATCACGAAAATTTTTTTTGAGAAAAAATTTTAGACTTATGAAGATTTTAGATGAAAATTCATTGACCACTGTTGTCTTCGCGAAGGTAGTATTAAAAAATGAAACCAGGTAAACTTTATCAAAACATACTTTTATTATAATAGATTTAAAACTGCGACTTAACAACCTATTTTTTACACGGAAATCATGCCGCCCGCGTCTATAAATATACAGCCTCAGTTCATCACGTACAAATATACATCCGAATCAGAAAACAAAGATTGCGTAGTTAAAAATGCATGATTATGAGAAAATCAAAACATACAAATTTACATAAGTAATAGAAAACGATGGTAAAATGACTTGGAACACTCTTCAAGGATAAAATAAAAATCCTACAAATGTACATTTCTACTAATATACATCCTTACAAGACTTAGTCTTTGTGAACGTTTCTATAATAAATAAAGAGCAGCAACTATTCACTGGGGTCGATTACGGTAATAATCTCTGTCGGGGGGTCGCCAGTCTCCGGACACGAACCTCCCTTCTTGAACGTACATGGAGGGGATACTAGCAGGAAAACTTCCTCCGTAAAATGCTCTAGGGCCTAGGCTGGGAGGTACCATTCCTCTAGCATCTCTTGGGTACTGTCGCCAATCACATTTGCCTTCTGGAGATCTGTAAGGAATTTAGTCATTAAGTAAAACATCACAGCAAAAAGGAGGGGGTGATGAATACTTCAGCATTCACATTTATAAAGCACGTAAGATACTAAATAGTTTGAAATGGTGCTTTTTCACTTGGCTTCTTATAGATCTAATAAAATTCAAAGATAAACACATCCCGTGGTACTCACCTCTTATCGGGTCGGATATAATCCCTTTCCCGATGGTAGCTAGGCCCTCTTGGATAATCGTTAAACTGTCGCGGATGTTCCGCAGGAAATCGATCCCTTGGAACACTTCCACCTACCCACCTTTCATGCTCTGGATGCAGAGGTGGAATGGTATGTCTAAAACCTGGTGCCGCCCTATGGCGATTATACCGGTAGTCCCCTTCTTCTTCTGTACTAACTTCGTCCCTATTTCGCTTTCGCTCCTTATTGTGATGTTTTTCTCTTCGCTCTTTTCTAGAAAAACATATTTACCGTAAAAAAAATGATCAATTTAACTGGATTCTAATCATTTCTGAAGAACATGGATAACGCAAAATACTAACTTTTCCATAGCGCTTCTGTGTTTTTTGGACGGTTTCTCATCTTTCTCGCTGATTTCACCGGGCTCATGTTTTCGTTTATGGTGATGGTGATGCGAGTCATCCCTATCATTGTCTTTCTTGGGACGCTCCTTCTCTTTACTGGTCGATGCGGCCTCCTATGAAAACATTGACCATATAGATCTAAATATAGAAGAGAATTTGGAGACTTAAAGCTAGAATGGTACAGGATTTAGGGTTTCTCGACACGATCTTTATGAAATTATATTTTTTCATTGATATTATCAATTAAAAACCTCACCTGCTCTCGTTCTTTCTCCTTCTTGATGGCTTTATCACCTTTCTTCTCAGACTTCTGCAAGCTTTTTTGATCGTGTTGTTTGGCCTTTTTATACAATTTATACAATTTTTTTGCATCGTACTCAGTGAATTTTGATACAAAGTACCACAAATTACTAAAATAAAATTTGATGTTATTATATATATAAATTAAACATACCACTAATTAAATCTTACCTTCGCCATTCTTTGATCTTTTCCGGGTCGGAATATTGACTTAGAACGGTATTAATTTGTTCCCCAATATGTATCAAGCAGTCCCGTGTGTGGTGCACTTGCTCTGCTTCTGACATAGACGGATCTGGATTATCAAGCGCTTTCAAAGCCTTTTTAACAGGCCTCATCCTTTCCTTACATTCATTGAAAATGGCGGGATCCAAATCCCCTAAGACGTTTATAGCCTTCGGCTCGTTGTTCGCTGTAAAGTGCATCGGACCAGCTGCCTTCTTTTCCTTTTTGGATTTCTTTTTTTCTTTCTTCTCCTTTTTACTGTGTCCTTCCACACTCTTATCATTATTCACATCTTTTTTATGACCGGAAATCTTTGGTTTACTTCCAGAATTCACCAAATTATTATTTGTACCCTGGCTGCTCTGCATTGTAGATTCATCATTTGAACTAAAATCATTCTCTATTATTTCTTTAGATTTCGCGTCCTTGACTTCTTTAGCTTTTCTGGGCCGCTTCGGTTTCTGAGAGGGTTTTTTATTGGGATTTAGTTGTTTCTTTAACAATTTTAACAGATACTCTGCTCGAGACTGTAGATGTTTCGCTTGTGGTTTCTTATCTTCGTTAAGAAGTATTTTATCTCCAATATTCAGAGATGGGTCCAGTTTGATCTGTTCCCACGAACCGATACCGTACAGGTAAATTCCTTTAAGTAACTTCGTGTCTTCTTTGACGCCCCAGTCAACATCGAAGGGAGCAGGTTTAGTTTTGATTTCTAATATCCACCTGTTCCGTTCTTCTTCGTTAGCGGGTAAAATTTCATCTAAGGGAGCCAATTCCTCTTCACACTGCATCATAGTTTTTGCATTAACGGATACACCCCCAAGTTTAAAAGATGGGCCGCGCAACCTTTTCTTAGCTTGACCATCAGCGTTGTTCGCATCGGTGTTTTCCTTGCTTTGCTCGTTCATAAAAGCTACACATCTTTCATGAAGTACATCTCCAAGTTTTCTTAGTTCTGCCAGTGGTTTTTCTTGAAGTTCTGCGTCGCAGGCTACTGCTTCTAGCCGCTTTAAGGGAGCACTGAACTTCTTGTAGCTTTTAACAAATCGCCTAATTTCTACGTCGGTGAAGTTCTTTATCTTTTCACGATTGCCCGCAGGTGGTCGTCCTCTCTTCTTGGGTCTGTCATCATCTGACTCTTCACCTTCCAGACTAGACCCACCAGATTCGTCATTCTCTCTTTTAATCTTCTTACGACCGCCTTCTCCATCGCTTTCAGACTGGTTGATTTGTTGAAGAGTTTTCCTATTCCGGGGGGGTAAGTATAGATCCTCCATTTCCTTGTTTCTTTCTTCCTCTTCGACCTTCTTACGTAGTCGCTCGGGTATAATTTCTTCCCAGTCTTTACTTTCGTCGTCGTTCTCATTGACGTTATTTGAAATTGGCGAAGGCGCGGCATCTTCATCGAAAGCAGCAAAACTAGCAACCTTGAAGGCTGACAAGAGCTCGTCGCCAGCCATAGTTGGAGCTTCGTCTCTAGTTTCGGCTCTTCTCAAGATCTCGTCAATATCGCAATTAGGTTCTTCATCGACATCTTCGTCTTTGAACAATTCTTCAGCTCCGAACTTTAATATGGCAGTTAAATCTTCCTTATTAAACGGATTGGTGTTATTGGATCCTTTCTTGTCCAAAACAGTTCGACCGGTAGTGTCCATCCTTTGAATAACTAAATGGTCTAGCACCATTTTTTGCTTCGCTCTTTCCACGATCTCTTCTTCTACACTCCTGGCGGTTACTAGCCTGTAAATGTTAACTTGATTTTTCTGGCCTATTCTGTGGGCCCTGGCCTGAGCCTGAAGATCATTTTGGGGATTCCAATCCGAATCAAATATAATGACAGTATCAGCCGTTGCCAAATTTATCCCTAAGCCTCCAGCGCGAGTTGACAACAGAAAGCAAAAATCGGGAGAACCTTCAGCATTAAAATGATCTAGGGCTTGTCGCCTGATATCACCCTTGATGCTACCATCTAATCTTTGAAAAGGAAAATGTCGTAGCTGTAGATATTCTGCTAGAATATCTAACATTCGTACCATTTGAGAAAATATTAGAACCCGATGCCCAGTTTCTTTAAGTCTTATTAAGAGCTTATCTAATAACACTAATTTCCCTGAGCCTTTCAGAAGGGTTTGCAATTTGTCTTGCTGATTATAGTCAGGTTCGGCTTCGGCGGGTTTAGTTAGCAACGCATGATTGCAACACTTTTTAAGTTCGATCACGATATTTAAAAAAGTGTTCGTTGAACCCTTTACGCCTTTCCTTAGGGCGATATAATTTTTTGTTAAAATCCATTTGTAATACTGTTTCTGAATTGATGTCATTTCAACTCTAAGAATTTGTTCCACTTTTGCAGGCAAAGATTTTTCAACGTCTTTTTTTACCCTGCGCAAGATGAAGGGTTCTAATTGACGGTGCAATTTCGAATAACCTTTGGTTGATGCATGTTCGTGGTCCTTCTCAAATTCCTCCCAAGTTTCAAATCTAGAAAAAAAATAGGTATATTAAAAATGTTTAAAAATCATTTGTATTTATATTGACGTACTTGGTCGGCATTATAAAATGCAATAAAGCCCACAATTCCTTCAGGCTGTTTTGTAGAGGGGTTCCCGTTATTAACAGTCTATGATTTGTATCAAACTCCATTAAAGCTTTGTACAATAAAGAATCATCATTCTTTAATCTATGGGCTTCATCGACTAATAAGACTGCCCAGTTTATGCTGCCAAGGAAAGCTTTATCCTTTAGTACGATTTCGTAGGTGGTTAAAATTGCATTAAATTTTAGTCTTTTTGATCCTTCGTAACACCATTCATATTGACGAATCTGCAAAGACCAATTATCAAATCAAATCTCCGTCAGTACGAGTTTCCTATGGGGCTTAATACGATATTAAGCTACTTACAATTTCTCTAGATTGCACATCCCCGAGGTACGTAACAAAATTTAAATCTGGAGCCCATTGCGCAAATTCTCTTTGCCACGATGTCATAGTTGACAACGGCACTACGCACAAAAACGGCCCATGGAGATGATGAGAGTGAAACAGGTAGTTGAGGAAACAGATGGTCTGAACAAAAATAGAAACCCATTAATCTAAAACAGTCTGAATAGTTTCCACTGATGGTGTTATTACCTGAATTGTTTTACCCAAACCCATTTCATCTGCTAGAATTACCGAGTTCTCTTTTGTCCAGGAATGAATCATCCAGTTTAGACCGTGGATTTGGTAGTCTCTCAAGATCAAGGCCTGAAATGAATACAATTGTAATATTTAAAAAATTTTAAACAATTGTTTTCTACACTAAATGTAACGTGTGCATCGCGCTGAACACATTTCTGTTACTATATTAAGTTCAGGTTAGCTAAGCTTTAATAAGGCGAATTCAGGGAAAGTGTAATTGCTTTCAAGAGAACTTACCATATCCTTGCCCATCATATAGTCTGGCTGAGTTTTCACTTCAAGGAATTTGGGTCTGTTTCTAAGTACTTTGCAGTGCCTTGTCGGAGTCTTGCTCGATTGCTCTCGTTCCAGGAACTCCTCAATTTTCTGTGGCCATTTTTTTTTAATTAGACCTGAGTCTTCCCACGTTGACTCCGCATATGGCAAACTCTCCCATTTCACGTAGTAATCGGTCCCTGCGTCGTCTGGCTTATTATATTTAGCTAAATTGACATAATGTTGAAATTGTACAAATAAAAACGGAGTAATAAGTTGCATCTACCTATTATCCTTTCTACTTCATTGTAACTTTTCAAGAGCTCCTGTGTCAGCTCCAATTGACATTCATAGTATTCTACGTCCTCAGGTGAAGAATATTTTATCCAATGCTTAATTTCTAAATCTTTTTTAATGAAGTTTTCAAGCTTCTTCATCCCTTTCACTTTTTGGTCTTTGAGCGAGTGCTCTGACTCCCACGTATTATGAATATGCGCCCAGTCTTTCCATTTAATCAGGTACTGCTCTTCAGTGTTGTCAAAGTCTTGAGGGTCAGTGTCCTTATTTGGATCTTCATGCTCCTCTATATAATAGCAGGTTGTTATGTTACCGGTTACTAAAGTTGCAAATAAATGTTTTAATTAAAGTAATAAAGATTTGCAAAGAAGAACACTTACTGCCTTTCCTCCCTCGGCGTTGCCCTAAAACCCTCTCAATAGTCTCACATTTTTCTTCTATCACAGGCTCAGTAGATTCAGCCTGATCCACGTCGAGCAGGTCTTCAGAATCCGTTTTTTCCTCACTTTCTTCTTTATAACTAACAGTTGCAGCAATCCTCCGTGATATCGTCCGAGGACGTTTGCCCCCATCCGAGTAACCGTCAGAGGACTCATCAGAGCTGTATCTACTTTTCCTCACCGGTTTCTTTTTTTGTACTGTGGGGCGTAGCCTCGCTCCTACGCGTTTACTAGGAATAGGTCGCTCTCTCTCTCCTTCCGATTCGGAAGAGGAACTAGCATCGTTGTATTTCCATTCGTCACGTTTTTTGAACGTGCTCTTGTCTTCCAACCTCTCGGGTTCCCTCCTAGACCGAGCCGATCTTCGGATGGCGGGTTCACATTCATCGGCCTGAAATAACAATTTTCATAATTCAGAACGGTACTGATTTGCGACAGTTTATTACCTCTGATTGGAAATGATTTGACGAGTCAGATTTACTGTGCTGTTCGCCACCACTCAAAATGAATTGCGACTCACTTTGACTATTGTCCTTGGCGATCTTCGATTTATCATTGTCAGAAGCATTATCGTTTTCTTCGCCACTCTCAGAACCAGATCCGGATCCTGAGCTCGACGATCCAGACCCACTGTGGATACAATATATGAACTTTTAACGAGATCCAAATGCCAAATTTAACATTTATCAAATTTTGCGACAGGTGTTAAATCTAGGAAATTCAGTTTTCTATATAAAGGGTGTCAAAGTTCCAGCCATGCGGGTGTAAACTCACTCACAAAGGTGATATTGCTGACACCTACCATTAGGAAAATATACTTTATCCTTTTTTTGACACCCCTTGGAATAGATACTAGTAGTTGAACTAGTAGCAGATTCTTCCGCGAGTCCAAAGGTTGACCGCCTTTGATAAATACTGACCTATCAGATCTTGAATTCTGTTGACTTTCTGAGGAACTATCACTATCCGATCCTGATCCCGATTTTTCCGATTCATCACCACTCTGAAAATAACATAACACTGAACACTGCACGTGATAGATCGCATTAGTTAAAAGCTTCAGAGGAAAACGTAACACTTTGACTTTAACGGGAGTGGCCATTCTATATGTTGGTACTTCTCAATATGTATAAGCCCTATACTATACGACATAGGCGCAGATCCGCCATACCATTGAATGTGTGTGTGGGTCCCAGAATGTCTAGAAAACTCCACGGGTACAGCAGTGATATAATTGTGTATTTCCGTTTCTACACGTAAAAACGAAAATTTTTCTCAGAAATCCAACTAATGAGCAGCAAGTAATTGCAACACCCACCTCCTTCAATCTGCGAGGTAGAGGCGATCAGGCAAGAGGTAGTGAAAGACATGGAGTTCTGGGAAGAACAGTCCAGTTTTAGATGTTTATAACACGTTTAGGAGGACACCGCAATGCAGCCAAGGAAAAATCTGCCGGGAAGACCGTTGCGGGACATTTGTGATTAACCATAAAAATATTTATGTTATGTATTTATTTCATTTTTCTTTTATCTTGTTTCATTACAAAATGTGAAACCAACAAATAGTTTTCACGAGATATCGCGAGCGTTTCAGGCTTTTGTTACTCACTGTACATAGCTCATTTCATATATCTCTTTACTGATAATGTTATCAGAATAATGCTTGAAATACCAATAAATGATTTCGAAAAACTATGGCTGGAGGTAGCCGCTCGATGAGGCTTTTATTCTGAAATATTACTGAGGGACAACGTTCAGGAGCAGTTATCATCTTTGATGGCAACTAATAATCTTCGAATAAAATTAAAAACTAATAAAAATGTACGCGAAACAAGGTCAGAATGTTGTCCCTAACAGCTGTATCAAATGTGTCTTAATTGCTGTATAATTAGGATTATCGCGTACCAGTCCATCGCAATTTTTGGGCTTTGAAATCTCCAAGAATTTAAAGCGGTCCGAGCTGTTGTATGCCCTCAATTACTACGTACTCTTCGTTTACCATTAAGATATGGATAGGTGGGTGGGTACGTGAATGAGACAATCACAGAATAGAAGAAAATCGTATATTTTTGCTCAGATTAATTATTTAACAAATTTTTTTTAATTTATAAATTTAACAAATTAAATTTCCAAACAAGATTTCAGCAAATAACTAAATAAACAAAATAATAATTATTATGGTTAATGACAAAAATAATTAAAGAAAAGGCAGAACTACAAAATTGCAGCACGTACCAAACAATTAAAGTATTTATCCAAGAAATTAAGTCACACATTTTTCTTTGCACAGCAGTAGATTCATTTCTAATTGGCACAACCGAAAGGTGACGGAGGGTCCACGAACCTAAATCTTCTGCGGTGACTTATAAGTCCGACCAAAATTTTCCACTCTCGATGCCGTTTGGGCCACCAAACCCACCCTACCCCACCCATCTATCCCATCGCAGCAGGAAGGATAATTGGTAGGTAAAGTTGGCCCTGTTCGTTTGCCAATTCCACCAATTTGGTTACCCTCAGGTTCTTTTAAAGCACGCGTTAGAAAAAATGGACAGATGATGGTAAATGCGTCACTTTAATAAAGGACCGGCTGCCGACCCCGCTTAATGAATTTTATTTCAGGTCAAGGTTGCAATTGAGCAGCCCGAAATTTTGATCCCGAAAGATTTGGTTTCTTCGCCCCGTTGGTTAATTTTCGATTTTTCTCGAGGGATTCGATTGGACTGTCGCACGTTTCGATTAAGTTGTAAATATTTTATTAGTTGATTTCACTAATAGCAAAACGCCAAAGCGCTTGAAAAGCTGGTGGAAGAAGCAGCTTGTAGTTTCTTCGCCGCGCCATTTCGATCAGTTTGAATGAGGAAATAACACAATACCCTCAACGGAATACCTACCTTTGAAATCCTCCAGGTCTCAACTATGTTCAACAGCAATGCAGAATCACAGCATGTGAGATAAACGTAGTTCTTTTTCTTTCTTCAGCAGCTCATAATGACACAATAATGATACTTACCCTTTATGCCAAATTGAAATACAGAAGCATGAATTTCCACTATGAAGGCCGAATAGTAACTCAAAGAGTTTGAGGATGCCGTTTGAATCGTACGTACGAAGTGCTTTTGATTGGGTCTATACACATTACATTATAAGTCATGCTATGACTGTCTATAGGGCGTTCCATTTTTGTTCTATACCTGGTATCTCGCTTATTAATGGATAGGAAGATGCAGTTTTCGCTAGTTACTCTTTTCCTTGTGAAATGCATGAAGGACTCTTTTGAGTTTTATTTCGAAGTGCTTGCTATTGCTTCTATATCTTATACTATCTGGCTACCAGGTAGATAATGTTTCCATCCAAATACCACTCAACCCTTTGTCCTATTTCAAATTTTGAAACATGGAGACAGAAGATGATAGTAGCACATTTAATGTCTGGATTTACTTTTAAATTTAAGTTCAGGTGAATAATACATAGGGGCTTCCTTTGACTGGAACACCCCTGCATACAAAAAAACTGACCCCTATTTAATCCGTTGTTGGATCTTGTGAAAAATTTCAAATCAAGGAATGCAGGTGTCGAATTCTAATATAATTTAATGAATTGAATTTCTGTTGGTAGTTGAGCAGAACGTCAAATGTAGTCAATACAAATTTAAAATTTGTTAAATGAGTTATTTTTCCTGTCAATTTGATATTAAAGGACATTGAGATTTAAATTCAATGTCATCATACACCTATGTGGGTTTGCATTGTATTATAATTAACACAGGAATTGAGGAAAAAATGACAACAAACATTTAAAATTAAATACCACAATTTTAAATGAAGGCCAAAGTGAAGTATTGTCATGTTAAACTGACAAAATACTGAAGGGCATTGAACTGAAGACTTTCTGTGGAAAAATTTTTAAAATGTATATTTACTTCAACATTTCCTTACATACTGATAATAAAAGCACACTTGGCAACGTTTAGTATTGTCTTTGAAGGGGATGTAAAGTGACTATAAAGTTTCATGAGGTACTCCTGCCCTACTGTTAAATATGAATACCTTTTTCAAAAAAGCAATATTGTAGATTAGAAAAAGAAATCATTTCCACTACCACAGTGAACAACACGAACAGACCCCTTTGAAATTGATTTTTCACCCCAAGGCACTGGACAGGTACCTCTAATTGGGAAATTAAATTCCTTTTCCAGTATTCAAAATTTGCAGATTCCATCTTTAGACGTCTGCCAAACGGCCTACACAGGTTATTCAATTACATGGTGCAAAGAAAAAAATTGTTCAAATAATTCGAAAAAGCTTTAATGACCATTTCACCCTTGCTGCATTTTAATGGGATAAAAACTAGTGTTAAAATGAAATTTTACAAAGGCTATTTGATCTTGGCACTGACGTTTTCAACACCAACAGCTAGTGATATCACTGGTTGAGATTTCCGAGTAACTGAACACTCAACATCCTTGCCAAAACGGCACCTCCCCCATGTGTTTCCAAGCCTAGCTGTGGCACTGATTGTTTGTTATAATAATTCAAAAACTCTCAGAAAAAGGTTGTTGTTAAAAGGTTTGCCACTTCACATAGGGGGTGGCAGAGCACTATCATCCCACTACCCTGAGAATCTGGGTTTTAGAGACCTTAAAAACCCTCCTAAGTGGAAATATCATGCTGTTGAAAGAAGGAGCTGCCAGCAGTGATTCAATTAAAGGGAAAGGACTCACAGGGTTGTAAATACACTCTATAAGAGGGTTATTGAACACACACTAATAAAATGTGCTGGAAAAGACCAAATTTCAAGTTAAAATTGCTCAAAAGGGTCCACCTAAAAAATCCAAAATTTCAGGCTTACTGGGTGGAGAAAAGTCTCAAAATCCCGAAATCGTTGAGAAAACAGTGGAACACACATCCCTTCATAGGGTAAAAGGGTGAAAGACATTTGTAAACAAATATTTAAAGGCAAAAAGTAAGTAATATGTTACATGTAGGACGGCCACGCCCTTGGTTTAACATTGACATGAGGCACTGAAAACACTAAGAACAAAAGCTAGAAACCTTTAAAAAAACATTTCAACCCTTAAAAATACTATGAAAGGGGTAAACTCACCTCAGGCATTGCAAAGTAGGAATTTCTCCAATATAAACTTTAAAATATAAAATATCTTACGTAAAACGGTAGAAAGAGGAAAGTAAATAGCTTCATAAAGTTATATGAAATATTTGTAAAAAGAAAATTAAATAAATAAAGTGGCAATTAAATGTTAAACGCTAAAATAATCAAATTGCAGAACAACTGCTCGCCATTTTGTTCCCCAACAGGGACACGAATATTAAGTAACAAACGACGATTTATCCGCGGTAGTTATTTACAAAATAACACAAATATATGTTATAAACACTTGTTATAACGTTATAATATCGCGATCCATAACTAGAACGGGATAAAGTTACACGTTACTCGAGTCACTAGAACAAACGGCACCTTCACTGAACGGCCATGTTCGAAAATCTGTGATCCACACCACGGCGACAGCGTACGAACAAGTGCGCAGTAGCACGTCACAAAACACGACCGTTTCGAGCGGGGGAATCGAATTGCACCAATCAAACGCGGCGACGTCACGCAGACGGACTCTGGAGAATCTTCGGAGATCATTTTACGGTGTTTGAACGAAATTTCATGCTGAAAATTAGTGACGTTGGCTGGCGTCACATCCGGACCGCGAAATTCAAATATTTCTAATGGATTTTACTTATTCAAATATGTTCATATTCCCGCTTCAAAAGGGGCAATTTTCAAATTAAACAGGAATGCGTTAGTTAATGCCTAATCTGTAGCAGCATAAGTTAGTAGAAATTTCATTGAAAATACAGTTGGAAAAACTTAGAAAAAACTGCGCAGTTAGATCCGAAATCTGGCCAAATTTGAAGAGCGCATAATCTTCAAAATCAGTAAAAGCTTAACTGAATTTTTTAAATAAAGAAATGTTTTTCAATACTGAAGTTATCTCGTAAAATCAACCCTTAATTTACAAATTTAAACCAATGAAGAATCAATGCAAACACGAATTTTTGCTTACAGTTCTGAATGCCGACAAACATTGCTTGAAACACTCAATTCTAGTTCCCTTGACTCCGTTTGCTCTGACAGTTGACAACCAGGTGCGCTTGAACCCAAAAACACGAACAAGATCACATGTCAGGCGGATATCGTTGCATTTTTGTTTACTAGAGAACCGACAATTTTGATTTTAAGCCAAGAGTTTACGATAACCGTGAATTTTTTTTGGATATTATGGGTGTGAAGACAACCCCAGATTTAACATTGGGGAGTTGAGCAGAATTCTACATCATACGGATCTTATTCATCAAATTCAACAATATCGTACGGATAGAAAAATATTCAGTGATAGACAGGATATATTTCAGATTGCTTCTTGTGGAATTCCAAAGCTTCGTCCTTTGTAGACGACATACATCCGAACCGATATAAATATTTCGTTCAACGTAAAGCAGTCTGTTACTTGATTAGGTACCGCTCTTGGTTCAATACTTTGAAAATGCATTTGAGAAACAATTAATTCGATGCACCTTGAATTGAATTTGCCATGTCAACAGCAACACTTGTAAGAACTTGATATCACACGCATCGAACTTTAACTAGAGGCCCAGACAAGAAGAAAAAGGTGAAGCCGCCAAAAGAAAAAAAATTTACATAACGTCCGAAACACTCTTCATACGTGAAAAAGCTTACGGAAGTATGAATATCAACTCGTTTTTATAGTCTAGTCGGTGAAAATTTCAACACGTTACAACATGAACATATACTCTGTACCTACCAACTGATTAAACCTCAATACTGTGTAGTCTTGACGACTCTTTTCGCATAATCCGGGTTTAAATTCTATACAACTAGTTCTATATGATGATGTACATTGCATATAGTATATGGAATATATGTATTCAGAAACAGGAAAATTTAAAGTAAATTAAAAATTGAAAACGAAAATCATCTTCAGCATTGAAATTACAAAATAAACGTGCGTATTTGTCGGACTTACTTTATTATCCGATTAATACAGACCAATTGAGGAGTAAATCCATTGGTCATTGATGTTTCAAAGCATCCTTATATCAATCCCTTTAAAGAATTTTTAATGGTGCCACCACATGAATTTGTGCTAACAGTTTTACTAAAAGAGGATTATAAATCTACGGGCGAAATCTTATAAAAAATCATTAACTTGCAAAATATATGATAACGCTAATGTAACACTTATTTATGTAATGCATGGTGGTGGTATTAACCGAATTCAGTTCCTAAAAAACAATATTTATTTGAAAATTGTTTCACGTTATTAAGAAACAAAAAGAATTTAAAGAGAAACCTACAAAATTTTTTATATGAGTGGCACATGCTTTTCTAACCATTCCTTAAGCCCCGACAACCTATATATATGTATATGGTATTGATTTTCTAAATGTCAGTGTATAAAAGTCATATAAGTTTGGCAATGTGGCAGAAAATAATTAAGAACCTTCTCCATCCAGCTTCTCCTTTTTTTGGAATCCAGATATAAAATTTCTGGTTCATAATAATGTTTATTTACATATATAAACCCTATTCGCAAAAAGACTAATATGTATGTATATGCATTAAAAGCCAAATATAAAAAGTTTGTACTAAGATAATACGAATACACCTATACACCTTTACATCACAAATATTGCCACTGAATCGTTTTAAAGCTGTACCTATTTGAATAAAATCAATTACATACTTATATTCACCATACATCTTATGGCCTTGGAACCTTGTGCCTCAATACCAATGCACTTTCTGCCGATATAATTGGCAAAGCGTTATCAAAGTGGAACTGAATCAAATGACTTACACTATTGAACATTCGATCCTTCGTCCTGACCTGAAACAAGCGAAAAAAAAATCATATAGACAGTCTTTATTAGTGTGCAATTCTCCACATTTTTCGAATTATTCCTAACACAGTCAACTAACAGGTTAATAGTCACACTATATAGCTCTAAGGTTTTTATCAAACTTAACAGCTTAATTGAAAAGCTCTTGACATTATGGTGGAAGAATATGTGACGTAAAACGCCGAAAAATAGAATGTAAACCAAGAATAATACAAAATATGTATAAAAAGTTACCGACCATAGAGTTCGGTGAATGCGAGTGGTGTACCTAGGCTTTTGAAATGTTTTGGAATCTAAAGACCTGTGCAAACGTTGCTAATAATACATAATTACGATTTAGTGCACAATCGGATTAAATCCGATTCTCTGATAACGGTATAAAATAAAACAATATAAAAATTGGAGAAAATTAAGTGTTAAAAAGGTGCTTAATAAGCATACATAATGACGCAGGCGTGTTTTCCACCTGTACCTCGACAAATTTCTCTATTAGGTAAAATAAGTCTGACTTTGAACAGTTCAAAAAAAATTTTTTTTTACAAAATTTAGTTTCTTCACAATAGCACATATTTCTACAGTTGTTAATGGTTATTCTTAGGCAGATGATTTATAAGGCGCCCACTTTTACATTGCCGAAAGAGCAATTAAACAAAAGAACAAAATAAAATTTCCATTAGAAAGTTCTTCATTGGTGTCGGTTCTAACAGCATAAGAATATCGATCCAAATGCAATAAATAAAATACCAACTGTCATAAAAATAGTAAAAAAAATAAAACAATCGGTTATTTATTGCTTGGATTCTAATTACAGAATCAAATTAATAACTTTTCGCTTCAAACCAATTCCGAGGATCAATACTTTTCGTTAAAAATTGAGAACCCTATCGTGCCCTGATGACTTCATAGGCCCGGGTATTATAAATATGCAATGTAACACTTACCACACCCTCAGGATCAATCAACAAAAGATGCTTCTTATTACTGTCTTGCATGCCTGTCAAAACAAATTGTCCAGGAGTAGTCATCGATTCACGTACCAAAAAATCGCCATCGCGTTGCATTAACCTTTCAGCCTCAGCTCGGCTAATAGAACCATGAAACCAGATCTCTCTTTTTAGTTGTTCTAGGTTATTTACATCTGTCTTTATTGTCGAATCTGCAGGTCCGGAATGCTGTGAGAAAGGTTCTGAAATACAAAATAATTGTTATATTACTTTTTTTGTTAACAGATCTGGTTAAACGTAAAACTGGGAAATAATAAGATCTCATTTTTAGTACATTAGCGAGTTACAAAGTACCATTTAGCTCTCCTTATGGAAAACAATTATTTACATAAATTTAAAAAATACTTACGCATATCAAACACATCTGTTTCTCTATTGCAAATTACAGTGTCATTGACATAATCATGATGCTGCCCTTCAACAGAAGATATATCACAGTTAAAATCTATCAAATTGGGAGTAACGGGAGGCAATGTGGTAAACGGCGGAACAACGGCGGGTAAAGGTGGAACTGGAGGTGGCCCCATAACATCAGGAGGCACTTTGCCAGGAAGATCATTGTAATAGTCTTTATCTGCATCACCACCCGAATGTGCAGCGGCCGAACTAACTGTAGCTGCAAACCTAAAACAAACAAATTATCCATTTTAATCTTGTTATATCTTTTCAAATCATTTAATACTTACGCATTAGGTTTGGAGTGTTGCTGAAATCTCAATTCAAAGGCCTGACCAATGGTGGCAATTACATCTTTGGTTAAACCTCCTCCACATTCCAACACATAACAGGCTCTCAGCTCATTATTATCTTTGGCAATGTAACTTACGAAGTCCAAGGTTTCCTACAAAATATTCGGCTTTGTAATTTAAGTTTGTCACATTTACATGCGCATGACAACCTACACTGTCGCCTCCTGATGCAAACGATATTTTAGGCATTTCATGACTCGCTATTATCTGGTTGTTTTCCAAAGATGTTAAGGACAAATTTACACTAGATACTTTAAGTGTAACATTTGTTCCTGCATAGGTCATGTTGGGAACGTCGGATATGGCTTTTTGGACTTTCTTATCCACTTTTCGTCTTTTATTGGCTGTTTTTAAACCTGCTGCCTCACATACTCGGTTTATACATTCTCTAGAGTTAAAATCTGCTTTTAAGAAGTTTTATGGTAGGTAACCAACCAACAATGAACAAACCAAATAAACAATGCAAAATAAAAAAACAGTTAAGCATTATTTGACTATACAGGGTATTCCAAAAAGGTTGTGCCAAACTTACAGCTATAGGGAACACTGCGGTGAACAATTTTTGAATAGAAACTTCTAGCTAAAAATTAGCCGTTTGGCTCCAGAGTAATTTTTGTTTAAAAACGTAGTGTTAGCTTGTTGACATCAAAATATTAGTTTAAATAATACCACACAGTGCGAGCAAAATATGCAGGTGTACTGTCAACAAGATCGAGTTTAGAAATGCAATTAATAAACTTGTATCAGAAAATAAAAAACTGTTTATTTTGTTCATTTTTTTCTACTCACTTAAATTGAATATTGAAGTTTTTAAATAAAAATTTCTCTCGAGTCAAAATGGCTTATCTTTTACTAAGGATTTCTATGCAAAAATTGTTCACTTCAATATGTTCTTAAGCACAACCTTTCTGGGACACCCTGTGTAATATGTATTAAATTCTACTTGCTATTATTGTTAACTTTTGAGTTAAAGACTACTACATAATCACATATCATATTTGAAAATATCATGTACCTACTTTGCAACATTGGATCTAGTTTTAAAATCCAATGTTTTCATGGATACTTTAATCTCCAGGCAGCCCACATACTGAAAAAAAATGCATTACAGAGCAACTTGAAATAACCTTCAAAAACATTTATCAGCCTTATCATCAGCATGGTTCTGTGAAATAACTGCTTTTCAAGGCAGTAACAATAGAAGGATGCAGTTTCTTTAGTGTCATTAGTTTTTAAAAACAGATATATCATACACATTTATGGCATGATTTTGAGTTTAAAGAGCATACTAGGGAAATAAAACCATAGTCAGAATTTGAGGCGATCACTTTTTAATGAAAAAATTGTTTTCATTTATTTTTATATAGTTTCAGCTCATGAATGTTGCAATTAATTTGTGATTTAGCCTTACAAACATTAATGGACATTGAGAAATATAAAAATATATCAAAATTCAGTTCAAGAATTAGCTTGGAAACTGTACAATATGCTACTGTTAGATATTGAATCTTTAAAAAACTTAAATAAATTCAAGGCCATATGCTAAAGTTATAAATTTCTCAACTCAGAGATTTATGATGCCACTTTAGTACCTTTAGATGTCTTAAGTTGTAGAACTATTTATTACCCTAGTCATAAAGGCATGCAGTTGCCTAGGTGTCTAATCAAGAAATTGACGAGATTATCTCCAAATGTCTATATTTTCAGGTAACTGTATAGACTTATTGTGGAGTTTTCAATAAATTCATTTACAATATGCCAGTGTGACTGAATATTCATTATATTTCCCCTTGTTTTCATACAGGGTTATTTTTATTCAACTTTAATTTTCTTATGGGGGCCATATTGAATTTTCTCATTACATCTTGCTTCTTACTGCAGATATTTAACTTCAAATATGAACAGCAAACTACAAATTTTCATTATTCACTTCAAAATTCTAGCAATGTATGTCAAAAAAAAGAAGGGGAAACAAAACCCTGGAGTTATAAGCGGAAATATAAAATTAGATTGGCCTCAGAACTGAGAATTGTGGAACATGGGTGTGGCAAATACTGGTTCAAACTGTACGTTGGGGCGAAAATATGGCCTCCCCAACGTCCACAGACTCAGGATGAAGGCAACAAATCTAAAAAAGCTTTTTACTTACTCGTACTGAATATGTGGCTCCTTGGCGGACTATCAATTTGTCGGAATGGATCCAACCACTGCATGGCTTTATATTGAAAGCAGACATATTGAAACCGTAATCGATTCCTTACATTTTCCCATCCCATCACACATCGCAGTTGCAGTGCAGTCGCATTAGATGAGTTTTCTTCGAGCTTTCAAGATGATTTCACTGTGCTTCGATAACTTTTAAGCATAAAACGCTTTGAAATTTGATTAAAACCGAAATAATTTGAAAAATAAATGCGAGTTGCAATTTTCAAGAATCGTAGAAGCACAAAACAGGCATCACAAAGGACTGTGCACGTAAGCGCCAATCTGGCGAGTGCGCTGGGCGTCTGCGTTGTACGTTGCGCAGATGCACTATTTGGTTACGGCTTTTGCGCGGTGGAGACAATTTTACACAACGCATTCTCGTTAAATTAAAAATTTAATACGGTGGATCGTCATCAGGATGCTAAAGATTGGTGTCCACTGGAAACGGGGCAAATTCACACTTTTTGCAATTGCATTTATTTGTTTGCACAAGACAACATTTATTTCTTTTATTGCTAGTATTGGTTGGCGCAAATTATAAATTTTTGGTAGTGGACATAGAAGCACTAGGCAGAAAATTTTTAAATTCCTATGTTTAGCTGTATGTGACCTTGAGGTTGTTATAAAATTATACTCCGCAATTTGTACTCATCCGGATATCGCTCATTTTAAAGCAGAGGGAATTGAGCTAAAATTTCCAAAACGTACCTTTTTGCTGCATTGTTTATTTTGTTGGCCAAAAAAGGAGGTAGGAGTCTTTAGGCTGTTAGAGCAGCCGTCTGTTTGACCGAGATGGCCTCTCTTCTTTCAACAAGCCCTTGAAATTTGAATGTATGTGATTCAATGATTTTTATGGGGAAAAATACAATGCTACTTCTTGCTATATAATTACATTTTAGTACTTGCAAAGTATGCCAAACATTTTCAAAAATCTTTATTTAAATACTTATACGCAAATACAAACGTGCATTTCATGCAAGTTTCTTCCAGATTTAAACTAAACAAGAACTCTTATGCTGGATCGCCTCATATCAGAAAAATCTCATCTATCTTACAGTACCATAATAATTGTTAAGCTACCAAGTTTAATAGATTTTAATTGAAATAAAATGTCTACTTAATTAAAGCGACAGAAAAGGCTGTACTGCCATGCATGTCATGCCTATTTCTAATATAGTTTGAATGTACGATTAACAAGTGTTTATAAATACTTATGAGTCAATAACAGCCATATTGGTTTTTAAAAAAAATTTGCAGCAGATATTAGATTCCTTTATCCACAATGGAAATAAACAACGAAAGTTATTAAATTTTAAATTTATCCGTAACATTCTGATTTACCATCAAACTATTGGAAATCGTTGTCACTTAACTTTTGCAAGATAAGCAAGAATAGCTTGTATTTCCACTTATTCAGTATGTACACTGATTAACCTTTTTAAAGACCTGATGTTTCAAAGTGTTTAGGTAATGCTAATAATACTTTGGTTAGATCAGTAAACACTGCTAATACAGGTTAATAATAAAATTTGAATACAAAATAACTTTGGTATACACCATACATTATATGCAATAGGTAGATACTATACTCTATATATATATATATGAAAATATAAAGTAGACCTTATCATACACTATGAGCAAAATGTAATGCCTAAGACTTAAGAAAAAAGTAAGAGCAAATTTTACACACAACTTTTAAGAGTTTAAAAAATATCTCCTTCCAGTCCCATTTGTTCAAGAAAAAGCCCCATTGGTGTTCTTTTCAGTCCTAAGAACTCCACTTTGTTTGCAATTTTATTTTTCATGTTTCTTAATCTCAAAGAAGCATGTAGAAATGTGACTAGAAGTGAGGAAAAAAGGGATATAGGGGTAGAAGTTTAAATAGTGTAAGCCTCAAGTCAATGGGTACAGATTTAATTAAATATAATCTCTGTACATTATCTATTTATTTATCTATCTATAATCATTATCTTACCTGAAATTGGAAGTAAGAGTCCTAGGAAAAAGACAAGAACACTCTGGAACATATAAGCCACAAAGTATATTAAACCAAAAAGTATAATCAAGGTGATTATAGGATGATGCTTAACATTTGCTGCTGTTGCTTTCTCATTGGATAGATAAACAAATATTCCAATTATTAATCCTGTTGCTATACAACCACAAATCATTTTTACAGGATGGATTACTCTAAAAAAGTCATTAGAGTTTCACAAAATTGAAAAAAAATAATGGTAAGTTATAGGACTTTCGATACTATCATCACAGCTATGGGTTCTTATTTCATTACAGTATACTTGGGACTATCTATACTTGAAAAAAAAAGGGAGGCTTCTGGTTTAAGGGCAAAGTTTGCAGTTCAGACGATCAGTTATACTGTAATATAAAAGTGGTGCCACATTTACTACGATTTGTTTCTCAGAATAAAAAGTCCATATGTAAGGAGAATATATAATATCTTACCCGACTATTACGAATATGCAGGCTGCCAGAAGAAAATAATTTGTTTGATAATAAAGCAAGTTACTGGAAACGCGGTTACCCCATTTCTCCAAGTCTTTGAAGTTGGGGATTTGGAACCTTGCTGAATCGAACAGGAAGTCGTCGAAGGATCTCAAGGGGGCTATTTCAACGGTAGAGGGGTCCTTTTTATTCATGATTAATGACACGTTTTGATTCCTTTTCACGTTCAAATGAAGAAAATTGAGACTTTTATTTTAAACCATGAGCAAATATATTTTTACTTGTTTTTCACTTATGTTATTGAGTTTTTATGAATTTTTAATATCACCCCGAGTCCACAAATAAACCAGTCTTGACAATGGTCTGTTTTTTTATATCTGATCTTATGGTACTTTCCTGCACTTGTCGCCCCGGACAGCTAGTTCAGGAAGACATGTCAACATTATCAACAACGTAAACAAAACATTAAATTTTGCCTGAACACGAACTACGGAAATTCATAGGCACTTCAAAATGAAACTGATGTCGCATTTATTCCATTTATGATTATGACAGTAACCTTGAAGACGAATTTCGTTACGATTCGATTCAATAAAGACGCGACGTGTTTGTGTACTAAGAATCACTGTTTTTACACAAAAAC